>NC_080850.1:47968129-48271266 GCF_030435755.1 Ochotona princeps
CGGCGGATTCGCCGCTGTGTTCCGGCTACCTCAAGCGGCCGCGACGCCGCGCGGCCCGCCCCCCGGCCGTGCGCATGCGCGCTGCGCGCCTTCCCCGCCCCTAGGCGGTTGCTCGCGGCGGCCGCCGCCCTCCCCCGGCCCAATGGCGCGGCGGCCGCGTCAGTGATGTGAGGCAGCGCCGGGGCTCGTCCGGCCCGCAGCCCATTACACCATCCGCCGCGGCAGCCGCTGCAGGCGCCGCAGCCCGGCTGACGGCGGAGGGCGGGAGGCGGCCTGGCGGGGCGGGGCGGGGCGAGCGGCGCGGCCGGATTCATTCCTGTGGGGCGCGGGGCATGGAGGAGCAGCGCGGCCGCAGGCGCAGCAGGGCGGTCCGGGCGGCGGCGGGGACAACGGTTTCCATCTGAAGGGGGCGGCGGAGTCCTCGCGGCCAGCGACGGCGGAAGACTTAGCCCGGGGCAGGTAGTGGCGGCGGGCCGGGCCGCAGGCTGCGGCGCCCGCGGGAGGCCTGGGCGGGAAGGAGGGCGCCCCGGAGCGGGCGGCGGGCCGGGGCCTGCCGGGGAGGTGTCGCGGGCGCTCGGAGCCCGGGCCGGGCTGCGGTGGGCTGCGAGCCCGCGGCTCCCCGGGGCTCCCCGGGCTGGTGGGGGGCGTCCCGGCCCCGCGGGAGGGAGGCCTCCGCCGTCTGCAGGAGCGCCTCGGGCCGGGGTGTTCTGGCGTTGGCCGCCCTGTTTGGCGTGCGGGCCTTTTTTGTTCCCTGCCGCCTCCCGTCCCGCCGGCACGAGGCCTGCAGCCGCGCGCCCTTGGCCGGCTCGCCTCCGCAGAGGCCGGGGAGCGGAGCCCGGGGCCGCGCGGCGGGCGGAACTGGAACAAAGCTGGGCCGGGGAGCCCGGGGCCGGGCCGCGTTGCCCGGTGGAGCCTGCGGCTGCTCGGGGCCGGGCAGGGCAGCGGGGGCCGTTCCCCGGACCTTTCCCTTCCTTCTTACCCTGGAGAATAGGAACCTAACTTTGTTCCGGAAAATTCCTAACTGCCCTCCCCCTCCTCTCTCTAGCTGGAGCTCTGGGTCCGATGCAGGACCGACCCTGCCGTGCGCGGGGTGCCGTCCGTCCTGCCGCAGAGTTCGGGGTCCCCGAGCCGGGCCGCCCCTCGGGCGCTGTGCTCGCCGCAGGTCTCGGTCGCTCCGGCGCAGCAGCCGCCCCACCGGCCCTAAATGGATCTGAAGACGGCCGTGTTTAACGCCGCTCGCGATGGCAAACTCCGGCTGCTCACCAAGCTGTTGGCCAGCAAGTCCAAGGAGGAGGTTTCCTCCCTGATCTCCGAGAAGACCAACGGGGCGACGCCGCTGCTCATGGCCGCCCGCTACGGGCACCTGGACATGGTGGAGTTCCTGCTGGAGCAGTGCAGCGCCTCCATCGAGGTCGGGGGCTCGGTCAACTTCGACGGCGAGACCATCGAGGGCGCGCCGCCGCTCTGGGCCGCCTCGGCCGCCGGCCACCTCAAGGTGGTGCAGTCGCTGCTGCACCACGGCGCGTCCGTCAACAACACGACGCTCACCAACTCCACGCCGCTGCGCGCCGCCTGCTTCGACGGCCACCTGGAGATCGTCAAGTACCTGGTGGAGCACAAGGCCGACCTGGAGGTGTCCAACCGGCACGGCCACACGTGCCTCATGATCTCCTGCTACAAGGGCCACAAGGAGATCGCGCAGTACCTGCTCGAGAAGGGGGCCGACGTGAACAGGAAGAGCGTGAAAGGTGAGTGGGCCTGGCAGGCTGGGGGGCAGCAGGCGGAGCGGCTCTCGGGGCCCTTGCCTTGGAATGGATCCCGGGTCCCCAGGGTGCCTGTGAGGGGTCTCGGGTTTGTGCTGAGCCTGTCCTGCAGCAGAGTTTATGGAGTACACTTGGCTTGGAGACCCCTTCCCCGTTTTGTTTTTGTTTGTTTGTTTAGCTCAGCCTTCGGAGTGGAGTGAGTGGGCGCCTGGTGTGTTGTGTCCCTGCGGAGGCCAGCGCGACCTGGCAGGGTTCATCTCAGGAAAAGGGCAGTCGACTTCCTTGTTAGGACTAACAGGAAACCCATGTATGTAAATCGTCATATGTGTAGTAAGAGAAAACAGATTTTTGAAAGTATTTCAGTACTGAGAGTGAAAACAAGGACTGAGTTAAGCAGATAGGGGTTCGTAGGCTAGTAACAAGGTAAATTCCTTCGTCCAGGAAGAGCAAGGGCTTAAAAATGCTGTTTGGTAGACTTTGGACATGAAAAGCCTGGTTTCCCTACCTCTATTTAAACAGCTGCAGGGGCTCGTTAATTTTAGGAGGCTTCTAAAATGTCAAGGTAACATACATCCATCGTAAAAACATTTTGCACAGGATGGATTGACCGTCTCCTCCCTAGTGTTCAGGCGTCTGGCTGCCCGCCTGGCCCCACAATTACAGTGTGTGTGTGTGTGTGTGTGTGTGTGTATCAGCGTATGTCCCTGTCTGTCCGTCTGAGCTTGGCAGAGCTGGGACCCATGTCTGTGCCCCTGCCTCCTCTCACTGCTGGTTACTCCATGCCCTTCTGTACTTTTAACCTTCATTTATCTTGGATGCCGCTCAGCTCCAGCGTGCAGCCACCTCAGTCTTGTTTCGCAGCTGTACCGTGTTTCACTGTGTAAACGTGCGTAATCTATCTGGTCGCCACCAACAGATGTTTAGCTTTCATCCAGTGCTTTGCTAATACAGACCACGCTGTTGGGAGTATTACTGAACAAAAGTGTGTGCTTGCCCACTTGGTGCAGGCTGTGCACACCGAGCCGTGTGGGTTTGGACTGCTCACAGTCACCGAGCGTGTGTGCTGAGCGGCTTGTAAGGGTGCGAGATCATCGGGATTAGCACTGTACACTGCTGTCCTTCCAGAGCTCTCCGACTTTGCATGTACGTGTGTGTGTGCGCAGTTTTATTTTATATAATACCCTATGACTTGTTTTGCACCTCAATCTGTGTTATCTTTGTCATTAATCATAGCTCTTGAAACAACTTTGCATTCCTTGAAGCAAGGTTTATATTGCTTCCAATTTTTTAGTGTGATTAAAAAAATGCTCCCTACACATTCTTTCTTGTGAATGTTGCTTTTATTCCTGATTGGCTTTAGAAGTAGGAGAGTCAAATGCCAGCTTGTCTTTTCTTGAAATGAGCATTCTTCAAAAGAATGCTTGCTTTAAGAAAGCTAGGCACTGCGTAGCTCACCGTGTGAATACTGGAAATGTCTGGAAATAACGTGAAGCAGAGGGGTCCAAGGGGATGGCTTCTCTGCCTTCTTGGACTTGGTCTCTTCGTTTTACTCTTGTGAACATCCATCTCGACGAGACGAGCCCAGGGTCTGTGCCCCTTATGGTTCTGCAGTGTTTTATGTACATGTGGAGCTACAGAAGAGAAGCCAGTGGAATCTCTCTGGGTCGGCATTCTCCGTTACCAAGCGCAGAGGGTTTGGTCTGCTTGCCTTTGAGCTGCTTCCAAGGGATGTGTGCTTAGTCCCGCCCCGCCTCACTGCCTCGGCTGGGGTGTGTGTGTGCCCCTTCTTGTCGCCTCAGTGGTCTGCTCAGTCTCTCATTTCCCCTGTAGGGTCAATATCTAGTATATATGCCTTCAAAAATGTAAAGAAACAGCATGAGAAAACACTTTTATATCCAGAATTATTTTCGGATAGTCTCAGTTCTATGTAGCTGCGTAAATAGGTGTCATCGTTGTGTGTGCAGTTGTTTTAATGGCCTGTGACGTGACTCTTCGTGACTTGGGCAGGCTGAAGGACCTGTCCTCCCCCTCACTGCCGTCCTGAAGCTTCGGTTCTTTGACAGCCATCCCCCTGTGACTCGGTTTTTTTTTTTTGTTTCTTTAGAATGTGTTAATAGCACTTATAAAGCTAGCACCAACAGAAACTGAGACACGGACACTTGAGAGAAGGATCTGATGGAGCCGCAAGAAAGGCTCTTGACATTCTTGCCCCAAAATGGACCATTGATCACACCAGGGATCAAGTCGAGTGCTCTCTTAGGACGTTTCATTTGTCATTGTACATGGTTCCGAAGAAAGGAATTACCACTAGATTGTACTTGGTTTGCTTAAATATACAATTCGTGTGACTTCTATATCCCATTACTTTTTTTTTTTTTTTAAAGATTTATTTTATTTTTATTACAAAGTCAGATACACTGAGAGGAGGAGAGACAGAGAGGAAGCGGAGCTGCTGGGATCAGAACCAGCGGCCATATGGGATCAAGGCAAGGACCTCAGCCACTAGGCCACGCTGCCGAGCCCTATCCCATTACTTTTTAACAGGCTGTTGACATTTTGAGTATGTTTTAACCTAAGATGGAATTCATTCCTTGAGTGCGTTTGTTGAGTCCCTTGGCGTGCCAGCTGTTAGAGTTAGGAAATGGTCACAGATGAGTAAGCTTCGACCTGCAGTCCTGGACTGCCTGCTCTGGAGGGGAGCCGGGTTCATCCGTGGACACTCGAGTCACCGTATAGCCAGCCAGTAATGCTTTCTCCTGTCGCATAGCTGGAAATACTTCCCCAGCCACTCACTACCTGGGGACAGCTGATTGATTCTTTTCCCAGAGAGGGGAAAAAGTCTGAGCTGCTTTGGAAGACCTGCCCAGTCCAGCAGTCACCTTGGTTGAATTTTGAGGTGGCAATTAGGTCCTGTATGTGAATCTACAGACTGTAAATCAAAGCTGATTGTAGGAGCCACTTTGAAAGCTGTCACAGGATAATTGCTGACTTGGTTTTTTTGTTTTATTTGGACTCAGCATAAGACTTTGCATATTTAAAGTGAAAGGTACTTAATTTCTTCCCTTCTGCTTTTATTGTTTTTTTTTTTATGTTTATTTTTATTTGAAAGGCAAGTGTACAGAGAGAAAGAGAGACATGGAAAAATCTTCCAGTTGCTCGTTCACTCCCCAAATAGCCATAACAGCTGGAACTGAACCGATCAAGAGCCAGGAACCTCTTTCTCTCTCATGAATGCAGGGTCCTTGTCATCTTCTATTGCTTTCCAAAGCCATAAGCAGGGAGCTGGATGGGAAGTGAAATGGCCAGGACTCGAACTGGCACCCTTACGGGATGCTGGTGCTTGCAGGCAGAAGGTTAGCCAGTTGAACCGTTGGGTTAGCCCCTCCATTCTGCTTTTACACTCATTGGCGTGATTCACTACCGCAGGCCCAGAGGACACACTCTGGGCTGAGTTGGGAGACTTGCCCTGGGAGGTCTGAGTGTTTGTAAGAGCACCAGGTCATGGGCTGTATGGATGGTGACGTCATGGGTGCTTTGTGTAGACGAAGCACTGTGTTGGACGTTGCGTTGGCTGTGAGGAGGTAGACGGGGACAGATCTGCTGAGCGCCAGCATGAAGGTGTCAGCTGTATATCCTGTATAGGAGTTTAGAGGAGTATACTGACTAGCATCATGTCACCAAGAAAGGAAAATCTGATTGTTGGGGTTCAGGTGTGCAGGTTTTGGGGCAACTTGCCAGGCTTAGTAAATGGCAGTAGGGCTGGCAGCACTGGGACGTGTACTTGGAATTGGAAAGGAACCATATTCCATCAAGGGACACCAAGGGAGTTTGGTTTTACTTGTCATGCAGTCGTATGCCACAGTTCTCCAACAGAGGAGGAGCTGGGATCTTTAAAGAGAAATTCGCCTGTCTGCATTCTCTTGTGAGATTTTGAGGCTCTGTTTATCAGTGCATCAGATCAAGTGCGTTTGTAGCTTAGCTTACTGGACGAATGTTAAGTTGAAAAGAGAAAAATGTTATAAGCTACTTGATGGTAAGCTGCAAGCTTTTTTTTGAATTTTAGAGAACTGAGTATTTTGTAAATACTTAAGGTAGCAGGATAAGATAATATTAAAAGTGAATGATTCAGGTAGAGCTCTGGCTTTGGGCTCGTGACTGATGCAGCTAAGAGCTAGTTGGGGCAGCTTTCCTACCTTTTTACTGTGGAAGTTTTGTAACACACATAAGCCGCAATGCACCATCGCTCTGATTGTCTATTGAATACTACGTTTCTGGAGCTGGCATTGTGGTGTTGTAGGTAAACTTGCTGCCCGATTCTCTGGCATCCCAAGTGGGCACTGATTCATGCCCTGGATGCTCCACTGCTAGTCGGGTTCCTTGCTCCGAGCCTGGGAAAGCTGTGGAGGATTGCACACGACTTTGGGCCCCTTGATCCACATGGGAGACCAGAAAAACTTGGCTCCTGGCTTTGTCCTGGCCCCAGCCATTGTGGCCACTTTGAGAGTGACCCAACAGCTGGAAGGTCTCTCGTTCTCTCCCTTTCTCATATGTTGATTGATTCAAATGCCACAGTAAACGTGATGGAACCCCGAGGACGAGAGGGAGCTACTCGGATCCAACAATCACATGTATGCTGTCTGACTGAAAGTTCTCTTCTTTTGCCCCTCTTGCTTTGGGAAGAACTGTGATTGAAAAGGGAGTGTGCCAAAGAGAATGACCAGGAAATGGAGCTGCTGTGAAGTCTGCGTTGATGCTTCCAGTCTGCAGAGGAGTTGTTTCAGCCCCTTCTCTGAGCTGCAGTTTTCTTGGCCTTGAAAATTCTCCTACCGTCGAGACTCACCTGAGTCGTTGAGGCAGTTCTTGGCATTTGCCTGTCGCCAGCGCGGACCTGTGTCAGACGCAGCTGGGGCTTTCTCTGTTAAATTCCTGGCAGGAGTCACTAGCAGTGTGGGCAGGTTGCCTTTGGTTCTGTTTTCTTTTCTTTCTTTTTTTTTTTTTTAAGATTTATTTTTCTTGGAAAGTCAGATTTACAGAGAGGAGAGACAGAGGAAGATCTTCCATCCGCTGGAGTGTCGCTGTCCCGCAGCGATGGACTTGGTGCATGGAGCTGATAATAACACACGTGGACCCTGACTGATGGTCAAAGCCATAGTTTATTAGTGGCATCAAACTTTATAGACTGAGGGCCATACAGGATAAGGGAGGAAGTATTGAGCTCATCAACAAAACCATCAGTGCTTTTGTTTGGAACTCTTTTGTCTTGTATATTCCACCAGGTGTTCTCATATACATACTGTCCACTCAACTGTTCTTATGCAAATGATATCCAATAAGGTATACAAAAGTAGCCATTTGGTTATTATCCAAATATTATCCAGCCAACTGTAATCCTGTGTTCACTGACCTTCTACGGTCACAATGTCCTCCTACACTGGAGTAGCTGCAGCAGCTGGACTGAACCAATCTGAAGCCAAGAGCCTCTTCCTGGTCCCTCAGGTTGATACAGTGTCCCAAGGCTTTGGGCCGTCCTCCACTGCTTTCCCAGTCCACAGGCGAGCTGGATGGGAAGTGGAGCAGCCGGGATACGAATCAGAGCCCATATGGGATCCTGGCGTTTGCAAGGTGAGGGCTTTAGCCACTAGGCTACCGCACTGGGCCCGGTTTTTAAAATCCTTTTTTGTGAAATGTGCTTGCGTATTTCTCCTGATAGCGTGTATCCAAGGAAGGGAAGTTGTGCTGCTTCCTACCACCCACAGCAGCTGTTAGTTACCTAGGCACTGGAGTGTTCGGGATGGCTTCTCCCTCGCTTCTCTTTAAGTGGTGCAGCCCTGTGCAGCTGGAGTTAAGGAAGGATGGGTTGCCAGGCAGAGTAGTAATTGAAGAGGAAAGAGGAGTAGGGTGCATTTCCAGCCAAGCCTGTTAGACTAAAAGATTTTTAACTGGCGCTCTCTTAACACTTAAACTTCTACAAAATACAAGTATTTTGACTTTTTCAGTGGGTTTTACACAGCTTTATGAGATAGAATTCACATGCCACTCACCCAAGTGTTCAATTCCTTAGCTCTTTTTTTGTGTGGATTCATTGGTCATTGTACTGGTCAGCTTTTCATTGACGTCCTCTGCACACCTCCAGCCCCTTGCTGTGTCCCTCTTGGGTGACAGCAGCCACCTTCTGCCTCCAGCTGCCTGTTGTAGGCGTGTTAGTCAGTGAAGCTGTGTGCTGTGCCGTGTTGTTGGTCTGGCATGTTGTCAAGGTCCAGCCGTCTTGTAACGTGAGACAGTGCTTTGCTGCCGTTCCTGCTGGAAGTGCTCCAGCATCCGTGTGGAACAGTTTATCCTCAGCAGGTGAGGGGCGTTGGGATTGCTCCTACTTTTGGAATAATGCTGCTGTGAATACTCACCTGGAGTAGAGTTAGGTCACAGATCCCTCTGTTTTTGCTAGACCTATTTTCCGAAGTGCACGCACAGTCGACACTTGGTCAGTGACACAGGAAGGGCTCCGGGTTCCTCACATTTGGAATGCGCTGCCGTGTGGGGCGAGGCATGCTGTCTCACGGCTTTAATTTCTGGCTTTCCCGTGGCTAATGATGTTGAGCATTTTTGTACTTCATTTGTGTGCTTAGTGGCTATTTTTGTGTTTTCTTGAGAAAGTGTCTTCATATCCTTTATCTTTTTATTGTGTTTTTACACAGAATACAAATCTTACTGGATGCATGCTTTGCAAATATTTTCTCCCATTCTGTGAATATTTTTTATTCTGTTGAATGTATAGCATTTATGATGTTTGAGTTAAATAAGAATGTTATGAAAGTTAGACTACAGTGTTTACTAATATTGTTTTCTGCATAAGAACTTATCTAGATAATACTGCATGATATTTGTAAAACACCACCTTTTCCTGCTTTGGCGTATGTTTAGAGTCAATAGAACTGGTAAGATTTTCTGTCTTTATGGTGCAAAAGGTATAGCCTAATCACTGGTTTCTTTTCTTTTTCTTTTTTTTTTTTCTAGATTTATTTTTTTATTGCAAAGTCAGATATTCAGAGAGGAGGAGAGACAGAGGAAGATCACCATCCATTGATTGACTCCCCAAGCGGCTGCAAAGGCTGGTGCTGAGCCAATCCGAAGCCGGGAAACAGGAGCCTCTTTTGGGTCTCCCACGTGGGTGCAGGGTCCCAAGGCTTTGGGCCGTCCTGACTGCTTTCCCAGGCCACAGGCAGGGAGCTGGATGGGAAGTGGAGCTGCCGGGATTAGAACCGGCACCCATATAGGATCCCGGTGCGTTCAAGGTGAAGACTTTAGCCATTAGGTCACAGCGCCAGGCCCTTGGTTTCTTTTTTAAAGGTTTATTTGTATTTGAAGGTTTCTTTTTTAAAGGTTTATTTGTATTTGAAAGAGTTACGAAGAGATGGTTAGAGAGATCTCCATGTGTTACTCATTCCCCAGGTGGCTGCAGTGGCCGTATTCTGCTGCTTTCCCAGGTCGTGAGCAGGGAGCTGGGTGGGAACTGGATGAGACGCCAGTGGTGCAGGTGGAGGCTCAGAGCCCTGTGCTGTGTCCCTGGCCCCAGCCTGCCCGTGGTGAAACATGCTCCTGCTCTCAGGCTTCCCTTCAGCTGTGTTGGCTGTGTGGCAGAGCTGTATAGCAATCAAGGAAATAAGGTTCCTCTTCCGTTTTCTTGCTTGTCAGTGTCTAGCAAGTTTCCCAAGAAAACACAAAAATAGCCACTAAGCATCCCTGCGTCACTGGACTCATCCCAGAAAACCTGAATCCAAACCTGCATTTCACTGTGCTCCTCTGGGGCTTTGTACATTGAAGTTGGAGAAGCACAGCTTTAATTGACTTACAAGGAAGAGGCACAAAAGTTTGAAACACGTGAAGACTTCAACAACACACTCTGTGGAATTGTTAATGCTGGAACAATTACATTATCAGGAGTAGTTTTTGAATATTTTTGGAGTGCTTGTGTGAGGGGACTTTTTTTTTAGTTAATCCTCACTTTATTATAATGAAAAAAGTAGCTAAATAAATAGAATTTTATTTTGTCTATGATTTTAACGGCAAAGGTGCAGAAAAAAATTTAAAAATTAGGAGTCCACACTTGATAAGCAGTTGCTTGAGACATTTGCATTTCATGTAAGATATGAGCTGTTGAGTCTTAGCTGGTCCACTTCTGATCCAGCTCCCTGATTATGTCCCTGGGAAAGCAATAGAAGCTGGCCCGAGTACTAGGGTCCCTGTCTCCTGTGTAGGAGACTCAGACTGAGGTTCTGATTATGGGTTTGGCCTCGCCCAGTCATGACTGTTGAGGCCTTTGGGGAATTAACTAGCAGATGGAAAAATCTCTCCTTCTGCTTTTGAGGGGACATTTTTGTTTCACTAAAACATTAGTTATGAGGTTTGGCACTGTGGCTTGACTGGCTAATCATCCTCTGCTTTGCAAGTGCCAGGATCTCATGTGGGCACCGGGTCATTTCCTAGCTGCCCCACTTCCCATCCAGCTCCCTGCTTGTGGCCTGGGAAAGCAGTCAAGGATGACCCAAAGCCTTGGGACTCAGCCCCCGCTGGGAGACCTGGAGGAGGCTCCTGGCTTCAGATTGGCTCCGCTCCGACCATTGTGGCCATTTGAGGAGTGAAGCAGCAGATGGAAGATTTTTGTCTCTCTTCTCTGTAAATCTGCCTTTCCAATAAAAATAAGTTTTAGTTACTTCTGTGTATTCTTGGAAGCTGATTTGGCCTGTGCCTTGATGAGTTGTAATCTTACCAAACTATAGAACCTCCCCCATGACTTCAGTGAGTGACTGCACACAACGACTTGATTCCTGGTTCAGTCAAACCAGGAACATCTGGCTAGGCCTCAAACTAGTCCTTCATTGAAAAAGTGATACCTTGGGGTTACTTATTTCAAGATAAAGATTGACGCCCATTGTTAGGCACCTAAATACTTATATGTACTTATTGTCGATATTTTAGGTGGGGCTAGAGTTGGGTGCAACAGGTTAAGCTACCACCTTCAGTGGCAACACCCATGTGTGTGCTGCTCCAGGACTGTCCACTCCTTCGCAGCGTGCCTGAGGAAGCAGTGGAAGAAGAGGTACGTCCAGGTGCTCCTGCACCCATGTGGGAGGCTCAGATGGAATTCTAGGCTCCCAGCCTTGGCCTCACCACTCACTCTGGCCAGTGGGGTAGTAAGCCAGCAAATCGAAGATCTCTCCATCTTTCCTGCTCCTTGTAATTCTGCCTTTCAAATAAATAAATAATTACTTTTAAAAAGGTAATAGATGGCATAGATATTGTGCAGCCAGTGAAGACTTTGCTTAGGACCCCACATCCCATATTGAAATGTCAATTTGAATGTAAAGCTACTTTTTTTTTTTTTTAAGATTTATTTATTTTTATTGGGCAGTCAGATATACAGAGAGGAAGATCTTCCGTTCAGTGGTTCACTCCCCAAGTGACCCCAATGGCTGGAGCTGAGCCAATCCAAAGCCAGGAGCCAGGAGCTCTTCTGGGTCTCCCACACGGGTGCATGGTTCCAGGGATTTGGGCCGTCCTCAGCTGCTTTCCCAGGGTGGAAAGCAGGGCCACCGGGATTAGAACCAGAAACCATATGGGCTCCGGGCGTGTGCAAGGCGAGGACTTTAACCACTATGCTATTGCACTGGGCTCAAAGCTACTCTTTTTACATTTAGGTTCCTGCATGTTGGGACACAAAAGAGAACGGCCCAAGTGCTTGGGTTTGTCTACCCAAGTGGGTGTCCCAGCTTTGGTTGCTGGGGGCATTTGAAGTACGAACCGTTCTGATGCAAGATTCTTAAAACATTTAAAAGTATTTTTTAAAATACTACAGATTCCTTTAAAATGAATAGGAGTAAACATTGGGTCTCTTGAGAAATTGGGCACCATGCTTTTTGTTTTCCACAATACAGCTTTGCAGCTATAGGGGTTCTTCCCTCCCCTGCCCCTCCCCTGCCCCTCCCCTGCCCCTCCCTCCTTATCACAGTGGTATAATCCCTTAGGAACAGTTACAAGTTTAACTTCCATCTGTTTCAATATATCATGACATGGTAGCTATTGGCAAAAGTAACAAATCCAGTACCATAGAAGGTGTGTTTGAAAGTTTCACTGGGAGTTCTACTTTTATTCAGGAGTAGACACCTACTGCAGTGTTGTCTTTACTTCTCAGATGCTAGCTGCCGTTATAGTTTATCCATGTTTGCATGTTTACTTGTATGTGTTGAGTTTGTACTTTCTATGAAGGCTGTTTTGTATCAGAACATACAATGTTTGTGCTTTGAGCAGTGGTGTACTTCACTGAGTGAATAGGAGGCATTTTGTTGCAAACTGTATGATTTCATTCTTTGTGTGTGTGAGGTCTTTTTTATTATTTTTTTGAAATTTTTTATGGCACAATTCCATCAGTTTGGGAATTTCCCCTTCCACCTGCCCTATATTGTTACAGCAGTACAGTCCTTCCACAGCAGTTAAAGTCTGTCATTCTGGTATGTAAGTGTGTCATGACATTGAAGGTATAGGTAATAATAGGAAGTCCAACATGCTATTGTTAAGGTATATTTAGCAGTTTCGTTGGGAGTAGAGCTGTGTACTACAGTGTATTTTCACTTCTCAGTATGCTGATCTTCATTTATACAGTTCCTCCAGATGAACAGATTTGTATATATGTTTACCTATATATCTTGGTCTTGTATTTTGCAGGAAGGTTACCTTACATAAGAGAGAACAACATATAATATTTGTTCTGTGGCATTGATTAATTTCATGAGCGTAATGGTTTCTAGTTCGACCATTTGGTTGCAAATGATAGATTTTCATTTTTAAAGCCTGAGTAGTAGTCCATAGAGTAGATATGCCACAGTTTCTTTATCCGTTCCTCTTTCTTTTTTTTTTTTTTTAAGATTTATTTATTTATTTATTTTGGAAAATCAGTATTCAGAGAGAAGGAGAGACAGAGAGAAAGATCTTCCGTCCGATGGTTCACTCTCCAAGTGACCGCAATGGCTGGAGCTGTGCCCATCTGAAGCCTCTAGTCTCCTCCTGGTCTCCAAATTGAGTGCAGGGTCCCAAGGCTTTGGGCCATCCTCGACTACTTTCTCAGGCCACAAGCAGGGAGCTGGATGGAAAGCGGGGCTGGCAGAATTAGAACTGTAACAGGCCCCAAAGAACTTCTTTGCCGGAGTCCAGCACTGGTGAAGTGTGCGTGGAGTCGGTGCAAAGAGAGAAAGAAAGAGACGGACCACTAGGATTCCATGATGATAGTGGACTGTGCAATAATGCCGTCTGCTTTATTTAAGCAGAATCAGTGAAACTCTGGCTCAGACTTTCCACGTCATGGTCAAGTGGGTGTTTCTAAGGACAACCCTGCCACCTGCTTTACCCAAAAACAATAGAAGTTCCTGCTACAATTCTTATTCTACAACTTAATCTTGTATCACAAAGAAAAGGAGAACCTAAAGATTAAGGAAAGAATGAAACCCTAAATACAGGTCCCTTGATTAGCATAAGGTCAATGGGGACAGCCAAGACAGTAGGAATAATAGAAGGCCGTTTTGTAAGACATTATTATTGACATTAACCTCCAAGCTCACATTGTGTAAAAAGCCAGTCTCACAGTAGCAAAAATGCCTGGACAGATTAGAATTCTTCCGCACGGTGGTCCGGTGTCCATGCAAAGGAAGGTGGAGCTGCATCCAGGTGGCTGTAGATATCTGCCGCGCCCTGCCTCAGTGGGAGGTTCCTTGCGTCCCTGCCAGCAATGGAACAATGTCTTCACACCCTCGTGTCCCCCACATCCACTGCACGGACCCCAACACTTCTTGATCAGGTTTTAAGAATTACATAATACAATATGGGTTTTTTTCCTTCCCCTATTTATTTATTTATTTATTTATTTATTTTTAAAGATTTATTTATTTTATTGCAAAGTCAGATATACAGAGAGGAGGAGAGACAGAGAGGCAAATCTTCTGTCTAGTGATTCACTCCCCAAGTGAGCTGCAACGGCTAGTGCGCGCCGATCCGAAGCCGGGTACCAGGAACCTCTTCTGGGTCTCCCACGAGGGTGCAGGGTCCCAAGGCTTTGATCCGTCCTTGACTGCTTTCCCAGGCCACAAGCAGGGAGCTGGATGGGAAGTGGAGCTGCCGGGATTAGAACCGGCGCCCATATGGGATCCCGGGGCGTTCAAGGCGAGGACTTTTAGCCGCTAGGCCACACTGCCGGGCCCTATTTATTTATTTATTTATTTATTTATTTATTTTTAATTATTTATTATTTAACTTCAGTAATTACATTGTATTATGTGACACAGTTACATAGATACTTGGGTTCTCCCCACCCCTCCTATTTATTTATTTTTAAGCATTTGTTTTTATTGGAAAGTCAGATTTACAGGGAGGAGAGGCAGAAAGATCTTTTACTGATTCACTCCCCAAGTGACTGCAACAGCCGAAACTGAGCTGATCCGAAGTCAGCACCCAGAAGCTTCCTCTGGGTCTCCTGTGTGGGTGCGGGGTCCCAAGGCTTTGGGCCATCCTCCACTGTTTTCCCAGGCTACATTCAGGGAGCTGGATGGGAAGCAGGGCAGCCAGGACTCAAAACAGGCACCAAATGGGCTCCAGGCACTTGCAATGGAAGGATTAGCTAATTGAGCCCTTGTACTGGGCCCACTTTTTTCCTTCTTAAAACTAGATTTACTAAACTCAGTGCTAAGTGTATTTAGGATGCCTAGGAGTGTATGTGTATTTAATTCTGTGTTTATTGTTTTGTTCTGTTGCTTACTTTGTGAATGCAGACACTGTGATAAGAGTAGAGGAATGGTGGTCACTCTGTTGTTCTAAGTTTTTTTTATAGTTTTCATTTACTTGATAAGAGCAGTATGGACGGAGAGAGTGAGCGCACACTTCCATCTGCTGCCTTGTCCCTACGTGCCCACAGCAGCCAGTGCTGGGCCAGCCTGAAGCCCGGAGCCTGGAACTCCGCCAGTCTCCCCATGGGTGAAAGAGCCCAAGCCCCTGAGCCATCATCTGCCACTTCCCAGTCTGTGTTAGCAGGCCGCGGGATTGGTAGCAGAGCAGCAGGCATTCAGACCAGCGCCCAGTGTAGGATGTGGGTGTCCCAAGCAGGAGCTTAACGTGCTATGCGACAGCACCTGCCCCATGTTCTGTGTACACTGCTGACATACGTTGTTTTGTGATCATAAATGCAGTTAAGTCAATGGTGTTAATTAACAGAAGGTCCAATAAATGTTTTTTAATGATGTTTGGCATAGAACTTCACACTTCACATAAAGCAGACACAGAACGTAGTAAGTTGATATTCATATTTGGCTTAAAATGATTTTTCAAGCCCAGCAGAATGATTCAATTGGCTTTTCTTCTCCCTCCAAGCGCTGGGATCCCATATGGGTGCCAGTTCCTGTCCCGTTTCATTTCCCACCCAGCTCCCTGCTTGTGGCCTGGGAAAGCAGTCGAGGACGGCCCAAAACCTTGGGACCCTGCACCCCTGTGGGAGACCTGGAAGAGGCTCCTGGCTCCTGGCTTTAGATCCGCTCAGCTGTAGTGGTTGCAGCCACTTGGGGAGTGAGCCACTGGGTGAAAGATAGTTCTGTCTGTTCTCTCTGTAAGTCTGCCTTTCCAATAAAAATAAATTTTTAAGAAAAATGACTCTTCGCTAGAAAGTACATTTAATACAGCATATCCATTATTCTTGAGTGAAATAACTGATAGAACGAAATGTTTGTGGTAGGTATAACAAGAAACTTAGTATTATTTTATAAAGTGTTTATTGCAAGTCAAACTAGCAATTATCAAAGAAAGCTTATATTGACAAATATTTTATTTACATAGGAATAGAGCTAATAGATTATAAGATGGATTACAGTGTAAGAGAATAGTGTAGAAATGGGACTTTAAATATATTTTGTTATCTCTTTGAAAGTGAATTGAAAATATATTAAATCATCACACAGTTGGGCTAGACTGTTTTTTGGTCATTTGTTTATTCACATACAAGAAAACTCATCCATTTTAATGTGTGGTTCTGTAAGTTTTGAAAAAAATATGCTGCTACAGTAAAGGTTAAAATAAAAAATTGTTTGTGTCCATTGAGTGCCGTGTCTGTTCTGTGTGTATGTGAGGGTGACAGTAAGACCGACAGCTCCCATCGGGCCGCTGTTTTCTCCCCGGATAACCTCAGCAGCCAGTGGTTGGGAAACACGCCGGCCCGTGTAAACTGACACTCAGCTGAGCGGTCCCCACTGCCTGCCACGGCCCCTCCTGGCAGGACGCTGGCATTCTGAGGAGCGTCGCGGGCACCTTAGCTGTTGGACTGGACAGTAATTGTAGTGGTGAAAATTCTGAAGCCGTGTGATATCCACCAACACGGAAATGATTGTATAAATTGTCCCATCATTCTCGAACTTTCACCATCAGAGCATGAGGAGTGGTTATGTAGTGGTTTATATAGTTTATAGAAGCTATGTAGATTACATAGGTGGAAAGCTGGAGATAGTAGTATACGTCCTGATGACAATTTTGTCAAAACGTAAAGAGTTGGGCAACGAGAAACACTGAAGAAAGTGGTATAAGGAAAGGTTTTTTGATAAGACCACAAAAACATAGGCGATGAGAGCAAAACTGGAGCAGGGAATTTGTCAGACTGTGAAAGCAAGCTGTCATGCGAGCGAGGAGGCAGCCAGCAGAATGGGGGAGATACTGGCAAGCTGCCCGTATGACAGAGGACTGATGTCCGGCATACATAAGGAACTCCATAGAAATAAAAATGAGAGCGGGGTTTTAGAATGGGCAGATGACCCCAACAGACATTTCCCAGGAGAAGTAGGCAGCCTAAAAAAAAAAGTGTTGAGAAATTACTTTCCTTCACTGATCCTCAATGAAATGCTTATCAAAAGTGTATTGAGGGCTTGGCGGCGTGGCCTAGTGGCTAAGGTCCTCGCCTTGATCCCATATGGCCGCTGGTTCTAATCCCAGCAGCTCCACTTCCTCTCTATCTCTCCTCCTCTCGGTACATCTGACTTTGTAATGAAAATAAAATAAATCTTAAAAAAAAAAAAAGTGTATTGAGGGCTCTGTGCTGTAGCCTAGTGGCCAAAGTCCTTGTCTGGCACACACCAGGACCCCTTATGGGCGCAGTTCAGGTCCTAGATACTCTATTTCCCATCCAGCTCCCTGCTTGTGGCCTGGGAAAGCAGTCGAGGACGGCCCAAAGCTTTGGGACCCTGCACCCCTGTGGGAGACCCAGAGGAGTTTTCTGGCTCCTGACTTCGGATGGGTGCAGCTCCAGCCATTGCGAGCCGCTTGGGGAGTGAATCATCGGACGGAAGATCTTCCTCTCTGTGTCTCCTCCTCTCTGTACAACTGACTTTCTAATAAAAATAAAATAAATAAGGCTTTTATATATACTGAAAAATAATTTGTTTTTAGGAAGTATACATACAGTTCTGGGGCTGGTGCTGTGGCATACTGGGCTAGTATCCCATATGGGCACCAGTTTGTCTTCCAGCTGCTGCAGTTCCAATCCAGCTCCCTGTTTGTGACCTGGGAAAGCAGCAGAAGATGGCCCACGTCCCAGGTCCCTCCCGTTTGTGAGGCTGGAGGAAGTGTCTGGTCTCTGGCTTTGGATTGGTTCAGCTCTGGCTGTTGTGACCATTTGCAGAGTGAACCAGCAGATGGAAAACCTCTCTTCTTCTGTGTTACTGCCTTTCAAATAAAAAATAAGATCTTGTTTATAGAAAAAAGTATATACTTCTGTTGCAGTAACATGGATGAAGCTGCAAGACCAAATGTTAAGTGAAACAAATGACAGTGTCCAGTTTTTGTTTGTGGAAGCTGGAAAAATTGATCAGGGGGAGGTACTGAGGGAAACTGGAGTCCTCTGAGGCGAGGGAGGGCGTAGGAAGGTGGCGTGGTGTCGGCCTGTCGGGAAGGGTGACTGCTCGGCGGCAGTTCAGTGTAGCCAGGAAAGAATTTGAAGATTCTCAATACTTGGAAATGATAGACCTGGAGATGCTAATTATTAATTATTATTTTCATTTTGACCTGTACATATTTATACATGTACCAAATTATAATACTGTACCCCATAAATCATACACACATATCAATTAAAGATCAAGTTGTTAAAAGACTTTGGTAAATGACACCAGGGATTATAGTTGCTTTAAAGTGACTGTTTCAAGTGCCTATTTCCTTCTGCTGAATCTTGAGTACTCCAGGCTGGAACTCCCAGACTTAACCGTTAGGGCCTTCTTGGTCCTCAAAGGGTCGCGATGTTCTGTGTAACCTGTTGGAGTCATTGAGAAAAATCTCAAATTTTACTTTTTGAACTTATTTTGTCCTCAAGAGCACAGCTTGGATCACTTTTTGTGAAACTTGTATTAAAAATGTGAACCTGCCTTGGCTTGGGCAGTACACTAGTTTGTGGGGTTACAAAAACAAAGGCTCTGTGTAGTTTGGGATCAGTTCTATGGGCATCAGTGGCAGACAGTATTACTATGTGTCTGCCAGGACTGAGGATGGTTATTCAGCAGCATCCTCACAGATGGCAGGCTGTTGTGGCATGTCCAAAAAGGACTGTCTGAACACCTGGAAAGCCAGATAGTTAAACAGGTAAAGAAAGAAGGTGGGGGCTCGAGGCGGTAGCATAGCGGTTAAAGTCCTTGCCTTGAACACGCCAGGATCCCATGTGGGTGCCGGTTCTAATCCCGGCAGCTCCACTTCCATCCAGCTCCCTGCTTGTGACCTGGGAAAGCAGTTGAGGACGGTCCAAAGCCTTGGGACCCTGCACCCTCGTGGGAGCCCCAGAAGAGGTTCCGGGTTCCCGGCTTCGGATCGAACCGGTTGTTGCGGTCAAGTGAATCATCGGACAGAAGATCTTTCTCTCTCTTTGTCTCTCCTCCTCTCTGTATATCTTTGTAAAAAAAAAAAGAAAAGAAAAAAAAAAGGAAGGCATTTTGGAGCCAGGGATTTATGGCTTAGCGCTGATCTCTTTTTTGTATATAAAATCAATTTGTCTTATTTGCCTTGTATGGTTAACAGGGTTAGTAAATAGATCATGGACATTTTAAAGAACTGTACTAGTATACCTTTTTCTTCCTTATTTCTGCTTTTTAATGATGGATTTCTACCTCTCTGTGTTTACTGTTTATTCTGCATTACTTCTTGAGATGCAAACCTGGATTTTATTACGCTCTCCTTGTTTTTTCTTTTATAGGTTTAATGGTATGCATTGCTCTCTAAGCATAGTGTTAGCTGTATCGCGTAAGACTTGGCTTTTAATCTTTTTATTACCGCCAGTTAAACATATTTTCTTCCCCTCCCCCCAGGATTTATTTATTTATTTATTTATTTATTTATTTGAAAAGCACGGTTCCCGAGAGCAGGGTCTCCCCTGCACTCGTCCTAATTTAGGGTTACATTTGTTTCGTCTTTTCACTTCCAGCCTCACTCTGTTCTTTTATTTGAGGATTTTCTTTAGGATGTGTCTTTGAGTTTTCCCCATTTGTGATTTAGTCTGGCGGTTTTTGTCTTTTGTCTGCTAGTTACCTAATTTACTTTTTTTAAAATGTTCCTTTGTCTTTTTAAAGATCTCCTTTTGTTTCTTTGTATCAGGCAGTGTAGTTACATGCACAGTCTGTGGCTTTAATTTCAGTGAGTTCTCTGGATGACAAAGTGGAGCAGAACTAATCCAGGAATCTGAATCCCAGAGTGGCCTAGAATATGAAGCCCTTGTTCACCTGGTACTGCACTTGGGAAACTCCACACTTGCGCAGAGAGAACGAAGGCTGAAGTCATCGGAGAAAGTTGTCGGAAACTACCTGTAGGCAGTGTGTGATTTGGATCTCATCCTGGGATTGCTCGTCACAGTAATCCCAGTGCTGAACCACTTGGGGTCAAAACATTTCTAATAGGGCTTATCCGACCTGTGATTTCTGAGCCTGGCATGTTTAACTTCCTGCTTTACAGCAGGGCAGAGCTCCTGGGGCTTGGAGGGCCCCGTCTTTATGCGGCGACTGTCAAGCAGTGTGCCGCTGTGAGTTTCAGGCCCTGTGGAACGTTGCAAGGATGATTTTATTTGGACTCACTCACCTGTCACTTCCAGCTGACATCTGTGCCCGCTTCTCAGGCTTTGTTGTGACCTGCCCTTCTTCTGCCCAGAGAGCACTAGTGTCTAGGTTGGGAATAACTCCTCTTCATGGCAGAGTTGCCCCTCCTGTCCCACTTACCTAATGTGGGGAGAGTCCGAGGCTGGCAGTGCCCTCCCTGTGCCCTCCAGCACCCCGTCTCCTGGCTTGTTGTTGCTGAGGACTTTGCCAGTAATCTAGATTGCTGCTCTTTGGCAAGAAATTTTTGTTTTTGTACTTAGTTTTTGGCAGTATGCTGTGGTGTGGTTATCTTGTCATATATCCTTATTGGAGTTTATAGCTTGATCTTTCAAGGACTTGTAGAAAATTCTCACTTTGTAAATACTGCCTTTAGCTGCTTGCTCCCTCCAGAGTGATGGCTTTCAGTCTGCTGACCCTCTGACGTAGCCTCCTGCCACCACCCCTGCTTTGTGTTTTCATTGGACCTGTCTTCCAGTTCACAAATTCTATATTCAGCTATTTGTAATATGCATTAAAATTGTCTATTTAATTTTTCCTTTCTGAAATATGTATTCTTTTTAAGTTTGAAGTGTGGCTTTTTTTTTTGTTTGAAAGGCATAAAGACAAAGAGATGTGCCCCAGATGCTTGCAACAGCTAAGCCTGAGGCAAGCTGAGGCCTAGAAGGAGCCAGAAACTTCATCCAGATGGCCTGTGTAGGTGGTGGGGACCCAGGTTTGCTGCCTCCTGGATTGCACAGTAACAGGAAGCTGGATCTGAGGTAGAATTTGACACTTCAGTGTGGGATATGGTTGCCCCAAGAGGCATTTATTTATTTTATTACAAAGTCAGCTACACAGAGAGGAGGAGAGACAGAGAGGAAGATCTTCCATCCGATGATTCACTTCCCAAGTGACTGCAATGGCCGATGCTGTGCTGATCAGGAGCCAGGAGCTCTTCCAGGTCTCCCACAGGAGTGCAGGGTTCCAAGGTTTTGGGCCATCCTTGACTGTTTTCCCACGCCACAAGCAGGGAGCTGGATGGGAAGTGGAGCTGCCGGGATTAGAACCGGCGCCCACATGGGATCCCGGCGTGTTCAAGGCGAGGTCTTCAGCCACTAGGCCACGGCGCCGGACCCCCCCCCCGAGGCATCTTAACACCTACCCCAAATGCTTGCCATTGCTGCCTTATTGTGCTTTCCAGTTTTCTCGTGAATTCTCAATCAAAAAACAAACAAAACCTCTTTGAATGTGGTACACGTAACTTTTAAAATCTGAATAACTGCGTTACCTGGAGCTCAGGTTAGGTGGTTTTGTTAGCTCTTATTTCTGTGTGGGTTTTTTTTTTTGTATTTTAGTTGCTTGCATTCTGTCCTTGTTTTTTTATTGGATACCATGAATTATATAAGTATATAGAAAATAACTGGAGCCCTAGTTTGATAATATCTTCCTCTAAATTGTATTCATATTTCTGTTCTTTTACCTAGAATAGAGAAGAATGCTATCGGACCCTCCTCTTTATGTTCAGTTCTCTTTATTTGTATGTTCCATTTCTTAGAAAGAATTGGAGTAACAGGCCTGCTCAGTGGTTTTTAAAATGTGCTTGGTGTAGTGGTAATATTTAATTGAAGTGGTTTCAGACTAACGAACATTGGTAGGAAGTTCTAGTTCTCAGTGCCTGCTCGCTTATACACTGCTAAAGCATTTTATCACATAACCTCCTTGGAATCATCGAAGTCCTAGGTCAGAATAAACATGTAATGATGTCATACTTAGGATATCTTGGAAGACTAAGCAGGATAAATTTGTAAAAATTTTAGATTATAGACTAGATTTGCTATTTGCAGTATTCAGGTTTAAACTGCTTTCTGGCCCACAAACTGCCTCAGGGTCCCCAGAGTGGCCCACCCTCATGTTTGGAGGTGACTGACTATACAGTTCTCATCGTGGCTGACTTTCCAGCAGCTGATCCAGAGAGAACCTGGGTGAGGTCTGGAGGAATCCTGTCTCCTCTTTGTGAGCTCACAGACGCCACGTGCTTTCACAGCCATGAAAATGGCCTGTGTGTGTGATGGTTCTGCATGGGGAAGCCCCTGGAGAGTGCACAAGGCTTTTATTGGGGGCTGCCCTTTATGGTATTGGGAGGTTGTAGATCAGGGCGGACAACTGTTCCCCACACAGGTTCCCAGATACCCGCTCGGGCTCACCCTTGCAAGTAGGTCTTTCTGAAGGGAGCGCTGCCAGCCTGCCTGGTAAACCTGTCCTGAATTGTCTGCATTGTGTGCAGATATCAGAGCTCTGCGTGATAATTTCTAATTTGATAACTGGGAAGATGTTCATCATTCAGTTTAGATGGCTAAAAATACCTGTTTATCATGTCTTAATGTATTTCATACAAGTTTTACTCATTTGCCTGTTGTCAGTTTTAATCCATGTGTGGGAAGACTAGGACAGAGTTAGAACATTTAGTACATCTAAAAAGAACATTGAAAAAGTTAAATTACAATGGGAAGTAATCCATTATGAAAGGACACTTCAGATGTCTCCTTTTAAAGTTCATGGTGAACCACCCAAATTTCAATGGACTTGTTTTTCTTATGGAAGCTTTTTGAAGAGAGTATGTTACCAAGAATTTTGGCTAGAACAGCAGAAGTTAACTTGGCAGTAAGAAACACCAAATTCTGACTACTGAGAGTGAAGTGAAAGACTGGTAGGTTAAAACTGGAAGTTGACCCAGAAAGATAAATGACTTCAGCAAGACTGGGATTCGCTGGTTAATTTTATTTCACCGAGTTTTAGTCACAGAACGTGCACTTGAAAACATTGATAACAAGTGCTAAGAGGCCATGGATGCAGTGTCTCCTCTAGTGACTTGAGGAGTGTCCTAGCTGCTTGCGTGAGGCGTTTGTCAATGCCAAATCAGATGCTGCTGCTGGGATGCTCTTTTTTTTCCCTCATTGCAGTTAACGTGCATCTCGAGGGTGGTTAGACACTGCCTGCTTCTCTTCAGGAGTTAATGTACGTGTAAGTGGTGATGATATCCAGGTCTCTCAAAGTATGTTGTTTCCCTCCTCTTCAAGGTAATACTGCCTTGCATGACTGTGCGGAGTCTGGAAGTCTGGACATCATGAAGATGCTGCTTATGTATTGTGCCAAGATGGAAAAGGATGGTTATGGGATGACTCCGCTTCTCTCTGCGAGTGTGACTGGTCACACAAATATCGTGGATTTCCTGACACACCACGCACAGACCAGCAAGACAGAACGCATCAATGCTCTGGAGCTCTTGGGAGCTACATTTGTAGACAAGAAAAGAGACCTCCTTGGGGCGTTGAAGTATTGGAAGAAGGCGATGAACATGAGGTACAGTGACAGGACGAATATCATCAGTAAGCCGGTGCCGCAGGCGCTGATCATGGCCTATGACTACGCCAAGGAGGTCAACAGTGCTGAGGAGCTGGAGGGCCTCATCGCCGACCCTGACGAGATGAGGATGCAGGCCCTGCTGATTCGAGAGCGGATCCTCGGGCCTTCTCATCCTGACACCTCCTACTACATCAGGTACAGAGGAGCCGTCTATGCAGACTCGGGGAATTTCAAGCGATGCATCAACCTGTGGAAGTATGCTCTTGACATGCAGCAGAACAACCTGGACCCCCTGAGCCCCATGACCGCCAGTAGCTTGCTGTCTTTTGCAGAACTGTTCTCCTTTATGCTTCAAGACAGGGCAAAGGGCCTGCTGGGCACCACTGTGACATTTGATGATCTTATGGGCATCCTGTGCAAAAGCGTCCTTGAGATAGAGCGTGCCATCAGACAGACTCAGTGTCCCGCCGACCCGCTGCAGCTGAACAAGGCGCTCTCCATCATTCTACACTTGATCTGCTTGCTGGAAAAAGTTCCTTGTACTCTTGAACAGGACCACTTCAAAAAGCAGACTATCTACAGATTTCTTAAGCTGCACCCAAGAGGAAAGAATAACTTCAGCCCTCTGCATCTGGCTGTGGACAAGAACACGACCTGTGTGGGACGGTACCCTGTGTGTAAGTTTCCATCCCTCCAGGTGACCGCTATTCTGATAGAATGTGGTGCTGACGTGAACGTCAGAGACTCCGATGACAACAGTCCCTTACACATCGCCGCTCTCAACAACCATCCAGACATCATGAATCTCCTTATTAAATCAGGTGCCCATTTTGATGCCACAAACTTGCACAAACAAACTGCTAGTGACTTGCTGGATGAGAAAGAAATAGCTAAAAATTTGATCCAGCCCATAAATCACACCACGTTGCAATGTCTTGCCGCTCGTGTCATAGTGAGTCATAGAATTTATTATAAAGGGCATATCCCAGAGAAGCTGGAGACCTTTGTGTCGCTTCACAGATGATAGTCTGTGCTTGCGCAGTCACAGTCGCTTCATGAATGAGCACTGTTGTGAGAACACCAGCATTCATTTAGCTTGACATTGTTGTGCTCTCCTTGGCTAACGCGTTATAAGCATCAAATTTACAGGATTGGTTTCCCAGTATTTAATATAAATATACCATATAATATATTGTTTGTGAATTATTAAGAAATGTCATATTCAGATTTTTAGAACTGTCTGCCAAAGGCTACCCATTCTGGTTCTGTTTGCTGTTGGTGTTTGGGGCAGAGTTAACCAGTCTTCAGTGGTGTCTTTATACTTACACTGGTTTGAATTTTATACAGCTGAAGGTCTTTTTTCTTCTCCTCTGGTTCCACATTACTTTTTCCCTGGCCATTTCTACCACGATTTCCGCCCTTATGGACCCGTGCTAGGTTGTACAAACATGGACTTGTTACCGTCTGCAGTTACCATAAGTGCTTTATCTTCTCTATGCACTGGCTTAAACTGGACTGTTGTATGTTAGCACATTTCTATGCAGCAGTTGGTCGACTTAACTCAGAAACTCTTGAATTTGTTACAAAGTTTGTTTTATTAAAGCATGACAATTTCTAGAGCCACAGGTCAGCTATTCTGAGCGCAGGCTTTTCTCTTTGTTTTTTTTTTCTTTACATCTGAGGTTTCTTGAACCCACTGAAATTCTTGTGTGCTAAATTTGGGAAACAGATCTATTCTCATTAACCCAATTGAAATTGAGGTCTGTCAGCTCAGTGCACCAGGTAGTCAAAGGAAGGCGCTAAGGTGATCCGCCCTTCATGCCGTGCCAGGCTCGTCTTGCGTGTGCTGAGGGTGTGACTAGCTGTAGAGAACTTGCTTAAATCTAACCTCAAAGTTTGTCTCAGTATGACAAGTCACATATCCAGTAAGTTTCAAAAAGAGCTGAAGCATGTCAGTGGCATGATGCTTGCCAAGCAGATCTAGGCGTCTAGGATAATTAAAGTGTTTAGTATGCAGTTTATCGCCATAGTATCAAAGATCAGTAACAGTGTTCTTTCTTCAAGCTTATTGTATACCTTTAAAGATAACTTGCATGAATTATTTTCTCTCAATTATTTGTCACCCAGTTGAACGCAGAGGTGGCAGTGCTTCCTGCTCCCTTCCTGAAGGTTCGCCCTGCCCCTTCCCATCTTTTGTGTCCTCAGCTGCCTCCCCTTCCCCACTTCCTGTCCTCCTCCTGGGCTTCCTGCGCGCTCCCTCCGCTCCCTGCCTTGGCTTCTTCCCTTCCCTCCTTCCCTCCTTCCCTCCCCACTTCCTTCCTTCCCTTCAGATTTGCTAAATGCCACAGAAAGGGCTCTTTTAAGAAAACATAAATGCAAAATACTAAAAAAAAGGAAAAAAAAGATTCAGGAATTGTCATTCAGCACTTTATTGTTATTCAGAATAAAATTTGTGATGGCATATATATGTGCCCTGCAAATGTCTTGATAAAGTTGTTCTGAATAAAAAGGACTCCATCTGACTAGAGAAAGGTGTTATTTGCCTGTGAGTTGAGCCGGGTCGCTCCCTTGGATTTTTGTGTGGATGTTTTTTCTGAGGGTTGCTATAAGGAGTCATCATTGCAAACAGTCATATTAGGTATGTCTTCATTATTCTAGCAAAAAAAAAAAAAAACTTGTAATGAGCAATAGTAAATAAGTGATAGAATGTTAGACATTTTGGTTAAATGATTGAACTTAATTGGTTGAAAGAGATTCTTTTTCTAGGTTGTAATTTGAATTTCACCGCTGTGAAAGATGACTTGGTTGTGAGTGGGCACTCCCCAACCTTTTAATGAAGAGTCTTTTACTGTGGGCAAATTTGATGAAGTATTGAGCTGCCACACATGTTAAGAATATTGTAATTTGTGATATAGATGAATGTTCTAGAGATATCAAACATCGTTTTGAAATCAGCTGCCTCTCACCTTGTGGTAAAAGAATTATATTTGCATGAGCTGCTCTTTTTAAAAAGGAAAAACTTGACAGTATAATAAATCTGCGTTAGTTGATATCATTAATCTTGTGGGAAAGATGGCAACTGGGTTTTGAGGTGACCTCTTCAAAGGGCAGGGGGGGCCCACAGCTCTTGGAGGAGGATGCCTCTGTGGCATGAATTCAGGACTTCTTTAAAGAGCGTTTTGCCGCCACTAAAAGCAGGTGACTTAGAACTAACAATTCCCTGTTGTTGATAGCTGAAGTGCTGTGGGACTGAATAAAATACTTAAAGTTGGTGTTCCATTTTAGCTATAAATGAATAAATTTAATAATTAATGAGTCCATTGTACTTGAGTCAAACTAAGCTATATACCATAGCATGGCTGGAGTTGATGGGTACATTTTGATTATATTTCTACAAAAAATGCCTTACTAGAAACCACTGATTTTTTTATCATTCCTCTGAAAGTAATGGTTATTTTATACAGATTAGATACCTGGTGTTTACAAATTCAGACGGATTATAGATTAAAATGTATCCGTAAATCCAACAGACATAGGCCCAAATCAGCCTCGATCATTTGGTGCCCATCATGATTTTGGAGTTGAGTGACTGCTTACTGGTGAAGTGACAACCTTAATGGGTGGTATCTTAGAGACCTCTGTCTACTGTGACTTGGAAAAATCACTTCGATGATCTTAATCTTTGGAAGGGAACTCTTTAAAATCTTAATGCAGCCTAATAGTTTTATCAATTTGCTCAGAATCATGGGGGCTGGTTGGGATAGTAGCATGCTATGCATGGGAGCAGCATGACTGCCTTGGAGCGTCACCCTGTCAGAGGTGGATGCTGAAGAAATGGAAACTCATTGGCCATGCTTTTTTTTTTCTTGTTTCTTTTTTTTTCCCCCTCATGTATCAATAAACAACAAGTTTCTCTCCCTTTTGTCTGTTCCCATTGTGTATTTTTTCAAAAGAAGTACTGTATTCAGATGCCAGCCAATAAATTGTCACACAATGGAAATGATAACGCCACAACATGCATTGTAAAGCTTAATAAAATTAAATTTGCACCAAGTTTAAGTGTACTGTGATTAAGTTTTTCTTTGCCTTTACCTTTAAGCAGCAGACCCAGAGACAGGACCCCCGTTTTCACTTCCCTTGCTGGCCGGGCTGAAGCCAGGTCCCATGGTGGGCAAGAGGGAGTTTCCAGTCCTCACCAAAGCTCCCCAGGGGTCTGTATGAGCCAGAGCCTGGCCTTGAACCCAGACCGGAGTGGGCCTGAGATGTCTTAAACCTGAGGCAAAAACCCTGCCTCACACTCAACACTCCATTGCTGGTGTCTGAATTTTGAGTATGATAGTGGATGCCTATTTTAGAAAGCACTTCTTTGGTAACTTATGAGCAGCTAGAACTTGGAAGACAGCATTTACTGGACATGGCGTGATAGCATAGCAGTTAAAAGCCTCACCTTGAATGTGCCAGGATCCCATGTGGGACCCGGTTCTAATCCCGATGGCCCTGCTTCCCATCCAGCTCTCTGCTTGTGGCCTGGGAAAGCAGTCAAGGATGGCCCAGAACTTTGAGACCCTGCACCTGCGTGGGAGACCTGGAAGAAGCTCCTGTCTCCTGGGTTCAGATCGGCTCAGTTCCAGCCATTGCAGCCACTTGGGGAGTGAACCATTGGACAGAAGATTTACCTCTGTCTCTTCCTAGTCTCTGTATATCTGCCTTTCCAATAAAAATTAAAAAAAAAAAAATCTGTTAACAGGTCTGAAAGCTAGGAGGCTATGCATTTTTTTTATAAAGAATTGTTTTTATTTGAAAGGCAGTTTTTTTTTGTTTTTTTTTTTACAGAGAGAAGGAGAGACAAAATCTTTTTTTTTTTTTTAATCTTTTTTTTTTTTTTTTTTAAAGATTTATTTTATCTTTACTACGAAGTCAGACATACTGAGAGGAGGAGAGACAGAGAGGAAGTGGAGCTGCCGGGACTAGAACCAGCGGCCATATGGGATCAAGGCGGGGACCTTAGCCACTAGGCCACGCTGCCAAGCCCAGAGACAGAAGATCTTTAAGAAAATGCTGGCACGTACCAAGCACAACTTGCAAAAAGAAAGTAACAGAACTGGAGAGAGAGACGTCCGTCTGCTGCTTCACTGCCCAAACGGCCACAAGGTCAGAGCTGGGCCCATCCCAAGCTGGAACCTCCAGGTCTCCCGCGAGGCTGCAGAAAGATGGTCCTTGGGCCATTTTCCGCTGCCTTCCTCGGTGCATTAGCAGGGAGCTGCATTGGAAACGGAAGCAGCCAGGACTCGAACTCCCACATGTGTCCACACAGATGAGTGTTTGTGGAAGTGGAGAGGATTGAAGGAAAGCCACTGAAGAGAAAGGTGGCTTGTTGTGTAAATGACATGGAAGGTAGCAGGAGTGGGAAGATAATTAGCCAGGTGCAGAGCAGGTGTTGGGGTGGGACAGTGTGCCTGAGTTTGCTACTGGCAGGAGATATGGCCACACTGGATGCCCTGAAGGAGAGTCAGAGTGAAATGAGCCAACCTGACTTCAGCCAGTCAAAGGAACTGGCCTGGGTGGGAGCCAGCTGGGATTTCCCAGCCACAGGACAAAGGCCAAGGAGAGAGAGAGGACTGGTGTGGGGCTTGGCAGGCCTGGCAAGGAGCTAGGACTTGGTTCTGAGCAGGGCAGGGAGCCACAGGTGGGTGTCAGTACGGACGTCACACGGTGGGATTGGTGTTTTGGAAAGACCGCGCTCATTCCATGGGGAGAGAGCAGGGCAGGGTGTCGGGGAGAAGGTCTCCAGTGGCACACGGGTCTGGGTTCTGTTTGAAGGCAGCCTGGGTAAGAGCTGCTGGGCCGAGGATGTGGGGCCCCGCTTGGGGCTCACTTGTGAGCCGTCTAAGCAGAGACATCAGTGCAGTGAGGGAAGTGGGTGGATGGACAACTGGGAGCTGTCAGCAGATGGCCCGGTGCACTGCAAGTCACGTGACTGATGTCAGCCACTGAGCCACCTGAAGTCAGATTCAGAAAAGTGTTGGTCAGGGTGCTGCAGTAAAGGAGAGCAACACGGGGGAGGTGTGTGTGCGCGTATGTGGACACGCCAGCATGTGTGGCATGAGGAACAGACTCGTATGACCGTGGGGGGTGGGCTTGGGCTCAAGACCCCAGAGGCACAATGGTGGCAATGAAACACGAGGACGCTCCGCACGCAGGTCTGCCTGCCCTTTCAGCACTGTGTTGACCTGACAGGACCAGTCAGGCTCCCATAGCAAGCAGCCTGGACAGGAGGAACGGGCACCCAGCAGCGGTATTGACTGAGAAGCCTCCTGTGTCCACAGGCTGGAGACAGTCCACATGTGCAGGCCTGGATGAGAAGTCGAGAGCGCAGCTCAGGGTCAAATGCTACAGGAGCAGCGGGGGAGCCGTTTCCTGGGTGCTGGAGTCCAGCGGCCAGCAAGCCTGCTGGTGCACCGTCCACAGTGGCAACGAATGCATCCCTCTCACCTGCAGATACACCCTCCAGATCTGCCTGTCAGTGGTGCACAAATCTGCAGGAGGCCTAAGCGTCTCTCGGCCTTCCCAGCACAGGAGCATGACGACCGTGGACACTGGCCCTGGATGCCGACTGCACAGCTCCCCTGCTGTGGAGGACCACGTCCGGGGATGATGCTTTCAGTCCTGTCTCCAGGGCTTGCTGTCAACTGCCAGTCAGAACTTGTTCGCTCTCGTCTTGCACTTAACTGTGAGTATGTTATGAAGGGGTGCACGTGGCAATCGCACATCATACCCACGTGTTAACGCATTGCTTGGGGGTAAATTGCTCCCAGATGGACTGTGTATCTAGTATGCATGTGTTTCTGAAATTGAGAAATGAGAGAGTTACCTTCATTCCACTGTCTGGACACAACTTGTGTTGACATTTAGATGGTTGCTGTAGCCTCTAGTTAACAAAGCAATCACATCAAAGAAGTTTCACATGGGAAATGTATACTCTGAAAAATCCAGAACAGACCTGTCTAACCCCATTTTCCATGAACTTCTCAGGGCTGCGTTATTTCCAGCACTTATGTCACAGCCATTACCAGTTGCTCAGGCTTAGATGTCTCCCAAGGGTCTCTGTGTAGGGAGCTAGTCCCCCACCCCATGTGCGGCTGGGGGAGGTCCTTAGGGCATGGGGTCACTGCCCCAGGGAGGGTGTGCTGGGCTTCTAGAGCAGCTTCTCCCCAGGGAGTTGTTGCAGAAGCCTGAGTGACACCTGGAATGTCATTCTGGCTCCAAGCATGGCTGACGCCACCAGGTGATGCAGTCCCATGTCCCGCTGCGCGCCTGTGGATACTTCCCAAGAAGCTAATGTGGTGTGTTTACTGCATTTAGTGTCCTCTAAGTCACCTTGTGGACGCCAGCTGCATGCACAGACCAAGGTCAGGAGCTGCCAGCAGCAACCTCACACTGGGCTTCAGAATTCGGGGATGTGTCTACAAGGCCATTACCTGGGTGCTACCTCTTGCGTTGATAGCCAGGCCAAGGTGTGTGGAGATCTGAGTTGTGTGCACCTCAGTTTCACCTCTCACCATCCGGAGGTACTTGCCGTCCCTGGAACACGCAGCAAGCCTTGGATGCTCCAGCTGCAGGAGGGGCACCCTGGACCTTGGGAGCCTGCAGACCCTCCCCACCTCAGTTCCTGTTCAAAGTGGTGAAAGAGTTAACTGTTTACTTCCTACCTTCCTCGCCAGGAGGGCTCTGCCTGCAATCACACTCCAACACTCCAGCTGAGCTGCCGGGCTGTGGGAGACACGGAGGGGATGTGGGAGCAGCAAGCCAGCAATGGGCATGGGGAAGAGAGGGGAGGCAGGCGTGTGCCAGCACAGGGTGTGCTGGCACTGTTTGAAGGCAGCTGAGGTCTAGCCAGGTGGGGGGTAGAGGTGGGCAGGACCGCAGACGGGGGTTGCCCGCTGCCAGTCACTGGGCAAGCGGTGGCTTTTCTCCTTTCTGGTGCTCCCAGCTTCTGCAGTAAACCCGTCTTCTCATCAGACCTTTGAGCTTGCCCAGACAGAGGGCTCGCTTGACTGTGAATGAGAACCTAGTTACAGAATGTGCTGTAGGCAAGGGCGGCCACATGCCTCAGCTGTTTGAATTTCTTGCATAGGTGGTGTTTCGTATTTCAAAGAAATGTAAATATGTACGTATATGTATATAGTTAAGATGTAGTTATTTATCTGAAGGGTAGAGTTAGAGAAAGAGACAGACAGATTTTCCAGCTGTTTAGTAGCATTTACTCAGAGAAAGCTGCTGGGAAACGCCAAGCTGGAGCCCACTGCTGACTGCTCCTGTTCACTCAGGTCACACACAGCCACATCGCTTCTTGCCTGTGGGGTCTGGGGCTGCCCATGGGCTACGATGGCACACGAATGAACACAGCAGCAAGTGATCTGCCAACCGCAAAGCCAGCACGTTTACTCACCATTCTTAACAACGGCAGCCTCTGCCAACCCCAAATGACCTAAGGGGTTTCCTCTCTCTGGAAGATCTGAGGTCCTTCCGAGAGTCACTCAGGATCCGAAGTTGCATACCCGTGGAACTCGCCTTCCAGGATGGGGACCGTGTGGGCTTTGGTTCGTAGCTGAATACCTGAAATGGCCACTTGCAGTGGACCGTGTGGACAGGCTTGTCAGGCACCCCAGGGTTGACACCGGACTGGGGGTGCCTGATCTGCTAAGTTTGGAACCAGAGGCCCACAGGTGAGGGCAGGGCTCCTGTGGGCTCCTGGTTGGCAGGAGGCGGATAAGCCCCCTCCCCGAGCCCAGGACGGGGATGCTTAGTGTATGGGGGAGAGGGGAGGGAGTCCTGGGGTGTCAGAGTGGCGTGGAATTGGGGCTCCTGAGGGACCATGGTTGTGGGTGGGGGAGAGGTAGGGACCTCCAAGTGGGCCTGAGCAGATCCTCGGGGTAGTAGCCGTATTCCTAGGTCTTAGAGAAGCCGTGTCCAGAGGTCGCCCTGTGAGGTCAGATGTATCGCCCAGTTGCTTTCTGTGGCCCCCTCCTTGCATGATCAGGGTCCCTCTTGGCGAGCAGGAGCCAGTGAGGCCAAGTCTGTGCTTTAGCTAAAACGGTACCAATCAGAAAGGATGCCTGTGCCCTGGTGACGACTGGCTTGCAATTAGTCACTCTCCAAAGGGAAATGTGGAACAACCTCACCAGTTAACTCGTGTGCAAGGGGACCCAGGCTAACTGTGAAATTAGGGCGACCGCAATACAAGTGAGGTTAGGAGCTAGTGCGAGACAAGTGGGCCTGCCCCCACCACAGCTTGCAGCTCTGGACAGCAGCTCTGGGCGAGGGTGTTCTGGGTGCCTGTTTCAAACATAATACAGAGACTGGACCTGGTGTTGTGGTGCAGTGGGTGAAGCATAGCCTGCAGTGCTGGCATCCATGAACAGTGCTGGTTCTAGTCCTGGCTGCTCCGCTTCGCCTCCTGATCCGTTTTAAGGCACATGGCAGGCAGCAGAGGACGGTCAGAGTTCCGGGCTGCGGGTTGTGGCATGGCCCAGCCCCTGCCGTTTAGGCCGTTTAGGGAAGGAACCAGCACATGGAATCTCCCTCTCCCTTCGCCTTGCCTTTCAGATGAATAAATTAAACGTTATGGAAAAAGCCACAGATCCTACCTGCTGTGTGGCCTGAAGCAGGTGCCGAGCATGAGGTGCCCCAGCACGTAGCGTCGGAAGCCACCACCCCGTGTACCCTGTCCCCAGGAGGGGTGCTGCAGTGACCGGTAGCCCAGCAGCTGCCTTCGGCTTCCTCCCATCTTTTCTGTGCAGTCCTGGGGGTGATTCGTCCAGCAGCTTCCTGTGAGAGAAGTCGGCTGTATGTGACCTGGACTGCAGTCCACAGGTTCCTGCTGAGCCCGGCAGCTGCTGGTGGTGACATGAGCCGGAGGGGACCCAGCCTGAGTGTGCCTCTGCTGTACCTCTGGTGCTTTCCTTACCTCCTGTGCACAGCCTGGAGTGTAGTGCCCAGGGTCACTTCCTCCTTCATTTTTTTGCAAAGAAAAGCAGATCTTCCAGTAGTGGAAGCAATGTCAGAGGGATGCTTGTTCCAGACAGCAAGCATCTTCTTCCTCTCTGGGTGTCTGTTTGGCCAGGTCAAGCATCCACCAACGTCCTGCCAGTCTCGCTTTGCTGTCACAGGACGGCTCATGGCGTGGTCATTGGCGTGTCTGTCTTTGGGGCAGGAATGCAGCTTTCCAGGTCTGTGTTTTTGAATCTCCCCTCCTCGTGAGGCTGGGTCCTGCCCGCTGCTCTGCACACTCCAGGACCAAGTCCATGAGAACACTGGCTTACCACTTTCTGTGTGTCTTCCTGTGCTTCTCCTTTATCTAGATTTTCCAAAGGCAGAAAAAACGTTGGTTACTGTGCTTCCACTACACCAGGAGGAAACCGGAAGGCAGGGAGAGACCGAGGAAGCATTCTGGACACGAATTCCAGGCCGTAATGTGCTGTGCATTTCCCAGTGGTTTCTTCTAAGCTTTCTGTCTGCTCAGGCCTTGGTTCCTCAGAGGGTGGGGAGAGGCTGGCGTCCTCTGCAGGGTGAGTGTCGACTCCCCTGGGGTCCTGACCCACAGCGAGTGTATCTCTGAGCAGAACGGCCCATGCAGGCTCCATTCCGTAGTGGACTTGGGCTGGTCATTGCCAGTCACGCCCTCAGCCTCTGTAGGCCTTGCTGGCTCGAGGCCGGCCTGTGGAGGACTTGAGCCAGAGTATTTGATGGCCGTGCGTCCAGCACTGTCCACGTCAGCAGCCAAGCACTGCAGTCCCAGCCGGCCCAGGTCTTCCCCGAGTACGGGCTTCCTGTGCTTGCCTTGATCACGAGCTCTAGCACAGGGATGTGGACGCTCTGTGTTCCTGGACCCACCCTAGAACCGCCACGTGTTTCTGATCTGTGAAGTAGAGTGGGATTGGGGAGGGAGCCATGGCTTCGTAAATGTATGCCTTTTCCTCCTCCGATCTCATGGATGGGAATAAAAGAAATCCATGTTGCAGAAAGGGTCCTTTGCTTGCAGGTGTTCAGGGCAGTGGCCACACTCCCACACCTAGTGGCGGCCACACTCCCACATCCAGTGCTGGCCTCGCTCCCACATCCAATGCTAGCCATGCTACCATGTCTGGTGGTGGCCTCGCTCCCACACCCGATGCTGGCCGTACTACCATGTCTGGTGCTGGCGCATGCTCCCATGTCCAGCATGGAGTGAGCTGCCAGGTGCTGTGGACTGTTGAGCTACGCTCACTTTCAATACCTGGCTTGGTTCTGACTCCAGTTTCCTGCTGATGCAGCTTCTGGGAGGCAGTGTGATGGGTCCCCTCTTTGAGTTCCTGCCACTCATGTGGGAGACTTACATCAGTTTCTAGATCCCACCGTTCACCCAAGCTGGGATCTGTTCTAAGTCTCTGGGGAATGAAACCAGTGGAGAGAAGATATCTTTTTCTTTTAGATAAATTTTTAAAAAGATTTACTTATGTATTAGAAATGCAGAGTTATAGGGAGGGACAGAAAGAGAAGGATATCTTCCATCTACTGGTTCATTCCCCAGGTGGCTTCAAAAGCTGGAACTGGGTCAGTCCAAATCCAGGAGCCAGGAGCTTCCTCCAGGTCTCCACGCAGGTGCAGGGGCTCCGAGGACTCGGGCCGTCCTCCGCCGCTTTCTCAGGCACAGTAGTGGGAAGTTGGATTGGAAGCAGAGCAGCAGGAATGTGCATGTCTCAGGTAGCAGTTTTCCATGCTAGACCAAAGGGCCAGCAGCTCCAATTTTTAAAAGTGGTTCTAAAAAATGAATAAAATTGACATTTCTTTTTTTTTTTTTTTAAGATTTATTCATTTTTTTAAATTACAGCCAGATATACACAGAGGAGGAGAGACAGAGAGGAAGATCTTCCGTCTGATGTTTCACTCCCCAAGTGAGCCGCAACGGGTCGATGCGCGCCGATCCGAAGCCGGGAACCTGGAACCTCTTCCGGGTCTCCCACACGGGTGCAGGGTCCCAATACATTGGGCCGTCCTCGACTGCTTTCCCAGGCCACAAGCAGGGAGCTGGATGGGAAGTGGAGCTGCCGGGATTAGAACCGGCGCCCATATGGGATCCCGGGGCTTTGAAGGCGAGGACTTTAGCTGCTAGGCCACGCCGCCGGGCCCGGAATTGACATTTCTTAAAAGAAGGCATACAGTGGACCAGGTATCTGAAAAAATGTACAACATTGTTAATTTTCAGGGAAAAGGCAATTGAAACCACAGTAAGATATCACCTCACAGCTGTGAGCAAAAAGACAGACGAGCAGGAGCTGGTGATGACGGGCTGAGAAGGAGCCATGCGCACAGTTAGTGGGCAAGGGAAGCTGACGGATGGGCAAGACAGAGCCGGCACGTGGTGTCACAGTCCTGCAGGAACCAACAGCGAGTGTCTAGCAATCCTTCCCCACCGTGTTGACGGCAGTTCTGGGCTGCACAGCCAGCATACACAGCAGCCTGGGTGTGCACTGACCAGTGAACACACACGGGTGTGTATGCGACTTGCAGATGGAGCACGACTCAGGAAAGCACTGAGCGCCTTGTCTTTTGCAACAGTGTGAAGCAAACCAGGCAATGCGCCCCTTTCGAATGCGGCTCCGAGAAGCTTGAGCCCATAGCAGCCAAGAGCAGAGTGGTGCTCACAGACTCTGGGGGTGTCGGTGCAAGATGCAGCGTTAGTTACATAGGGTGGGTGAGTTCTGGAGTCGCCCTCCACAGCATGATGAGCATGGTTAATAAGAACAAATCGCATCCTTCAGAATTGGAGTGGGTTTTAAGTGTCGTTATCACAAAAGTTTTAACCATGTCAGATGATGACTATGTTAGCTGCATCTGTTATTCCCTCAGTCTAAGACATGCCATGTCACTATATTGCTGAATCTTAGTTTGCTGAAAGCCTGAGCCGTTTGGGAGCCCAGTCTAAGCACATGCTGAGAATGAAGCCAATGGGGGAAAGAATTAGATGACTAAATAGCAAGAGAGAGATTGGTTCATTCTTAGCAAGACAGAGACTGATTTGTTTCTGATATGATTTCATCTCAGTTCTGTGGCCAGCTAGACCCATCCTTGGCATCCAATTTTCCTCTGCTGCCTTTAGCCCCAACTGGCATGGGAAGGATCTCAGCAGGTCCATCCTCTTAACACATGGTGAGTTGAGTCTTTCCAGGAGCAGAGGAAAGTGAGCAGGAGCCACTGGCTGGGTAGCCTTGGCACTGTTCCTGTCCCGAGAGCAGCCACTCCAGAACCTCATGAGCAAGTTCGTGGATGAGTGTGATGCGGGACTCAAGGGCCTGGGCCCTTGTGGAAACCTGCTGTGATGCTTTCGCACTTTCTCGGATCTGTGTGGACAGAGGTTTGGGCACGTGCCAGGTCCTGGAAGATTGCTACAGGTGCAGCAAGAAGCAGGCATTTCCAGAGAAAGGTTGGGCATGAGGCATTTTCAATAAGCTGCTGGCCCTTCTGGACAGGTTCTTACACCCTGGAGGCGTGAGGACTCCTGACTCTTGGTAAAGCCAAGTGCAGGTGCAGCGCAGAGGGGACATTTCAGCCAGTGAAGCAGTTTCCACCAGGCAGCGTGGAGGCTGCAGAAAACCAGAGCTCAGAATGTTCTTACTACATGTGCGTGTGTTTCGTTAGTTCAGGTGGAGCGAGGCTGAGGAATTGAGTTCCCTGACTAGCAAGCAGTGGCTCCTGGCCAGTCCCCACATTTCGCACATTTGGTGAGAACCAGCTCTGTGTGCTTTGAAGGGGAGCGGAGGTGCCACAGAGTCCAGCCTGGGACTTTGCAGAGTGACCCAAGCATGGGCATGTCCTCCCAGGACTTCATGCAGATCACCCAAGCTCAACCAGGAGAGAAGAGTGCCTGACACAGCCAGGGTTCCCAGGGAGTCCGGTGGCCACGGCCATGTCCTCATCCGTTGACTGCAGGGAGTCTGGTGGCCACGGCCATGTCCTTGCCCGTTGACTCCTGGCTGCTCAGGCATCCTGGGGCCTTTTCTGGAGCTGTGGTGCCATCAAGTCGCAGGCCGACTGGTGCTTCCCAACCCTCTTGATTCCTAGAGACGTGTTCAGGATCACATTTTCCTTCTTGCTGCTAATGCTTTCCTAAAGTCACATCAAGAATTCTTGCCCAAGCTAGAAACATGAAAAAAATCAGAAAAACAAACAAGCAAAAGAAAAAAAAAAAACAACTGTGAGAAGCCTAATTGTAATTGCTGGTAAAGTTTTGTTGCACATGCGTTTTTCTTTGTTTGTTATAGCTTGGAAAAGCTATAACAAGATAGATTTATTTATTTTTATTGGAAAGACAGATGTATAGAGAGGAGGAGAGACAGAAAAATCATCCCTCTGCTGGTTCATTCCCCAAGTGGCTGCAACAGTCGGAGTTGAGCAGATCCAAAGCCAGGAGTCAGGAGCTTCTTCCTGGTTTCCCATATGGGTGCAGGGTTCCAAGACTTTGGGACATCCTTGACTGCTTTCCCAGGGCACAAGCAGGGAGCTGGATGGAAAGCGGTGCAACTGGGATGAGAACCGGCGCCCATGTGGGATCCCAGCGCGTGCAAAGTGCCAGGCCCTGCAGTGTTTCCTTTGCAGTGCAGAACTTCCTTAGCTTGATGTAATCCCATTTGTTTATTTTTGCCTTAATTGCCTGTGCTTGCTTCTGGTGTCTTTTCTGTAAGTTTCTACCTATGCCAATGCCTCGCAGAGTTTCCCCCATGTTGATCTCTAGTAATTTGATGATATCAGGTTGTGGATTTACATCCTTGGTCAATTGTGATTTTTGCAAAAAAGTGTAAGGCAAGAGTTTTGTTTCTATTTCTGCATGTGTAGATCCAACTCCCCAAACACCTTTTGCTAAGGAGTCTGTTCATTCTCCTAGGATTGAGTTTAGCTTGTTTGTCAGAAACTAGATGATTGCAGCTGCCTGGTTTAATTTCTAGGGTTTCTGTCCTGTTGCACTGGACCACATGTCTGTTTTTGTGCCAGTATCAGGCTGTTTGATTATAGCTGCCCTATTGTATGGAAATAACTGCCCTATTGTCGGGAAATGACGTAAAGCTCCTGGAACAGCTTTGTCTGGAGGCTTGGCATTTGTTGGAAAGTCTCTGATGAAGATGAGGCTGCGGGCCACTGAGTCGAGGACTTAAAAATGATAAAAAAAGGTCAGTTTTAAGTTATGCTTTAGTGTTTTTTAAGTTAAAAATAAATGTCCTCTGTGGAAAAAAACAAAGAAGAAAAGGGGAGATGGGGTTTTGGGAAGTGAACATCATCTTCTCGTGGCCAAGATGCCAAGGCTCTCGTCCTGAAGGGGTGAAGTACGAGTGAGGTCGCCTTTCAGGGTTGGTAGGATGCCCAATTGCAGTAACCCGTTTCTGTCTTCAAACTGGAAGCAGATTTTCAAGTCTGTTTAAAGTAGTCTGATTTTCAAGCTGTAATGTCATGACAAATCCCATCCACAGCAATGTACAAATGTGTTAAGTGGCATCCAGTTGTGCAGTGTGAGACAGTCTCAGCTCCGGTTCCCCGGGAGTCGGATGCTCCCTGTCATGGCTGCAGCCGACTGGGAAATCCCAGGATGGCCGTGACCATCACAGAGTCTGAGGTAAGGAGCAGCCCTGGCTTTTCTGCCGTGGTGGCTAACGGGGGCTGACAGCAGTGCTTGTCACCCGGGCCCTGCGGGGCAAAGCACTCCTGTGTGTTCCGTTCTTTTATTTTGCTTCTAATAAGTCAATTGAATCCTTTTTTTTTTTTTTTTTTTACTTTTGTCATAAATATTCTCAAATTTTAAAAATAAGTAGGGAATGAAAGATGATTCAATGGAACATGTGGAAGGTAGTCCCGTGAGTGGCCGGCTTGAAGGGCTTGCTGGGCTTGGGGTCATTACTCAGAACCAAAGCTCCTGCAAAGGTACCTCACTAGACTGCGGGGAGACTGTTCACTAAGGTCACAGCTGGGACAGGCAATTTTTACTTTTAATTTGTACTTATTTTTGCTTTATTTGAAAGGGAGAGGCAGAGAGAAAGAGAGAAAGGAAGAGAACACACATTTCTGATTCCTGGTTTACTCCGCAAATGCTGGGATGGACTTGGTGCTGGTAGTGGGTGGGCGCCATGCTTAGCATCTGTTGGGTTTGATGACTTTTCATTTTGGGTCAGTCTAGTCTCCTAGCTGCATTCTTGTGTTTTCTGTTCCATTTGCTGATTTTGGAAGAGCCTGTCACTTTCTGATGACTTTCTCTCTTGCCATTCTTAGTTCCATCAGTGTCAGGGTCCCTTGTCCCTGTTCCTCTTCCCTAACTCCCGACTGCAGGTCACCCTTGGCCCTCTGCTCTCTCGTGTCCTTCCTGTCCCTGCCCACTGCCTGGGTGACTTCCCATGAGGGAAGTGCTCAAGAGGAAGTGCCCTGGGAGCCTCTCAGAAAGGACAAGGAAGGAACCCAAAGCAAGCTCGCCGACTCGTCAGTCTTGGCCACAGCTTTTTCCTATTTCAGTCACCTGCGCCTAGAAAAAGAGAAGCTGTGGCCAAGTGCTCTCTCATGCCTTGTGTCTCCTGCCACCCACAGCAGAGGTGATGGCCCTAAGTCCCCTGTGAGCAGGAGGTCACTGCCTATGGGCTGGCTCTCCCTAAAACAGCCCCCACTGTGCTGGTGCCTGCAGCAGGAGCCCCCGTGCGAGGGCCTGAGCATCTCGGGGAGGTGGGGGGGAGTAGATGTGAGGCACAGGGACAGCATCCAGTGTGGGGCGTCCTTGGGGACCGTTCCAGGAAGGGGTGGGGCTGGGCTCCTGTGGCTGTTGACCCCCTGGCCGCAAGCACTGAGGGTTCTGGGAGAAGTCAGGTGAGGTTTCTGGGAAGGTCTGCAGGTGAAGGCATGAGCCTTGGACTCTAAACCGTGTGCTAGGGGAAAGAGCCAGTGTTTCTTCAGTGGTGCTGAGAGCTTCAGTTGGACTTGGAGAATTGTAGTGTGCTACAAAATGTCTGTGGCCTTTGTGCTCTCGTTCTGGCACAGAATTCCTCGACACCTTCCGGGATCCTGGGTTAGAACTGTGCCCTGTTCTTCCCCGGGGCTCTTTGCAGGTGCACCTGAGTTGGGGCTAAAGCAGCGACCTCGGTGGTCCCCAAGTTAACTTCAGCTGACTAGATGATTAGAGTCGGACTTCAGCCCTGCTACCTCTGGAGGGAAGAGGACCTCAGAGCTTGAGCTCAGCTGTGTGAGGAAACCCCCACAGCTCCAACTCAGGAGCCCCAGGTCTCGGCTGTGAATGAGCTCAAAGACACGCTTGGAGCAGTTCATATCAGTCCCGGTCTGGGATTTGTTGTTGCTGTGCATGTCCGTGCCCTCCCACAAAGCCAGGATTGTCTTTCGTGAGCGCTGTCCCTTCTGCCTTTTCAACCACCAGGGTCTGGAGATGCTCACTTAGCCCACGGTGAAAACCACTGGGTTCCATGCTGTGCGTAGAAGTGACACTTAGGGGGTGGGTAGATGACACAGGTCAGTTCAGCAGCCCCAGGGCTTGGGTTTTGGGCACACACTGTCCAGAGTTTCTCTTTCCTTGGACAGAACTCATGTGGCTGGTGTAAGTGGGCCCCACTGACTCCGTGAGGGTGGAGCAGCCTGAAATTTGATACAGTGGAGGTGCACACACATACACACGCACACACAGAGTGAGACTGAGTGGGAAGGCCAGGGAGAGACAGGCTGATCCCTGGCAGTGTCCCTTGAAACACTGGTCAGCCTGAGCTGTGTCTGGAGTGTGTCTTCCGTGGGCTCCCTTCCTCAGCATTTCCAAATGGCTTTTGCACATTAGTCTTCTATGAGCCTGAAACGCTCCAGGCTCACAGGACAGGGCTGGGTCCCCGGCTCCACACCACCACTGCTTACAAATAGCAGCACGAATAGCAGCGTCATCTCGCGTGAGTGTGTGTGCGAAGGCCCCTCCCCACCCGGTCACGGGGTCTCATGGCGGCCGGATGCTGTGCGTGCAGCTGTCTCACTGCTGGACTGCATGCCATGTTTAAGTGTGGGGCAGCAGAGTGGATGGGCTCAGCACAGTACCCAGCATGGTTCCTGGTTTGGGAAGGCTGCTCAGTCGACATGGATTTATTAATAAATGTTCCCATGCCACTAGTTTAATGAGCTAGGGAAAATAGTATCTGAGTCTCAGATTTCTTCAACTATAAACAGTGTGGAGGCTTAAGGATGGGTGTCTGGCCTGTGGCTAAGATCCTGGCAGCCCACATTCGAGGGCATAGGTTCAGTTCCTGCTCCAGCCCCTGACTCCAGCATGCTGCTGACGGGCTCTGGTGACTGGGTCACTGCCACCCATGTGGGAGACCTGGATTGAGCTCTGGTTTCAGGCTCTGGCCCTACCACTGCAGCCCTTTGGGGGAATGAAGCAGTAGGTGGGGGGGTTTCTCTCTCATTTTTTAAAATTTTATTTTTAATAATTTTTACATATTGATTAGGGTATGAAGGGTGAAGTGCTAGAGGAAAGTGGGTAAGACCATTGTTTTCACATTTCTGTTTTCCTTCCTGTAACTGGAATAGGGGAGAGATAAGGGGAGATGCCACACCCAGCCTCCCGGCCATCTCAGGGTCAGTGATGTGGGGCCTGCTCTGAGGGGCCTGCTCAAGAAGTTTTGTTAGTTCAGCAGTTCTGTATTGCTGTCAGTCTCACCACTCCAATAACGATGAAATCTCTCCGGAATCAACTGACTGACATAGTCCACCTTAGAGTCTGTTTGCTCAGGTAGTCATTGCCAACACTTTGCTGGGGTAGTTGCTCAATTTGTTCTGTCCTCTGTCCTCTGTTATGGTACCAGGTGTCCTCTGCAGCTCCAACGTATTGCCATATCCTTCATGTGCATCTGGATATGCTGTCCCCTACTTCATGTGGGCCTCTGAGGAGGTTCAGCTCTGGCACATGCACCTCATGGTCAGACCATGGACCCAGCAGTTCTCTCCATGGAGTTCTGAGTCCAGTAGTTCAATTCAGGAGAGTCCCAAAGAAACTTTATCTGAGGTGATCTCAGACCAGATTCTTATGTGTGCATGCCAATACAGGGTCTAGCACAATCTGTCACCCCAATTAGCCTACGCGCACACTGATGGTTGTAATTGCTGAGTCAGTTGTGTCTCCAGCCTTGACTTCTACACAAACCAGTGTTTGTGCATACCAGCCCGATCCTGGCCACCACACACTCAGCCCTCACACAAACCAGTGGGAGCTGCAGCCTAGTCAGAGCAACCCGTATAGTCCCCACCAGGCCCGCCCCCTGCCCTGGTTTCTGTGCTTGTCAGCATGAACAGCAGACTATTCATATCTGTTCCACATCTCATTCAGCTCTCATACATGTCAATGGGCATTGAAGCTTAGTTCAACCCAACCAGCCACATTATCCAGTCCACAATGGTGCCGGCAGGTTCCACCATCTGTCCAGCCATGCCTGCCCCTAGTCCCGGTTCTTGTGCTCACTAGTGCACATGGCAACCCAAGAGGGAGGTATCCACTGTTTTCCTAATGGGCTCATTCCCAATTTCTGGATCTTGCACTCTCCAGATGGTACTGTAGTTTAGCTTGATAAAATTTGCCATCCCCCCACCCATGCCAGCATCTGCTAGGCTGATGCTGTGGCAAAGCCCAACCAACCCCCAACTACTCTGGCTTATGTATGTACCAGCAGGTACAGTCCACTCAGCCTGGCTTTTCCCTGATTCAGCTCTCATGAGGCCAACAGATGTTGTAGCTCTGCCTGACCTGATCTGCCCCCAGTCCTAGCTCTCACATTCACAAGTTGGAGTAGTGACACAGCAGGGGACCCCCCACCCTCGCCACAGCCCTACTGGGTTTGCCCCTTCCCCTCCAGGTCTCACATATGCTGGTTAAGCACTGCCCAGTCTGGCATGACCCACCTTACCTTGACATTTGCCAGTGGGTACTGTAGCTTGGTCTGGCCTGGCCTGGTCTATGCCTAGTTCCAACTCACGCTGATGGGGGCTACAGTCTATCCCAGCCTAGCCAGCCCCCAGTCCCAGTCCTAATGTGAACTGGCTGGTATTATGACCTGACCTGGTCTGACTCACACACCATTCTGGCTCTTTGATTTGCCAGTGAGTGATATGAACTGGCCGAACCTGGCTCGCCCCAGACCTGAGTCAAATGTATGCTGGTGGGTACCATTACCTGGCCTGGTCTGGACTGCTCCCTTTCTTGGTTCTTGTGTTCACCTGCAGGGACTGTGTCCCAATGGAGGAGTTCCCCAAGCTCGTCCATCAGAACCTCTCCCAGTGACTGGTCTTGTGCACACCAGTGGGTCCATGGGCCAGCCCTACTTAGTCTACCTTTTATCCTGGCATGGACAGTGGCCTTTCCTGACTGGCCCTCACCCATTCCAGTTCTTATTGTTGGGTGTTACAGTCCAGTCAAGCCTAGTCCACACTCAGACACAACTCATGCTTGACTCAGCACAGACAGATACCTAGCTCAACCCGTCCTACACCCACCCTGGTTCTCATGAGCACAAGTCCGGCATACCCCAGACCCAATATATACCCGTGCAGACATTGCAGCCATGTCCAGACCAGATCACAGCCACCACTCTGGTCCCCGTGCTCACCAGTGAAAACCACAACCCAGCCAGGGCATCCCCTTAGCTCCCCGACCAGGCCCGATCTCAGCAAGATCTCGTGTGCATGCCAGTGGTTGCTCTGACCCAGCTTGGCATAGCCCCTACCCTGTCTTGGCCTTTGCCTTCAGATGCTGCAGCTTGGATTGGCCTTCCTGGACCCTAGTCCTAACTCTTGCTGGCAGGTGCTACAGTCTGGCCGTGCTCAGTCGGGTCCCTCCCTGGTTCATGCAACCTGGCCAGTGTGATAGCCTAGCCTGGAATGACCTGCACTGCAGCCTGATTTCTGCACTTGCCAGTGAGCTAAGGTTTGCTTGGAGCTGCCAAACCAACCCACACACTTGCCAATGGGTGGAGCTACCTTGCCTAGCCTTCCTGACCTCCAGGCCTGGACCACATGCTCACCAGCTGGAGCTAGGAAACTAGAGGGGTTTCCCAGGCTACCCTGCTTAGCCCACTGCTGGACCCAGATCTCATGCATGCCAGTGGGTGCTATGCTCTTATCTGGCATAGCCTGCCTACTCCATCTTGGCCTTAGTATGAGCTGGTGGATGTTGCAGTCCAGCCTGCCCCATACCTTGTTTTAGGGTGCTTCTGTGGGTGCTGCAGCCTGGACCTGCCCTGCCTGTTCCCAGTCCCAGTATCTGTGAGTGTCAGTGAGTTCAGCCCATCACTATCCCAGCTCTTAAGCTAACCAGCAGGACTTATAATTCCATAGGATTGGACCTATATGTACCCCACTGAATCCACCCCCAGACGTGGTTCTCTTGTGTGCTCATTGGTAACATGGCCCTGCCTAATATGACCTGACCCCTGATCAGTACTCACTGTCAGGTACTGGGATCTAGCCCTGCCATACAGGCCCCCAGTCCTAACTTGCCTGTGGGCTGGCAGGTGGTGGTCAGCCATGTCCCATGCTAACAAGGCCAGCTTAGGTCTCCCATGTGAGCTGGTGCATTGGTCTGAGCCATAAAGGTCTTCCCTCCAAATCATCAAGTCTCAGTCCCCTCACTTACCTGCAAGTACAGTGGTCTTGTGGTTGGGAATCCCTCAGGAGGCATTCCTCACCTGCAAGATACTCCCAGGACAGTCCTCCCTACTCCATATTCCCGTGCTCCTTTCCCCAATCAATCCACAAATTCTTGTGCTCAGCAGTGCATGAGTTCTGCAGCTGAGCCTGCAGAAGTCCAGTGGGTGGGTGTGCTGTTTAGTGCTCTGCTGCCCACCAGAGTCCTAAGCTCAGCCCTCCCCTGACTTTGTGAATAGGAAGTTTATCTGAGAGCAAAAATATTTGAAAGCCATACTCACCAAGGGCCTCCCAAAAGTTCCCAAGCAATTCTGTCTCTCTAAGGCTTTCTGAAGCACCCTGTGGCCCAGCTCGTGGCTCAGGTAGCCTTTGTGGGCGGCTGTCCTGCTGGAACCATGGACAGAGTGTTCCTTGGCTCCCAGCGGAGTTGCTTGCATTTCTGCTAAAGTCATCACGTGTTCTCTGGCACGTGCAGCTCCTGCCTGGAACCAAAGGGTCTCGCGTTAGGCTGGCCTTCACCAAGTGTGACCAACACAGAGAACAGGGACAGTGAGTGCCACCCTGATGGGACGGGGAAAATTGATGCACAGGGAAATGTCAGAAAGTTCATAGAAAATGGAATGAGAAAACATGTGCCATCTGGTGCAAGCATTTTTGAAGTTTGCGTATACCCAGGGGTCTTCAAAAAGCTCAAGAAAAATACATGAGAAAACTACGCATGGATTTCAAAATCTTTTGAAATAATCTCCCTCTTGATTCTTTTTCTGCAGCATCTGTGTACAGAGGCGTGTTTCCTGTGTGGGTTTCCATGGGCCTCTCAGGAGGGCTTGTCCACAGAAAGAGTTTTCAGTCTTCTGGCTGCTTCCTAAGGGAGGAGGAGGGTCATGTTTGGGGGTCCTTCCCCTTCCTGGCTGCCTCTGCTTGGCGCACTCTGTGGGGTTGGGGTAGGATTGTATGTCCAGGTCAAAACCTACCTTCAGCTGGTCGTAGGTCCTTCCTGACAGGTGCGAGCTGGCAGTGGTCAGGTTGGGAGTGACCCTTCCTGACACCTGTGCCCTTGGAATTGATGCCCTCCTTGGGGAACAGTGTCCCCCCCTTCGCCCTGTTGTGGCTTGGGAGGGCCTCATTTCCTTCATTTTGAGGGGCATAAGAGGGGCACTTGCCACCTGCTGGTTTGCATGCGCACACTCCTGCTTCCTATCTCCCTGTTCTTTCTACTCCCGTTCTCTGTCACTCACGTATTTATTATTATTATTATTTTGTGATAGCTCTGGGAATAGTTCTTCATCTTTACTTTGCAGCCCTTCTGTTGAATATTTCATTTTGACTAAATTTTTATTACTTGTTCTTGGATTTTCCCTTTAATAGAACCTCTGTTTTGCAGTGTCAGGATGCAGTATCTTCACTAATTTCCCCCAAGGCTGTAGATTTTAAAGTCTTGCATCCTCTTGCTCATTGCTTCCAGATTTCTTTATCCAGTCCTTTTTCCTGTGTTGACCTTGGTTTTGCAGCCACAGGGGTGGGGGTGGGGCAGAGCCGTGATGCTGGGTTCACACTGAGAATCCGGAGGCACATCTCGTGGTCTGCTGGGCTCCATGTGGACTCAACTGAAGCCCACAGACGCAAACAAATCAACATACAGGGTTGGGAGATGCTTCCTGGATCAGCCGGCTCGTCGCAGAGGACTCAGGACTTTCGTGCCTGCGTCATGGAGGGTGGCCTGGGGGATTGCTCGTGCAGGACAATCATTTCTTCTGCAGACCTTGGCAGGATTCACAGGTTAACCCTGAATCTGAGCCTTTTCCATTCAAGTGATGAAGAAAATAACTGTGTGGTCGCCGGTCTGGGGGATGTGTAGTCACATTATCCCTTGCCTCCGGGAGGCACGTGGCTTCCCGGTCAGCAAGCCTCCCCGCACACTGTGACCAGCCCTTTGCCCCCAGCCAGACTCCCCTGCCCACTCCGGCTGATGGCCTCATGGGCACCCTTCTCCAGCCGCCGCCATCCTTGCCACTGCTACCCCATTGGCTCACTCCCTTCCCAGGCCATGTTGGAGCCTCTCGTCTGCTTGTCTGGTTTTCTCTTCATCTTTCATGATCTTCTACCTTCTGCTTGCCATTGTGTTTCCTTTACTCAGACAGGAGAGGAGATAAAGTCTCCCTACAAACTTCGTGTGGCATGGGGCTGGCAGTATGGTGCAGTGAGTTAAGCTACCACCTGCTATGTCATGTTAGCACTGGTTTGAGTCCTGGCTGCTCCACTTCTAGTGCAGCTTCCTGCTATCATGCCTGGGACAACAGTGGAAGATGGCTCAGGTCCTCAGACACCTTCCCCCGCTTTGGGAAACCTGATGGACTTCCATGCTCCTGAGTTCTACCTAGTATAGCCCAGGCTATGCAGGCATCTGAGAAGACAGCCAAGGAATGAAACATTCCCTGTTATTCTCTCTCTCTCATCTGTGCCTTTCAAATAAAAAATAAACTAAACCCTTAAAAAACAACTTTAGACAGGTTGCTTGTTGAAAACAATTCTCTTGGGGGTTTGTTAGCAGTGGCTTTACATCTGCAGCTTAGCGTGAGAATGGTCAGCTCTGTCTGTGCTGCCATGTATTAGCATTCAAGGACACAAAGCTCAGTGGGCTAATCCTCCACCTTCAAGTTCCAGCATCCCATGTGAGCACCAGTTTGTGTTCTGGCTGCTCCACTTCTGATCCAGCTCCCTGCTGATGTGCCTGGGAAAGCAGCAAAGGACGGCCCAGGGGCTTGGGCCCCTGCATCCACATGGGAGACTTGGAAGAAGCTCCTGGCTTTGGTTCACCTCAGCTCATCAATGAAATTTCACATTTTATAGGTGCAGGAACTCCAGGAGCCTTCTAATAAGTTTCACAAAAAGAGAACAGAGAGGGCCCGGTGGCGTGGCCTAGCGGCTAAAGTCCTCGCCTTGAAAGCCCCGGGATCCCATATGGGCGCCGGTTCTAATCCCGGCAGCTCTGCTTCCCGTCCAGCTCCCTGCTTGTGGCCTGGGAGGGCAGTCGAGGATGGCCCAAGGCTTTGGGACACTGCACCCGCGTGGGAGACCCGGAGAATGTTCCAGGTTCCTGGCATCGGATAGGCGCAGCACCAGCCGTTGCGGCTCACTTGGGGAGTGAATCATTGGACGGAAGATCTTCCTCTCTGTCTCTCCTCCTCTGTGTATATCTGGCTGTAATAAAAAAAAATGAATAAATCTTAAAAAAAAAATTAAAAAAAAAAAAAGAGAACAGAGAAGGGAGGGAAGAACTATTTTTAAAAATAAAGTAATAAGACTTCCTGAATTTAACAGATTAAGGAATACGCATACACATACTTCAAACTGCACTGTATCAACATTTCAGAAAACTCAGCAGGAAATTCTGAAAGCTTCAGGTCAGAAAAGTCACTTTATACCCTGACAGCTTCCCTAGCCCTGCCTAGAGACAGGCTGAAGGCACGGAGTGAAGACCAGCACATAAGCTGCCAGTGCTTGTCTCTAGAGCGAAGTCTCCTGTTGCCAGTGCCACGAGGCCTGAGTGACAGTTGGCTTGGTCCTGCACTCCAGTGTGTGCCGTGCTCCTCGCCAGGCAGCCGGGGACCACCAGTTAACATCACATCACAAGGGGCCCGTCTGTCTACCTTGCTCTTGCAAAACCCCAGATACCTAGCCCATCATGCATCTGCGCATTTGCAGAGTCACCTTCTCAACCCAACTCTGGAATAGAGAGTGGGGCTTGGACACTCAGACCTCAGAATCTGGAGGAGGAGTGTCGTGTGCAGGAGGGAAGGCCAGAGTGAGCCCGGAGGCCACTGTAGGTGTGGTGTGGTGTGCAGGAGGGAAGGCCAGAGTGAGCCCAGAGGCCACTGCAGGTGTGGTGTGGTGTGCAGGAGGGAAGGCCAGAGTGAGCCCAGAGGCCACTGCAGGTGTGGTGTGGTGTGCAGGAGGGAAGGCCAGAGTGAGCCCAGAGGCCACTGCAGGTGTGGTGTGGTGTGCAGGAGGGAAGGCCAGAGCGAACGCAGAGGCACAACAGCTGTCAGGTCTGGAACTCCCGCCTCCGATTGCCTTGCCTTTCCTCCAGAACCCAGATGGCGGCACTGGGAGGGAAGACGGACACCTGCCTCCTTAACTGGACAGAATGTAACTCCACCCCTACAAAGCAGGACATCTTTGGAAAATCATTTAGACCCTGGCGCAGTAGCCTGCAATAAAGTCTTGCCTTGCGTGCGCTGGGATCCCATATGGGTGCTGGTTCTAATCCTGGCAGCCCCGCTTCCCATCCAGTTCTGAGGATGGCCTAAAGTCTTGGGACCCTGCACCTGCATGGGAGCCTCGGAAGAGGCTCCAGGCTCCTGGCTTTGGATTGGCTCATCTCCGGCCGTTGTGGCAGCTTGGGGAGTGAATCATTAGATGGAAGATCTTCCTCTCTGTCTCTCCTCCTCTCTGTATATCTGACTTTCCAATAAAAATACATATTAAAATAAATAAATAAATAAATAAAGATCATTTAACACCACTGATGTTCAGTTCCTTGCCTGGACACAGAAATAGTTCTCACTTCGCTGACCTGACTCAAGCTTCCTGAGTGGACGTCATAATATGAGCATGGTCACAGGAAGCACTCTCCCTGACTTCCTGAGTGGACGTCATAACATGAGCATGGTCGCAGGAAGCACTCTCCCTGACTTCCTGAGTGGACGTCATAACATGAGCATGGTCGCAGGAAGCACTCTCTCTGACTTCCTGTGCGTCGGGAAGCACTCTCTCTGACTTCCTGTGCGTCGCTTAGTCAGACAACACAGTGCTGCTGCAGAAAAGAAGAGGCTGCCGTGTGAATCAGAGCTTCCTATTGAACCCTGAACTCCGCAGACTTTCTGTCCGCAGTGTAGGGGCAGTGCCTGCTGCTCCTGGGTGGGTGGCCGAGTCCCTGTGCTTGTCGTGTCCCATCAGCTATCCCCCATGGAGTCCTTCAGACTACGTGGCTGGCTGCTCTGGCTCTGTGGCGTTCGCTGGCCCTCCCTTGAGCCACGCAGCAGCAGGGAGCCCAGGATGGGTGACTGGGTGGGTGAGTCCCCCTGTGCCTCCTGTGTGATGGCATGCTCCCCATTCCTCCAGCTTCCCCGGGGCTGTCCCAGAGCTGGCGGCCATCATATTGTCCCCAGGCTCTGGGCTATCAGGTGTAGGGTGAGCATATGTCATCTGTCATTTTTTCCTAGACCAGCCAGGAGTCAAGGAGACTGCCTGGCAGGGCTCAGCTATCCTTGGTTATTTATTTCCCTCCAAGTCACTCTGAATTCCACCACTGCTCTACCCAGTCTTCTGATCAGCCTGAATCAGTGAAATCGTCACTGTCTGGCCACGTTTGGCCTAGCAGGTGGTGATTCTGTAGGGCCCAGTGGTACTTGTTGAGCCCCTCGCCACTCAGGTACCAGCTTTGGTCCCAGGCATTTTCCTTGTGAGCCCCCTGAATCTGCACAGTGCTTCCAAGTGTTACTCCCTGTTTTTCACAGGAGGGAACAGGCTCAGATGAGCACCTGGAGACTAGCCAGCCACTGGGGCAGGGACCAGTCAAGGATCCTGTTCCAAGATGGGTCCCTGCCCCCAGCACAGCTCTGCTGCTGGCCTGAATTTGCTGAGTAGGGCTGGAAGTTCCAGAGGCAAAAGGGCAGAGTGACATTCAGAGGGCAGACTCCAGTTACAGGGGTTTGGACGTGCGTGCGGCGTGAGTCAGAAAGGGCAAAAGCCATGACCCCTGCCAAACAGGCGGCATGACTCAGCAGCACAAGTGGGCTTGGGAAACCTGAGTCAGACCTGATGCAGAGCTATCATCACAGTCAGAGAGAATCAAGGACTGAGGGACATTTGCCCTGTGGGAGGCGCTCAGATGGAGGAGTTAGGTTCAGGCTGAGCCAAGGCATCTAGCTTTGAGCTGCTAGTTAGGATGCTCATATGTTGGGCTGCTCCACTTCCCTTCCGGCTCCCTGCTTGTGGCCTGGGAAAGCAGTGGAGGACAGCCTAAAGCCTTGAGAGCCTACACCCATGTGGGAGACCAGGAAGACGGTCCTGGCTCCTGGCTTCGGGTCGGCTCAGCGCTGGCCATTGCGACTACTTGGGGAGTGAACCAGAGGACGGAAAATCTTTGTCTCTCCTTCTCTCTATAAATCTGACTTTCCAATAAAAATTAGTAAATCTTAAAAAAGTAAGAAAGGATGCCCTTATGTTGTATGAGAGTGCTTAGTTGACTCCTAGCTATTCCCTGCTTCTAATGCAGTTTCCTGCTAATGTGCCTGGGAGGCAACAGGTGGCAGCCCAAGTTCTTGGGACCCCCGTCTCCTGGCTTTATCCTGACTCAGCCCTGTTTGCTGCAGGTTCTTAGGGAATGGACCAGGAGATAGGAAATCTGTGTGAGTGTGTGAGAGAGAGAGAGAGAGAGAGAGAGAGAGCGCGCGAGAGAGGATGTGGGTGTGGTCTTCCTCCCACTCTGTCACTCTGACTGTCAAATATATATAGTTTGTTTTTAGGGAAGGTTGAGACCAGTAGGACCAGAGATTTGGGGTTGCTTTGAAAATGGGACGTACGAGGATGTCATTGGTATAGTCTGACTAGGTGACCAAGGACTTGGGGAGCCAGGTGTCACCTGGGAGCATTTTGAGGTCCCTGAGAGCTGATGGACTCTGGGCTGGAAAGAGAGGAAAGAATGTGAAGGGGCAGGACCACGCTGAGAAGTGTTCCAGTGAAGTGGGATATTACTCGGGGTTGGAGGTGGAAATAGCTGAAGTGGATCACAGGCATTCATTTGAATTCAATGATTTTTCTCTGTGGGAAGCCGTTCTGTTCCATCAGCTTCCTTTCAGTGTGGATTGAGTCATGTTCTTTTCGGCAGAGGCATTTATTTGCTCGGTATTTTAAGGCAGCAGACAATGGCTGTCTCCTCCTCGGGGCCTGGGTGGTGGCCCCGGCTCAGCGGGTGGCCCTGGAGATTAACGCTCAGTCCTCAAGGATGAACACAGAGCCTTGGGAAGAGAGCAAGAGTGTTGTGATTGGTTTGCCAGTTTTTTTTTTTTTTCAGAGTTTTCTGCCCTGAGCTCAGGGAAAATGTGACCTACGAGAAAACTCATGGCCTTCCACATGATTTTGCACTAAAACAAGCTTCCCTTTCACTTCCGTTTTGCTGTGTTTCTTGAAACACCCTGGCGTGGGGAATGAGGTGAGAGGGAGAGAAGGCAAAGGCTGATGTTGGTCGTGGCACTAAGGGGCCCAGGACTCCTGGGGAGAGTAGGTTGAGCAGACCTTTGAAGAATGCCCGGACAGGCAGGGGGCTAAGGAGAGAGCAGTGGGCACCGCGGGCAGAGCAGCCAGGGGTGAGACAGCCGTACCAGCCAGTTTGGGGCCATTTTAGAACGCCCCCTTTTCTTCAGGGTCTCCTATTGATCCCTTCTCCTGGGTTTTAAATGTTTATTTTTTTGTATCTACTTGAAAGAGAGATAGATCTTGCATTTGCTGATTTACTCCCTGCTGCAACAGCCAGGGCTGAGCCAGGCTGAAGCCAGGAGCCAGGAGCTCGACCCGATCTCCCACGTGGGTGGAAGGGGCCCAGGGGCTTGGGCCATCCTCTGCTGCTTTTGCAGGCACCCTAGCAGGGAGCTGGGAGTTGAAGTGGCACTTGGGTGTCCCAGGCGCCTACCCCTCGTCTTCCACATCTCTGGGACCTGCAGAGCTGAATGTTCCAGTGCTTTGACTCCACCCTCGCCTCTGTGTTCAGGGAAGCTCTTGGTTTGCACTCTTCTGTCTTCCCCTTTCTGCCCCTTCCCCTCCATACCATATCCCTTTTGAGCCATCCTCCTCTGCTTTCCCAGGCCATCAGCAGGGAGCTAGATCGAAAGTAAAGCAGCCGGGACTTGAACCTGGGGCCCATATGGGATGCCACACTGTGTGTGGAGGACCAGCCTGCTGTACCAATCCAGGAGTCCAGCTTAGGTGTGACACTGGGTCAGTGGGACACACTGACCCCTGAAGGCCGGGTTGGGAGGGGCTGCATCACTCCGCATATGCATGAGTAGGTGAGGTCAGGGTGCGCCCTGGGGCTGGGCAGGCACAGTCAGTACTTGGAGAATTGAGCTGCTGCCAGGCTGTGGAATTCGGGGCCTCACCCTTTGGAGCACACGTGAGCTCCCAGGTCACCTTGCTGCTTGGCTGGTTCTTGGCCCAGGCCTGCGCATGTGAACTGCCACTCAGCATTGGGAGACTTCCCCATGCCAGCTCAGCAACTGGTCCTAGCGTTGCCCTGGCTTCTAGGAGGGATGCCTTGGCACCAGCCACTCTCCATCAGTCTTGAGGGATGCTGGAGACCTGGCTGATCCCACAGGCAGCGAGCCATGCACTGGGCTCAGCCAAGGGCATGCCTGCCTGCTGTGGCTGGGCCACAGGAGGGGAAGCAGTTGTGCTGCACCTGGGACCTCCTTCCCTGACCCTGTCCCCTCTCCCCGTCCGTGGTTCAACTGACTCAGAAAGCCCTGAGTGGGGCTGCAGGAAGCCTGGCTGTCTGCACAGGATCACTTTGTGCCAGGAAGGGACAGGTGTGGGAGGGACCTGTCATCCTCACAAGGAACCTGGAGCAATGAAAATGAGATGGCAGCCTTGTCCTGCCTGGCTACGCTGAGCTCAGAACACTTCAGAAGCTGCCCGCACCGGGCATGAGCCGTAGCCCAGCTTACCCTGAGCAGCCGGCAGGAGTGCCCCAGGCCCTGCATGGCTTCTAGACTCCTAGCATGCATACGTGCTCCATGTACCCTTCACCTGCACCCCAGGCCGGGAGGGTTTTTTCCTTTGCCCACACGGGGGAAGAGTCCGCTTTACTCTGTCTCTCTTCTGGGGAAATGCCTTGAGGTCAAAGGCAGGGGCCACGCCCACTGGTGGTCTGTGTCTGAGTCCATCAGACTGTGGGCCTTGGTGCCTACACAGGACTGGACTGTGTCCCCTGTGTCCTGTACACACAGGGTGCTGGGACAGCAGAAGAGTTGGCTCTTCCTGACGGGTATTCTCCCCCAACCTGTTCTGCAGTGCTGTCCCAGCATTCCCTGAGATACGGATCAGACAGGACATCACGGGGTGGAGGTGAGCAGGGGGTGCCTGGCCTAGGAGCTTGTGAGGAGGTGCCCAGGCCCTGGTTCCTGGAAGGTGACAGGCACCTGTACCCAGGTATGGGAGGTGAGGGAGCCGTGGCCAGGTGGACAGGCACCTGTGTCCAGGCATGAGGGGTGAAGGAGCTGTGGTCAGGTAGACAGGAACCTGTGGCCAGGAGTGGGTGAGGGAGTTGTGGCCAGGTGGACAGGCACCTGTGGCCAGGAGTGGGTGAGGAAGCTGTGGCCAGGTGGACAGGCACCTGTGGCCAGGAGTGGGTGAGGGAGCTGTGGCCAGGTGGATGGGTACCTGTTTCCAGGCGTGGGAGGTGAGGGAGTCATGGCCAGGTGGACAGGCACCTGTGGCCAGGGGTGAGTGGTGGAGCCATGGCCAGGTGAATGGGTACCTGTGTCCAGGCATGGGAGGTGAGGGAGCCGTGGCCAGGTGAATGGGTACCTGTGTCCAGGCGTGGGAGGTGAGGCAGTCGTGGCCAGGTGAATGGGTACCTGTGTCCAGGCGTGGGAGGTGAGGGAGCCGTGGCCAGGTGAATGGGTACCTGTGTCCAGGCATGGGAGGTGAGGGAGTCGTGGCCAGGTGGACAGGCACCTGTGTCCAGGCGTGGGAGGTGAGGGAGCCGTGGCCAGGTGAATGGGTACCTGTGTCCAGGCATGGGAGGTGAGGGAGTCGTGGCCAGGTGGACAGGCACCTGTGTCCAGGCGTGGGAGGTGAGGGAGCCGTGGCCAGGTGAATGGGTACCTGTGTCCAGGCATGGGAGGTGAGGGAGTCGTGGCCAGGTGGACAGGCACCTGTGTCCAGGCGTGGGAGGTGAGGGAGCCGTGGCCAGGTGAATGGGTACCTGTGTCCAGGCGTGGGAGGTGAGGGAGCCACAGCTGGGTAGACAAGCACCTATGGCCAGGAATGGGTGAGGGAGCTGCATTGGCCCGTGGAGTGGACTGAGTGGTCTGAAGTGGCACCTTTGGGGTAAAGAAGATGAAACAGTTTGCCAGCTGCCACAACCCTCGTGACCCTAGGCTCCTGGGACCTGAGTGGCACAGGGAGGCGGGAAGGCAGTTAGCTGAGGGAGGGCTGAGGCCCAGCTCACCCCTTGGGAAGATGATGCTCCTCCTGTCCACTCATCCGCCCCTGCAGCAGGGGCTGGACCCAGAACTGGGCCTTGTCGTGCCTCTGATTCACTTTTATCATCACTCCTGTCACCAGGTAACCGTTTGCAGGAGCAGGGCTTAGAATGGTCTGCTGGAGCCAGCCGGGTCCCTGAGAGCCGCTCTGCTGTTCTCCCATGCTGTGGCCCTGAGCAGCCTGCTGAGCTCCAGGGACACCTGTCTAGCTGCGCCTCTCTCCCTCCCCCAATGGAACATGTGATGCTCCAGTAGCAGTCAGACTTCAAAGATGGTTTTTTGTGAGACCTGCGGTGCTTCCCAACGGGAACAGCATCCTGCCACCTGCTTGCTCATAGGAAACAGGCCTGACACACCTAGTTGTGCTTCTCACAAGTTCCTGAAGGACAGCACAGTCATGGCTTTAATGGCATATGTGTGATCACAATACTTCGTTCAGAGTTCTCTCTCTGGGCAAAAGACTGACAGTGGCGAGTGACTCTGCGCTCAGTAACAGCCGAGGGCTTCCTCAGCATCTGGACGGAATGGTGGCTCTGGCCCCGCTCCCCAGCCCACACCACATCGGTAGGTCGTGATGGGGTCAAGGGCAGGGTCCTGCCCCACAGAGGCTGAGTGTGCAGTATCCAACCAACTCGAGAGTTATCAGGGAGCCCCCTCAACTTGACCATGTACCTGCTTTGTAAATATACTCTCCGTTGAGGCGGGCAATGCTGAGTTGTCCACAGGGGCACCCATGACCGCACCAGCAGTTTGCTGTCTCCACCTGTGAGTGGCAGCCCCTCACCTGTGAAAGCTGTTTCCTGAGACTGGAAGTCCAGCCAGCTCCTCGGGCTCCACTTGCAGCTCCGTTTCCTTCGCTGTTTGGATGGTGTTGCACTCGGCTCCCTCCTGAGTCCCTCAGAGTCGTTTGTGGGGGCAGAGCTGACTTCTTCCCCACCTCCATGCATCATCAAAGTTCCCAGTGGTGTCTAGAACGGTGTGGCCTCTGCTGACCCTGCCAATTCCTTATGTCCAGATCCAGCAGTGACCACCATGACAGCTGAAGACTTGCAAGATGTATTTCTTAAGTGACAAGACTTGAGAGTCTAAAGGACCGCTGGGACACAGAATAGACCCTGTATCAACAGGCATCAAAATTCTATCAATTGGGGCAGTGCTATGGCTCAGCAGGTTAGGTCCCTGCGTGCCATACTTTGTCCCAAGCAGCACTTCCCATTGAATCTCAGCTGCCCATACTTGCACACAGAGACACAAATAAGTAACAAACACACACATAGACATCCACAGACATACACATCAATAAACATGCATATGGGAGCACATGTGCATACAAACATACAGCGAAATAGACAACCATGCACGAAAACATAAGGAAAGAAATACACACAAACATATATAGATGTATATAGACACAGGCTCACCTGCTGAAATACACATATAAAATGTATATAAGCACACAACACAGCATATAACATGTACACACAAAATACAGGAATATGCACACATTCACATATAAACATTAGCACACACATACATATCCACGTATGAGTGCATGTGGAACCCATGCATATGTATGTGCACAAATATCCATGCACATATATACAAGTTACAGAATAAATGTACGAGCACACACCAACACCACGCAGATGCACTTACACATATACACATCGGTAAGCACACACATGCACACATAAAACATACACCCGTGTACATGCACACTAAACATAGATACATGATACACACCTAATAACCCTCAGCACACACAGAGTCACATACACAAACACAGGTAGGAATGTGCACACATAGGCACACATGCACCCTACACAGATGTGTGCACATCTTCACACACATTTTCACAGGTATATACATGTGTGCACACATAGAAAACCACACACATATACACGTACGTTATGGGAGGTGAGGGGACATTCCAGAGTGTTCCGTGTGCAGGTGATGGAGTGGGAGGAGAGGCTCAGACGGCGGGAGTGGAGAAGAGATCCCACAAGGAGAGGAGTGTCAGGTGAGGATGATTCCATGGCTGAAACACGCGAGAGCTGCTGACGGGTGCGGGTGGCATGGACCCTGCAGGGAGTTCCCGGCGTGCGGCTCAGTTACGTGGACAGGGACAAGGCTCGGTGAACAGTGAGTGTGGGGACGAGGAGACGTGGAGGACAGCGCTGGGTGTCTGCTGCACAGGGAACTGTGATCCTGGCGGGAAAGGGGCTGAGCGGGGAAGCCGTGCTGGGTGTCTGCTGCACAGGGAACTGTGATCCTGGCGGGAAAGGGGCTGAGCGGGGAAGCCGTGCTGGGTGTCTGCTGCACAGGGAACTGTGATCCTGGCGGGAAAGGGGCTGAGCGGGGAAGCCGTGCTGGGTGTCTGCTGCACAGGGAACTGTGATCCTGGCGGGAAAGGGGCTGAGCGGGGAAGCCGTGCTGGGCGCTGGGGGATGTGAGTCTGCACCTGTTCTTCAAGCTCCACTTGGCGTCCTGAGCGCCTAGGGCGTAAGAGAGGGGTGAAGGGGCTCCCTGTTTCCATTGAGTTCACTTGTGCCTTGGTGCCTTTGCAGGGGGTGTTTTTAGCAGGCACGTCTTGCTGTACCTTGCGGAGCACGCGGAGCTCCCCAGGCAGAGATGGGAAGCAGCCAGCAGCTCGGGTGCGCAGCAAGGCATGGCCGTGCCGGGCGCCGCAGGAAGGTGGGGTTTTGTGGCAGGATCCAGGCACACAGAGCACCTGATTCAGGCAGCCAAGCCGTCCGTGAGAGCGAGGCAGTGCCGCTTCGTGTTATTGAGCATAGAAGGTTCAACTGTTTTTTTTTTTTAACAGCTAATTGTGAGGATGCATTTCCTCTGTTTTTCCATTCATTCTGATGTTAGAATGGATTTGATGACTCATGTAATTGAACACAAATATGTGTTCGATTGTGCTGTCACTCAGGCCTTGTTTTCTGTTATCCTGATTGTGAAAAATGCCCTTTGAAAGGTATTGTTCTGTGCCAGGCACGTGCCAGTGCTTGGGCCCCATCACCACAAGCGGCACGATGTGTTCGGGCTGTCGGCTGGATGTGCGGGTTGTATTTACAGCTCACGTGTCTGCCCTCTCTCCCTTCTCATCTGAGAAAGAATCACAGAAGTAGCCGCAGAGCTTCTGTGTCTAATCCATTCCCAAATGCCCGGTGAGCCACAGCCGGGACTGGGTCAGGTGGGAGCTGGGAGCACCCCGAGGTCTCCCATGTGGTGGCAGGAACCCAACAACTTGGCTTCACGCCACTGCCTCCAGTGACTGCATCAGCCTGGAGCTGGAGCCGAGTCTGACCCCAGGGCGCTGGGTTCAGGCCTGCCCTCTCATGCTGCTGCTATCGTGCAGCCAAGCCTGGGAGCTGCTACGCTGCGGGCGGTGGCGGAGAGCACCCCCGTGCTTGAGGAGCCCTGCTGCCTGGCCTTGGAGCAGAGATGGGTGCTGTGCAGACAAAGCAAGGAGCACTGTTGCCCAATGCTGTCTAGCCTCCACTCACCATTTGTAGACACGGCCACTTAGCGATATTGGCCTGGGTAGCTAGGTGTCCCATTGTACACACCGAGTCGTTTTCCCAAGCCATTCACCTCGGAGCTTCCTTGTTTGAACTCAGTAAGCTTTCTGACAGATGGCCCCCGCATGGTCTCTATGGTAACCTTTGTGGATGAGCATTGCCCTTTGGTGTTGTTCTCTGTCTACACCGCAGAACATCCGGGCATGGCGTCCACTCTAGGGAAACCGCTGAGTTCTGAGTGCTCCTGAGTTCCCGGCCAAGAGCCTGCAGCGACAGAATGGGCCGGGCAGCAGGCCTAGGCCAGCTAGGGCAGTGCCAAGGCTACCAGAGCTGAGGAGAGGAGGCTCCGGTCTCATGAGGAGGCTCTGGTGCCATGATCGCAGCACCAAGGCCCAGAGCGGGAGCTGGAGCAGCCCTTAGTCCAGCCTTGTCTCAGGACTGCTCCGGGGACCCCGGCCCGGCCAGGTACGCTGACCTTTGCCCTGGAAGTGCTGTGAACTGGGTTTCTCCCTGTGTCCAGCCACAAAGCCCGAGGCCTGCCTTGTGGTACCTGGTCAGCTGCCCGTCATCTCTGAGTGCCCTGCCCAGCTGAGGACTGGCCCGCTGGCAGTGTGGCCAGACTTTCCTGTGGTTCTTGTAGGCTCAGTTTGTCTGCAGGAGCAGGTGCAGGCGCTGCTGGGGACATCGGTTTGGTGGCATGTCCATTCGTTTCATGGTCACTGGTCACAGTAGCCCTTCTGGCTGGACCTGGCTGAGAAGCCGTGCGGACACACTGGCCAGACAGCCAAGTTTGAGGAAGCTGCTTGTTCTTCAGTTCTTGCATGTCTCCATGCAGTGTGGGATGCGGAGTGTGCAGGTTGCATGCCGGGGGACTCTGCTCAGTGCTCCAGCTCCTGCTGTATCAGCTGGTGAAGGTGATGGGGCTGCAGCCAGCCCCGGGGACTCCACTCGCAATCATGGGGAGGACTCCCATGGGGCCGTGCGGGGGTTGGGCGCAGAGGGCTTGCGTCCTGCAGGTCCTGACGTCAGCTCTCGTGCCTTCCATGTATCAGCACACTCAGTGGTTCGTGGTAGATCCCACGCTGGGCAGCAGGGGAACAGTGGCCCCCACCCCGTGTGCGCCTTCCAGGGACAGCTTTTCCATGAGTGTTTTTGTTTGGGTCTGTCCAGCGCTGCAGGTGAGGGCATACAGCACTCCACACGCGGGACACCCACATGGTCAGCCACAGTGGCTATTTTTAGGTGCCTGGGAAACCTACATCTGTGGTGAGAAATTGCATGGCAAGGCTTCAGAAGGAGCGTGGCAGATAGGTGAAAGGTCAGTTTATTTTGGGGCCAAAACTTTCTAAGACCTATGCGTAGTTTTTTGGTTTTTTTTTTTTTTTTGTCTGATCTGTGAGCTTTTGGTGACCGCTTGTGTTTATTTGCCCCAGCAGGCAGGCAATTTTCTTGGTGATGTTCTAAGAATAGACTTCTGTGGGGTGTCTGGAGGTAGAATGTCCAGGACACCCTCCGGCGACCTGGGGACACAACCGGAAGAGAAGCACGAGTGGATTATCAGAGTGCCTCTCGGACATCATACGGGGCTGTTAGCATGGTTTGGGGATTTTGAGTGATGCTAGGATATGCTACCTGACCACTAAGTGAAAAAAATTGGGCTATGTCAGCAAACTATTTTTACATGACGAAAAGAAGCCAAGAGAACTACGCCAACATGCCCGTGGTGCCGACCTCTGGGGTGGCATGCCAAACCACCTTACAACCCTTCTCCTGGCTTCGTCTTCCAAATACTCTCTGTTGAAGACGAGCCTGTTTTCATATGTGGAGATGTTTTGGGCTTCCTCTGAGTGGGCAGTTGAATGGAAACTTGCTAGGCACACAGCTGGCCTGACACATGCTGGCCTGGCACGGTGGCTCCCTGGGGTGGCTCCATGCTCCAGAGCTGGGGGAACCAGGGATTTGAATCTGGTAGGCTGGCTGTGCCCCAGCCGGATCTGCTGCCCCAGGGCCAGCTGTCCATCAAGCAAGGACTCTTTAACCACGCTTCTCACAAGGCAGTTGTCACACAGCCTACAGGCATGAAAGGCTGGGGGCCTGAAGGAGGCTTGATCCTGCCAAGGGCAGAGGTTATCACCCCACATGACACGCAGTGAGGCACGTGCCAGGGGCTGGAAGGGCACAGGACAAGTGCTCTGGGGAGGAGGTCTGTAGGCTGGCATGGCCGAAAAAGGTCTTTCAGAGGGGGCCAGGCTTGGGATAATGAGTCAAGCACAGAATGACGCAACTCGCACTCCAAGCTTGCATAGCATGCACCCCGAGTGCCAGTGTGTGAGGTGTTCCCCAGCCCACAAGATGCCAAGTGCCAACAGCCACCTGCCCTGCAGGTATACTGTGATGAGTCGGTGACAGTCAACACACTGGTGAACTCAGCAGCCAAGGCTACTGCCCAAGGCTCGACATTGGTGGGCAGCTACAAAGCAGCCAGGCGCCTGAGGCAGAAAGCCATTGAGGGTAGAAAGCAAGCTCAGGGCATCCACCAAGGAGGGGGTCTCCCTCCTGGAGTGGACTCCATGGAGAACTGGGCCTCGCCGTCCTCAGTGTGGCCAGCGCTGAGCCAGGCAGTCTCTGCACGTTAGCCAGGGTGCCATGGGGCAGACAGGTAGATGCTTGGCCGTTAGGCTCAGCTAGAACCCTGGCACATTCACTTCCTACCAAAGTTGGCCTTCCTCACTAGATCAGCTTGGCATGTGTTTAAGCACAAGATTCTGTAATGGACTTGCTTGTTCCATTAATGCAAAGTGGACTCCATTCAGGAGGCCGTGTGAGATAGCCAACCAGCAAAAAGCCACAGGGTCCTGTACTTTTCTGTATGTTTGACTCCGCTGATTTACAGCTCGGCCGGACCACTCACAAGGCCAGCACTCCTGCCCATTCCCCGCTGCCCAGGGGGAGATCGGGTGCCCCTGCTGTCAGAGGGCACAGAGGGCGGTCTAGGCTTACGTGGTTGGTTCTGGAGGCCGAGAGGAGCCACATGGCTATTTTTAAACAGCAGTTCACTGTGTACCAGGCTGAAAATGTCCTGCCACGAGCCCTGGTCCTAAACCTAGAGGAGGAGTACAGAAAGCAAACAGTCAAAGCCAGACTGTGGGAACACGGTCCGGACATTTGCATGAGCTGATATTTTGCAGCACTTGGGCAAATATTGACTCACTGGGCAGGAAGCGGAACAATGGAGCTGGCTGAAATTCAGGCCTGCCATGGCACGGGCCGGGGTGCTACCTCTGGCACTTTGGGATCCTGGCTGGAAAGAAGCGTGCCTGAACCTGCACCCTTTGTCCAGGCCACTTCTGGCCCCATCTGTGCCTTAGTGCTGCGATGCTGCAGCCTCTGACCGCCCCCTCAAGCCCCGCCCTGGAGCAGACAACTTGCAGAACTGACCACAGCCCTTCTATGTGTGTGATGTTCTGCACAAGGTACTTGAGAAAGTTCCTGGAAAACAGAACAAAAGAGAAATTTATTTTACTACAAAAATTTTTGAAATCTATATTTCAAAATTTGTCATTCCGTTCCCTAAATCATGGTCCCCGCGGAGGGAGTTGGCATAAGAGAGAAGACTTCCTTTCCCTTATGTGGAAATACTACCTGAACCCCTGGGCCTGGAAGCCCTAAAGTGGTTTGCTTGCTTGCTTACTTAATTGATTGAATGATTGATTTGAAAGGCCAAGTTCTGGGATGGCAGAGCAAAGAAAGATGGGAAGAGGGAGGTTTTCTCTGCTGATTTTCCCCCAGTGGCCACAACAAGCTGGGGCTGTGCCAGGTGCAAGCCAGGAGCCAGGAGCTTTACCTAACTCTCCCATGTGGGCTCATGTGCTAAAGCACTGTGCCGCCCTCCGCTGCTTTCCCAGGCAGGACGCTGGATGGGACAGGAATGGCTGAGGCTAGACGCAGTGGCATCTTAGCCCTCTGCGTCACAATGTCAGCGCCCGAGAGTCACTTCCTAAGCCCCCATGCTCAGAGCTGGCATGGGAGGGTAGACCCGGTGAAGGCCCCCAGGGCTTTGTGTTCTGGAAGCCGGCTGGGGGTGGGTTACTGCCCCTCTCTTCCTGGACCCTCCAGCACCATGCCAAGTACAACGCGGACAGGAGGAGCCAAGCCCTGAGCTCAATGGAGTCTGGAGGCCGAGCCCAGGTCCCAGAGGCCAGCTCTGCAGCTGTGTGCCCCACCGGGCCAGCCTGAGGGAAAGAAACCAAGAGAACAGCACCGTGGGTCACACATGTCACCTCTGGCCTCGCTGTCAGAGTTTGCTGTGAAGGGCATGTGTGTGTCACTGCCCTGGCCTTCCTGCAGGGGAGACATACCTGTGGCCACGCACAGGTCCCTTTCTCTGAGGTTAGTGGTATGTCACCCTCCCAGGCTGGAGTCCCCTCCAATGCAAGGCTCTGGGTAAGCAGGCAGCTTGTGCACGGCCCAGCACACTGCAGTTCCTAAACATGCCTTTCTCTCCACGCCTGGCTTTCCATCTCAGTCCCCTGGCCTGTCTTCGGCTGCTTGTGTTCCTGGTCTGGATTTAGCAGGTGGAGGGATGCCTCTCTTGGGTTTCCCGGGAGAGTTGCAGTTGGGGGCTGGTAAAAATAGCCAGGGATTAAGCTGCCCATGGCTCCCAGGGCCCTGCCGCTGCTGGCTCGGCCCCACCCGTGGTTGGGGTAGGGAAATCTTGCACAGCACCCACCCCTCCCTGTCCACCAGCTCCTGGGATGCAGGATTAGCAGGCTAAGCCCAGTGCTATTTCTGGAAGGCACAAAGGTCAGCTGTGGGCTAGCACTGCAAACACATTGGTGGACTCTGTGGCCCCTGGACGCCCCTGCCCTCAGGAGAACTGTTTGTGCAAACCAGTGGACTCACCAGAGATCGGAGAGGAGGGGACAGTGGATACAGCAGGCCAGGAGGGAGGCTCTGTGCTTCCTTCCTATGGTCAGACCTGGGCTCTGGTGGGGACAGAAAACCGGCTGTTCAGCACCCTGGGGAGGTGTAGGGAGGGACACTGTGATCACTGAATGGGACTAATTGGGAAAATGGCCCAAATGCAGGAAGTTTCTTGTGGGGAGGGTAGTATGCACGCATGTGTATGCATGTGCCTAGCTTGTGTACACGTATGTGCTGGCAGCATGAGAGGGATTAGCCAGAAATGACCGTTCTCTGACGGAGCTGCCTAAAGCTGGGGAGGACTGCCAGCTTGGACTCCCCTGGAAACAAAAGGCACAGGGTAGCCTAGAGGGGTGTGAAATCAGAGGTGCTAGGGGCAGGGGGAGGGCTGGGGAGAGCCAGGGCTGGTCCAGAAGGCAGGCACCTGTTAGGAAAGGGCTGTCCACTGGGACAGAAGCAGGATGTGGACCGGGAGACTGGGCTCTGGCATGACCTAGGCTTTTCTGGAAGCCCAGTATGAGCACAGAGAATGGAGCCCCAGACCCAGAGGGACCCTGTATGCATGCATGGGTTTGTAAAAGTCATGCTTGGAGAGTCCCTGCAGGAATAAAACAGGAACACAATCACCCTGAGGTCTTTGCTGGAGGCGTGCTTGGCTTAGTGCTTGCTGGCTGAGCATACAGTGGAAGGCCCAGCTGAAGCCAGGTGCAGGATGGAGTTAGCGCGTGGGGGCCCAGGGTAGGCCTCTGCAGTGGTGTCAGGGGTGGTGGTGGCCCAATGCAGGGCTGGGATAGGAGGCTGGGTACGTGCAAAGGATGCAGGTTGGAGAACCAGGTGGAACAGCAAATGGCAAATCCACACGCCCACAGGCGTCTGTCTAGGGGTAGGATTTCCCACAGTAGTTTTTTAATTGTGAGAAAAGCAGAGCTGCCTGCTGCTCACCATGGACAGATGCCCGTGGGCATCCTTGGACCAAGCACAGCATTCGCAACCTGGTTGGGAAGTTGAGCACTGGCCTCTCACGCCGGGGTTAGTGTGTCATTTGTGTCCTTGGCTGTGAGCGGTCTGTTGTAAGACAGAGTGACAGGTTTCCTGCAAGAAGGGTGGAGGAGAGGGAAGGGGCTTCATTGGTTGGTTCTTCATTCATTTGTTCAGGCTGCTGATGGGCTGGTTTCTGAGCTGGAACCCAGGGCTTGCTTTATGCCACATTCCAGAAGCTTCTATTCAGTCCACTGTGTCCACCCAGATGCACGGTGCTGTCGCACCTGTTACGCCTGCATCTGAATGTCCAAGGAGGTCAGGGTGAACGCAGCCACAGGGAGGTGGGGGTGAGGGGGAGGCCAAAGGCCTCTTGTTTGGAATGTGTCTATCCTGTACTGTTCTGCTCAGGATTGCAAAGCGGACACCTTTGGGCGATGATGTTGTAGGAGATGCTGGTTGCTTCTTCCGTGGGAAACAGGCTTAGCTGTCTTCAGGTGCGTTTTCCGGTCTCTGCGTGACGAGGTTGTGGCTGTAGACTTGGTGTGGGACAGTGAATTGCAAGCAGGAAAGCTGTGGAGGGCTGCTTGGCAGGTCTTTGAAAGGAGCTGACTCAGCCAGATGACGCGTGCCCATCGCTATGTCCTGCTGCCTGGAGAGTGGACGTGAGGTATGGAGCTCAAGGAGTCATTCTGGGCCAGGAGGTGGCCTTGAGGACAGAAGCCCAGCTCACCCTGCGAACAAAGCACTCTTTCTCATGACCCTGAGCTGCCCATCTCAACTTGTTCCCCTAAACAAGAATAAGCCTTGATGTGGCTGAGCCACGATTTCTGTGGGTTTTTAATTAGACAAAGTTCACAGAAAGTATACGTTATGTGGAAGAATGCGTGGATTTCAAAAATTTCTGCACTAAAATACACGTGCCTTTCACTCTCACTTTTTGTGAACTTTCGGAAACTCTCCTTCACATGTGAACAGGTGGTCATGCCACCTGTTGGTCTGCGATCAGGAAGCACTAGTTGGTACCCTGGAGCAAAAATGAATGTGTGTAGCACCATGGACCCAGTAGTCTCAGGGTCAGTGACACTCCCAGACACACGAGAGAGTGGGCAGCATCTATAGCAACAAACCGGCAAGGTCACCAGGAGGGTGTGTTGTGACAAGGGAGCCTCAGGTCTTGCTGGTCACTGAACTACAGTTTGTCATGGAGGAGTGCGTGCCGCTTGATGTACGCAAGTTGACTTGTGTGTGAGTGCTCCACATCCATGAATGTAACAAACCACAGATCTGAAACACTCAAGAAAAAATAGCATCCGTCCTCACCCTCACAGCCCTGAGCTGTCCCTGTCTGCCTGCAGCGCCCGGTGTGTCAGGCCTCCAGGTCACCTAGAGGTGACCAACAGTGTGGGCAGAGCATGTCTGTGTCCCGTGCGAGTTCCATGCCAATTTGCGGAAGAGGCTCAAGCAGCTACAGGTTCAGGTACCTGTCGGGATACCTGTGGGGCCCAGGAACCAATCCCCCTGTGTGCATGAGGGCACTTCGGAAAGTGCATGGGAAAGATGCTTATTCTGAGGGGCTGCTGCTGCAGTGTGTCAGGTTAAGCTGCCACCTCACACCAGCACCCGTTACAGGCATGTCCTGGCAGCTCCACTGCTGATTCAGCTTCCTGAGAATGACCTGGGAAAGCAGACTCAGGTGAAGCTCCTGGCTTTGACCTGGCCCACCTGGGCAGTTGTGGCCATTTGGGAGGTGAACCATTGAGTAGAAGATCTCTCTCTCTACCTTTGAAATAAATAGAAACACATTTCAAAACATCGTTTTGAAAGAAAAAAAGATATTTATTATTATGCAAGGAAGTTTTGAAATCTATGCAGTTTCTTCCAATACACTTTTTCCACCAACATCTTGGAGACACCTCCCTTCCACCCCGGTATGCACAGATATCAAGTTTTTTGGCACCAAAACAAACTTACCTCTGCATTTCACGTGCTGTGTGAAGTGCTCTCATGCAGTTTTTTCGGGAAGAACGAAAACAGTGTCATCCCGTGGCACAGAAGGGCTAGAGTTTGGTGCCATGTTTTGTGTTTTTGAAAGAGTTAAAATGATCTTCCTCTGTAGCCACACACACACACACACAAATTATTTTCAGTGCCATACACTGGCTCAAGGAGTAATTTCATGATTTTTAAAAAAGATATGTTTATTGTTTGGGGATAGGCAGATTTACAGAAAGGAGAGACAGAAAGGTCTTGCATGTGCTGTTCTCTCCCCAGGTGGCTGCACCTGCTGGAGGTGAGCTGACCTGAAGCTGGGAGAATGCCCAAAGCCTTGTCCAAGTGGACCCAGAGTGGCTGCTGTCCTGGCAGGCTGGGCATGCGGGCCCACAGCACTGCCTGGCTCAGCTCAGTCCTGGTTATTCACCGACAGGCTGTCTGTACAGAGCCAGAGCCAGTGGGAGTCAGCAGGTGCCAAACGGCACACAGGCAGTCAGGTGTGCCCCTAGGCCAGCTTGCGTGTGAACTGCAGCAGCAGGTGCTCAGACAAGTGCATGCGTGCTGTCTCTCATAGTTCAGGAGGGAGGCTCTTGGACCGTGTGTGCACACACACCCACACACACGGTGATGTCAACAAATCCTCTCTCGTAATGTTCACAGGAGCATCTGCCCAAGGGCCCATGCTGACTGTGTGGCCAGTAGCCGGATCCCAAGGCTACCTGGGGCCTGGCATGCTCTGCATGGTGTGTGTGGGTGTGGCTTTGCATCACCAGAGGGCCCTGGCGTGACTTCCAGGAAATGTAGGTGGACCGAGCTCGGATGTCAAAGCCGGGCGGTGATGAGCAAAGGCCATGAGACCTGCCATTGGGTCAGCTCAAGCCTGAAACATGGCAGCCACCTAGCGTAAGAAAGAGGAGGGCTTGTTGGTTGCACAGTGCCGGAACCGCCACAGTCTAGCAGGCTCCAAGCGTGACATGGCAGGTGCTTGCGTTGTCACAGGAAGCTTTAGCAATCTCGGTGGGCGGGATGGGCTGACATGTGGCAGAAGGTTACCTCAGGCTCCCTTAGGGACCGTTTGCCTGAGCGCCCTCCTGGTCTTCCCCTCCCTGCCTCGCTAGGTCCACGCTGCACGCAGCTGTCACTCTCTCTGCCCGAGCCCATCCCTGTGTTTTTCCCTCTCTATCTTTATGGTTTTTTTTTTTTAAGAGTTATTTAGTTTTGCTTGAAAGACAGAGTCACAGAGAAGGAAGGAGAGACAGACCGAGAGAGATCCTCCATCCATTGGCTCACTCCCTACATGGCTGCCCCAGCAGGAGCTGGACCTGTCTGAAGCCAGGAGCTCCGTCCGGGTCTCCCACGTGGGTGCGGGGGCCCAAGCATGTGAACCCTGCTCTGCTGCCTTCTGAGACACATCAGCAGGGAGTCAAACTGGAAGTAAAGCACCTAGGACACGAGCTAGAACCCACATGGGACACATTTGTCACAGGCGACAGCCCAGGCCACTACACCAGCCCTATCTTTTCTGCCTTTTAAAACATGGGAATCCCTGTGACAGCTGTTTGTGTGCTCTGCTGGGTGGTTCAGTGTCCTGGGCCTGTTGATCCCACCGGGAAATCCGGCCCCCCACCTTCCCCGCACGTGGAGCCTGCCAGCCCCTCTCCAGAGTTTCGTCTGGATTGAGTATTACCCACTGCCTGTACGATGCCGCTGAAGTTTGCTGTTGACTGTGAGTGAAAGACGTGCTTTCCCTCCTATGCTGTCTTCAGAGCGGCATCCCTGGCCAGCAGAAAGGCTCTGCTAACCCTGGACACCACACAGGATGGTTGCAGGTCAGCTCCAAGTAAGAGACGGGGAAAACTGGGGCAGTACGGTGGCTTAGCAAGCTAATCCTCTGCCTGTGGGGACCAGCATCCCTTATGGGCTACAGTTTGAGTCACAGAGGCTCCACTTCCCATCCAGCTCTCTGCGTATGGTCTGGGAGAGTGGCAGAAGATGGCCCAGGTCCTTGGAACCCTGCACCCACGTGGGAGACCTGGAAGAAGCTCCTGGTTCCTGACTTTGGACTGAGCTGACTCTGGCGGTTGGAAAGTGAAGGAGCAGATCAAACAACTCCCTCTGTATCCATCCTTCTTTGCAAATCTGCCTTTCAAATAAAAACAAACAATTTTTTTAAAAGATAAAAAGAAAGCTGAGCCAGCAGGCAGGCCCATGAGGCTACTTGTCATCAAACAAGGGCAATTGTCCCTCAAAGGGGTTCTGACCACGTCTGTGCATGGCTGCTCTTCTGTTACTGTTGGGGTTGTTGTTCTATTGATTTTTGATTAGTTTATTTGAATTGATGTGATTGGTTTGAATGGCAGAGAAACACACACACAGATCTTCTATCTTGCCCCTAAATGCAGCAGCTAGCAATGGGCCAGGCCAGAGCTATAAGCTTGGGACTCAGTGCTGGTCACCCACATGCATGACGGGGACCCAGGACCCGAGCCATTGCCTGCTACCTCCTGAGGTGCGACTGGTAGGCAGTTAGGACTGGAGCAGAGCCAGGCCTCGAACCCAGCACTGACAGGGCCTCAGGCGTCTCACGTGCCTCTGACCCCCGCCTTAACACCTGCTCCCTGTTTTGTTTTATTTTATGTGCCTGTTTTGAAAACTTGCTGTTTCTCCGCCCTTGGGCACCTACAAAGGCAGAAACAGCACATACCAACGCCTGCTTGGTGTCTTGGGCACCTACAAAGGCAGAAACAGCACATAACAACGCCTGCTTGGTGTCTTGGGCACCCAACTGTAACCACAGGTCCTGGTGTGACTTTAGTACGTGACGGCCCAGGCCTGTGTCATCTTGTGAGGAGGTTTTAGTTAAAGGTATGGTTTGACTGAGAGGTTAACATCTCCAGCTCCCTCAATAGGGATAGAAGCTACACAGAACCTTCCCAGGCAGCCCCTGCCATTGGACCTGCAGCCTCCAGGGCTGTGGGAAATGGCGTACTCCTGTGGTTGTCGCACCATGCCTTCGGGATGCCAAGGTACAACAGCCCAGAAGGACGATGGTGGGGTGGGGTGCCTGATGAGTTCCCAGAGCCTCATGGCCTGACTGTGGCCTGGGCCTGCCCCCACGTGGCCGGCCACCCCCTTCTTCCAGCACGCCCTGGTGGCCCATAGCCAGTCTTGGTGCCCAGGGGTCCTCCACTAGCCCCGATTGTGGTGTCCCAGTTTCCTGACATTGCGGTTCTGGAGGCAGCAAGTCCTGACCGCCAGTCCATTAGGCGTTGTCCAATTCCTTCTCCTCTTGCCACTGCCTGCTCTCCAGCTGCGCCCTGTCCTGCAGGTGAACCCCAGCATTTTCCTGCCTCCTCACTGGAGGTCGTCAGTGCCAGCTGCCGACAGCGTGGCTCAGCGTTTGCTTTGCATTCACCATCTCTCAGTAATCTACATGTGGCAGGTTCAGGTTCTAGGCAAGTACCATTCCCTTGTAGATGGGTGCTCTATGTGTGCATGGGCATAGTTGGGATCCAAGGGCGGGGTGCCAGAGCACTGTGGCTGCTGACCAAGGGCAGCCCTCTGTGATGTCATTGCAGGTCAGTTTCACAGCCTGTACACTTGGGCAGCACGTCACTAGGTTGGATATAAGAAGGACATCAGGGAATGTTACTGGTGAGGTCAGGCCTGGCCAGTGGGGCAAGCTGCTTATTTAAGCCATGTTCCAGAGGTGTGTTGCCTTGGTGGCATTTGGTGAGCCGCAGGGATCTCACAAAAAATGTTAATTATCTGTGATGATGATGAGTGATAAACCACTCACTGTTTACATAGCCGTGCGTGGGAGGAGAGCCAGGAGAGAAGGGTGGAGCGTCTTGTGGTGAACGTGGCAGCTGGTGAGGTGCCGGAGTTCTGAGTCTGTGCTGGACACTGTGGGGGTGGCCTTTCTGGAGATGATCGGCTCTGGGGCTTTTAAAACACCCCAGCACCACAGTCAGCACACATCCCCAAGAATGGGGTACCCTGGGTGGGAAGACAGAATGCCTGGTGTAAAATGGGGCAGAGGAACATGAAGATGTCTCCCCCCCATGGTGGCAGCAGCAGGTGCAAGGACCATCGACTGGACAGGGTGACTGCTGTCCTTCCCCGAGGCCCTTGGGAGCATTGGCCTCCAGGTGGACAGACAAGAGTCCACATATCTTGCAGCTGGCTACAGTCAGCGGCCATGGGACCTGAACACCCCAGGGAGACCTCACCATGTGGCTCCTGCTCCTCCCACAAGGAGCAGCCTGTACAGGCAATGCCAAGGATGGGGCAGGGTGGGGAGGGGAGAATCTGGGGTGTGAGGAGTCAGACCAGCACACGTTTGAGGGTGACCCACCCCCCAAAAAATGCAAAACCGAGTGACAGAAGCATGAACACTCATGCAGGGTCAACAGCAAGCTGAGAGGAAGCCTCCGTGCGTCTCTCTGCTGGGTGTGGGAGTACTCAGCTGCCAAGATTGGGCCCTCTGCACTAGGGACTGGTTTAATGGGTCACATCTTAGAATCTGTAGGATGCGAATACTCAAGTAAGACACCATGGAACAGGATTTGGATTTATTTGACAGGCAGACAGACACAGAGATAGATCCTCCATCCACTGGTTCACCCTCCAAATGCCCTTGAACTGGCCAGGTAGAAGCCAGGAGCCCAGTCTGGATCTCCCTCATGGGTCATGGGGGACCCAAGAACTTGAGTCAGCACCTACAACCCCCAGGGTGCACATCAGCAGGCAGCAGAGCTGGACTTGAACCCAGGCCCTCTGGCAGCAGGGTATGGATGTCCTCAGCTGTGTCTCAACTACGGCACCTGCTACCTACAGAAAGTATTTTTCTTTAAAAAAATGAAATGCTTTCTGTGATTCTTTTTAGAAGAGTTTGTGTATGTTTTGGGAAAAAAACTCAGCAATGTTAAAAATCACTTGCAAGCCTTTGCAGTGCCTGGGATGCGCCAGGCTCTCCAAGGCAATGAACAGCAGCTTGTGCAAAGACTGTGTCATTGGATGTAGCGCCCTTTGAAGTACGAATGACTGTGATGTTTAAGGTAAAGATGGGCTTCTCTTCTACCTCCTTAAGTGCCTCACTTTACCTACCAGGCTGTGGTACATGGCTTGTGTCTTGATGATTGCGTTAAGCAACCTTAAATGACGTGCAGGTGGCTGCCAGAGCTGGGCGGGTGAAGTGCAGCAGTTTAGACACCTCGGGTTGGTGGCATCCTGCGTCAGAGCACCGAGCTCCAAGTGCCTGCTCTGCCTAGGACTCTAGCTTCCTGCCAGTGCCAGAGGCCAGCTCCAGCTGAGTTCGGAGCTCGAGAAGGGGTTGTGGAGTCGGTGAAGAGAGACACGGACACTGTCGCTTGGTGCCCTCTGCTAACGGCTCAAGAAACTGTCCTTTTTTACTCAGACACATCGCAAACTTCTGCACACACGTTCAGTTGTTCTGTTTTTAACTTCATAACCAAGCCGGCATGCACAGATGTTCAGTTAATTTTTTTCTTCATGATAAACAGGCGCTCTTAAAGATAATTCTGTAAGATACTATAATAATTTTTCTTCAGAGCTAACCATTATTCATTCTTCAGTAGTAGCCATTGGGTGACAGCCAGGGCTCCAAGGCCAAGGCACATGTGGTTACCTACTAGTCCGTAATACACTCCTACCACATTGCTACTTTACAACTTACCCGTCACTTAATGGGAGAAATACATCAAAAGGGAAAAAACATAAAGATCCAAGACAAAAGTTTCAAGTATTAAATCCCCCTAAAACTATAGGCTCTACAACCCCATAAATAGTCAAGCAATAATTAATAACATATCTCTATGATATTAATAAAAGCACCCTGTAATTTCCCTAGCCAAAAAATTATCAAAGCAGCTAAAGCAGCTACATGTTCTGTGCTCTAAAGAGTTGCAAGGACAGGCTAACCTTTAGGGTCACAGTAACTATTTTTTGCCATAGCAGTTTCTGCTCATACTCCCATCACTTCCATTAGTTTGTAGGATTCTTATCAAGCCATTTCCCAGAAGGTGTGCTACATGTCCGGGCCAGATTCTGGGACAATGAGTAGGCACACAATAAGGTGTCCAGAAACGGCATGGGTTTAATTGTACTCCCGTTTGTAAATTGTTAAAGGCCCACTCACAGAGACATGATCAGCAACATTAACTCCTAAGTTGACATCCGTAGCAAAAACCATCCCACAGGGGCAAACAACAATGCCTCAATGGATTATAGCATTCTTGGTGGGGTGGTGGAGCATCATGCAAAGGAGGTAAGACTGCATCGAGGTGGTTGGAGAGACATCCGCCAGACCCTGCCATACAGCTGGAAGCTCCTCGCTGCCTTGCCAACAGGGGAGCTGTTCTCTTCACACCTCATGTTGTCCACTGCATGGACCCCAGCATGCTCATGGGCAGCCCCGGAGGCAGCAGGTGGTCCCTCAAGGACTTGGTCCCGTCATGCTTACGGGAGACCGGGTGCAGTTTCAGATTCCTAGCTCTGACCTGGCCCAGGCATTTGGGAAGTGTCTCCCTCTGTCTTTCAAATGAAATGAAATTTAAAAGGTTGTGAATTGCATGGGCTTCTGAGATGTGCGTCGCCAGGAATTGTTTCCCCATAGACAGCGGTGGTGCCGGCAGGTGTCAATCTCTTTTATCTGGAATAAAGAACTCTGTCTTCAGCGAGCCCCACTACTTCCCCAGTGTTTTCTGCTCTCTAATCTGTCATGTGCAGACGTTGTATTCTGGCTATACCTGTTCACTACTTCTTGATGTTTCTCCAAGGACTGAGACTGTAATCTCAATGCTAATGTACATCTGTATTCTTTAACACACCTGTGTTTCCTAAAGAGAGCAAGTCCTTTCAAAGTAATTTTTTCCACAATGCTATTTGATACATTGTTATCATAAATGGAGAACTACGATCATGAAATCTGAAGGTAAGATTGACAACACAATAAATGTAGAGCTTCAGGAAGTTCATAGAGAGTGGCATCTAAAGGTAATGTACATTCGCACGAACTGTTGAGGCTGTTGGAGGGGCTCAGCAGAACCAGCCTAGGAGTTTTTGAGCTTAAAAAGGCAGCAAAGGGAACAAAATGATGTTAGCACCTGGGCCAGTGTTCTGCACAGCACAGTTAACTGCTCTGTGGCTGTGTCTGGGAGCGACTAACCACACACACAACACACACACACACACACACACACACACACACACACACACACACACTCGCAGGGACCCTGCCAAGGCTGACCTGCCCTCCAGGTAGACTCCATGTGTATTCATCCTCTCGTGGAGATTCCCTAATTTGAAGCCCAGAGCTTGATCCTACAATGGTCCAGACATAGTGTCTGTGCAGAGTTGGTTGTGGTTGGGCTGCGTATGTTTGGGGGGCGTGCTCTGGAGGAAGGCTGGCCTGTGAGTATGTCAGGGTCATTGCTGGCTCCTGGGGCTGCCCTGACCGCTTCCCCTCGTCCAGACCTACACCACGTGCTGGTTGAGACGCATGGCCACCTGGCTGGTTTTTGGTGGCGTCTGGTAAGAGATTCTTTCTCTGTGTCTGTGACATCGTGTAACATGCCTAGCAGAGCAAACCAGATATGATGTGGCACCTGTCAAACCTGCCAGGTGTGGTCCTCATGGTGCCGGAAGTCAGGACCCCAGCAGTGACCCCCTCACGGCAGTAGCTGGCCAGAGTGACCTGCTAGGCTGCTCACTGCACTGTGATGGACGTGACCTGTGCGCTCACTGCCCACTGCCCAAGGGATGGTGAGCAGGGGCCAGGGAGCGTCTGGGGAGACTGTGCTGAAGTCACGGGCTTGGGGGTCACTCAATCCTTGTCTCAGCATTTGTTTTGCTTGGTCTCAGTCATTTTACACGCACCTGCAAGATGGTCTCTTCGTTAGAAGACGGGGGGGTGGGTACTGTCTTCTTTGTCTGCCTCGAGTTGCGGCAGGCAAGGCTGCTTTGCCAGATCCCTGAGGTTCCACTGCAGTTTCACACTGGTATCCGCAGGCCGGGACCCATAGGCACATGGGGCTGTCCCACGCCGTGGACCAAAAAGCTCATTCTGTGTGTACACTGAGGGTGTGTTGCTTAGACCAGACGTCCTTTCCTTGGGCCATGTTTAAAGTGGACTCTCCGTTCCTCCTCCAGGGATTGCCCTGTGTTGTTCTCCATCTATTCAGTATCATCAACGTGAACCCCCATTGCCTGGGAGCTGAAAACCAGGAACTAGAAGTGGAAAATAGAAAACTTGGTTCAGTCTTTTTTATTTATTTATTTATTTATTTTTTACAGATTCATTTCATTGTAATTGGAAAGTCAGATATACAGAGAGGAGGAGAGATAGAGAGGAAGATCTTCCATCCATTGATTCACTCCCCAAGTGGCCACAATGGCTGGAGCTGAGCCAATCTGAAGCCAGGAGCCTGGAGCCTCTTCTGGGTCTCTCAGGCAAGTGCAGGGCTCTAAGACCTTGGACCATCCTTGACTGTTTTCCCAGGCCACAGGCAGGGAGCTGGATGGGAAGCAGGGTGGCCAGGATTAGAACTGGCGCCCATATGGAATCCCAGCGTGTGCAACGCGAGGACTTTAGCCACTAGGCTACTGTGCCGGGCCCTTGGTTCATTCATTATTGGTTGACTTATTCAGTTGGTTTTCTCTGTTGTCGAGAGAGCAGAAGTATTCAAGATGTCTTTTAGCCCCCCCTTGAAACCAGCAGCTTATCACTTCCAACATGCTCCACCACCTGCTCGGCACGGAACAGGGAGTCAGGATGTCATCGTTGTCCTTGCAGTCAGCGTCTACTGACAGCCTTATTTGGCAGGAAGAAAGAGAGAGAGAGAGAGAGAGAGAGAGAACACAAGTACTGCCGTCTCCTGGATCTCTTCCCAAATGCTCCCGGTGACGGAGAGTGGACCTAACCAAGACTGGGAACCAAAGCTTCAGTCCAGTTCTCCAGCTATGCAGGCAGAAACCCCACTGCTCCAGCATGTGCTGTCTCCTAGCGACTGCGCTAGCGCTGATCGGGTCTTCAGTGCCTTTCTGGGCCAGCACTGAGGCCCAGTGAGCGACGCTGATGCACTCGTTGGATTCCTGGGCGCTCTGCTTCCCACCAGCTCCCTGCTCATGTCCTGGAGAAAACCGGGCAGCTGAGGATGACTCAAATGCCTGCCCCTGCAGGCCACCTGGGAGACCTGGGTGGAGTCGCTGGGTTCTGCCTGACCTGCTCTGGCCATTGTGGCCATTTGAGCAGTGAAACCCAGATGGACACTGTCTGGTACTACCATCGTTATCACTGTACTTTCCAAATAAACAAGCAGTATTTTTAAAATTAAAAGGAGTTGGCCAGCGCTGAGGGAAGGCCAGGCTTTGCAGGTGGGCAGGCCTGGACTAGACCCTGGAGCTTGCTTGGACAGGGCAGTTCACCCCCAAAGCTTCAGTTTGCTCCACTTGCCCTGGGGCACCGGGGCTGCTTCCCTAGAACTGCTGTAAGATTCAGGGAGGTGGACCTACCAGGGACCTGGCACAGGCCCTGGGGACCAGGAACTCAGGATGGGGTTAACAGTGACAAGCAGCTGGGCCAGGTCAAAATCAGGAGCCAGGAGCTTCGTCTGGGTCTCCCCAGCTGGTGTGGGGCCCTAGCACCTGGGCCATCCTGCTGCTTCCCCGGGCCATTGGTCAGCGATGACGCACCCGGCACTGACACCCCGGGCCATTGGTAGGGAGCCTGGTCAGCGATGACGTGCCCGGCACTGACACCCCGGGCCATTGGTAGGGAGACTGGTCAGCGATGACGCGCCCGGCACTGACACCCCGGGCCATTGGTAGGGAGACTGGTCAGCGATGACGCACCCAGCACTGACACCCCATAGGACATCGGTGCTGCAGGTGGCAGCTTTGCTAGGCACGCCTCAGCACCAGCCCTTGATCAATGTCCTAATTAACCCTAAATTAAGTGTGCGTTCCCATAATTTTGTGATTTTGCTTGACGCTTCTGAGGCTGCATTCTGAGAACTTGAGAACTTGAGAATGCTGGTAGCAAGGCCCAGGTTTTAGCTTCAGAGGTATTGTCAAGTTGCCTCTGAAATGATTCAGTTGATGCTTTTCTAAAAAAAATATTTATTTTTTTAATTACAAAGTCAGATATACAGAGGAGGAGAGACAGAGAAGATCTTCCGTCCGATGATTCACTCCCCAAGTGACCGCAACGGCCGGTGCTGTGCTGATACGAAGCCGGAAACCTGGAAACTCTTCCGGGTCTCCCACGCGGGTGCAGGGTCCCGAGGCTTTGGGCCGTCCTCGACTGCTTTCCCAGGCCACAAGCAGGGAGCTGGATGGGAAGTGGAGCTGCCGGGATTAGAACCGGTGCTCTTGTGGGATCCCGGCGCATTCAAGGTGAGGACTTAAGCTGCTAGGCCACCGGGCCCCAATTGATGCTTTTTAACAGTTGACTTTATTTTATGCCATCACTAGCCTCAAATGTTAACACTATTTTTTAAAATCATTTTTGCTTGTTTGAAGTATTGAAAAGAGTGTCTACACAGTCTGGGACAGTGACTGTTGAGTCTCTTGTGTATTTTTCACAGCATTCTGCATAGGATGTATACACATTTGCTTTTAATGTAATTGGCTACACGCTATACAAAGTGTTCTTTTTCTCCATTAATAATAACATTCTAGCAAAGTCTGCAGCACACACATCCATCTTGACAGGATGTAGGTGTTCCAGCGCTGGATGCTCTCTGTATGTTTAAGTAGGCTGGGTTACCATTGTTTCCCCGCGACCTTGCTCAGCTGTATGAACATGTGGGTCCAGTTGGTTCCTACAAATGAAATGTCTGCTGGAAACAAATGTGCATTTTTCTATTTCAAATAAGATTTATTTGAAAGGCAGAGTTGGAGAGAGAGGGATTTTCATTGGATATTTCGCTGTTTCATTGAGCACAAGGGTTAAGGCTAGACTCAAGCCAGGAGCCTACAGCTTAATCAGGGTCTTTCCACGGCCGTGGCAGGGGCGCACGGACCTGGCCCGTTGTCTGCTTCCAGTTCAGTTACAGAGCAGGGAGCTGGATTGGAAGCAGAGCAGCGGGGACTCGCACCACTGTCCGTATGCGTGGGTGGCACTGCAGGCTCTGCTGTTGTTCCGAGCAGTGCCATGCAAGCAGAGCTGCTTGCAGCTCCAGTGTGTGCACTCATCGTGTCCTTGCAGCCTCTCTCAGCTCAGACTGTCCGAGGCGCTGCTCATCAGGGCAGTGGAAGATGATACCGTGGTTTAATTTTAACGTCCACCTGTCCGACTGGGGCTGATAACTGACAGACTCTTTTAGGAGTCTCAGGGCCGTTGTTTTTCTCTGTGACCTTTCTCTTGACATTGATTGCTCGTTTTTCAGTAGCGTTTTCGCTAGCTGTGAGGTTTTTATTTATGTCGGGCAAGCTGGCCTTGGCCGTTTCTCTTGATTCTAGTCCTTCCCTGAGGGTTTTTGGTCATGAATAGGCTTTGCTTCTGCTTTTGCATAGAGTGTATCGATGGTGTGTGTTCGTTTCCGACATTTTGGGCCTCAGGAGAGAATGAAAAGGTATTTCTCACTTCTTCAGGCACCTGACACACCTGCTACCTATTTTGGAGCCAGCTGGAGTCAAGTTTCTTTTCTGTCCAACTGGCAGTCTATCAATTATCAAACCTGCCCTCTTGTCCCCTGCCTGGGACAGCTGCTCAGCAGACCACACACACTGTAGCACGAGTTCCCCACGGGGGGGGGGGGGGTGCTGCGTGGAGCGCTGCGTGGCTTCAGGTCCAAATCTTGATTGTTTAGAAGACCAGCTTGTTATTCCACCGCTCCCTCTTTGAGAAGCACAGGAACCAAGAGCGCCAGTGAATATTTACAACCTCAGCTTGTATCAGACCCGATTTACACTTAAAATTAGGGCTAGCATGGTTGCATAGCAAATTTATTCATCCAAGGGGGAGGGTTCCTAAAAACTTGGGTGAAATGCATGGAATTTTAAAAATATTTTTGCACCAGCCATACTTAAATCCGGTTCTCCATGAGCTTTCTGGAGTCCTCTCACAGAGACATCTCTGTTAGGCCACTCTGCTCAGTAGGATGGGCAATAGAACACTGCTGCTGGCAGGCGTAGACTGCGTGTCTGCAACATGGGGAACAGACCTTCCACGGTCATAAACTGCTCAATGAGAGAAATGCTTCAACGCATCTCGCAGTTGGCAGTCGTGGCTGTGCGGTCGACAGAGGTATGGGGACGGTGAGCCTACTGTGTGGTAGGCAAGCCTCAGGACTGGATCGCCCCTCCGTTGGCTGTCTGAGACCTCAACACCTTCTGTCCTTCACAAACAGAGCTGCGAGAAGGCAGCCTACCTTGTGGGCTTCGGGAAGACACAGGCAGTGGGGTCTCCCAAATCAGAAGGTGAAAGACCCCTGCTCGCTTTCCACCGCCTCCCCTTGCCGCTGGCGGGGAGGTTCTCAACTCTGCCAGCCCAGCATGGCGGTGTGGTCAGCTGCGGCCTCAGGCCCGGCCTGGCCTGGCAGCGGCTGTAGAGTCTCCACATGGCAGGGAGAAGGGCCAGCCGATGGCCATGGGGATGCACCCTCACAGCTCCCACCCACTACCACAGCCACTGCCAGGGAGGGCCCAGAGAACACTGTCTCGGTGTGAGAGAAATGGGGGCTTTCCTGACTTGGGGGGTATAGAAGCATGTGACAGAGCGAGCTTGTGGGAGAACAGTGGCCTCTTGCCTGGCCATGCTACTGTATCCATCAGCCTATCACTGTCCTCCTCCCGTCTCACAGACTGTTGGCAAAGCGCCTGGTCCATTCATGGCAGCCATTCCAGTTTCCAGCATTGCTGTACTTGATTTATGCGAACATGCGCATCCTGGTCCTTAGAAGGATTTGGAGGCGGGTGTGTGCCCAGCCCGACATCTTACTTCTTCCTCTTTCTGCTCTAAAAGGGAAATGGGGACCCCCGAAGTGTCCTGAGCCAGAGGCTGACAAGAACCCTACACAGAGGAGGTTCCTCTTTGCGGGTGCCTGGCTCTGGGCCCTGGGACGCCTCGTTTGCAGTGGACGTCTCCCGTAGCAGGCTGCAGGGCAGACCAGAGACATTTTGATCTCTAACAGCTGCATGCCAAGCTCTGGCAGAGGAGCAAAGACGCACGGAAGGGCAAGGGCCAAGGCTCCCCTTCCTGAACAGCATGCCTCTAGATTTGCTTTTTAAAATGTTGAAGATAATCGTCCTATTCTTGGAATCTGAGAACCAGAAGAAAACCACAGGGTGCCCAAGTAGGAAAGAGAGTCTTGGAGAAGCCCAGGTTGGGCTTAGGAGCAGCAGCTTTGAAAGGCTTGCCTGCTGTCAGAAGCAGCGGGGTTGACTTCTGGTCCTGTATCACATCCTTGAATCTGAGCCTTCGCAGCCCAGCGCCAGGGTTCAGTCAGCTGCCATGTCCAGCTGGCTTGTGCCTCGAGCTGCCTCGAGCTACCTTGGCCGTGACGTATGCGTGGTCCCCCTGCTTGGAGCTTTATCTTTCCTTTTTTGTTTTGGCTGTCAGCCTTGTTTGGGCAAGCTTTCTCTTCTTTCTCCCAGCTGTTGACATCTTTCAGATTCTTAAACTTTAGGTGCAAATAGTTGACAACAGCTTAAACCTTCCCTCCTTTCATTTTACCGTCAGCGGCTGGAGCTGTGGAGTCCTGGTGTGGGGAGCTGGGACGGAGCAGGCGGAGGGCTCTCGTAGTCCCTCTGACCCCACTGTGGGTAAGACTCAAGTGTCTGCAGCGCTCCTTGGGCTGCAGCTGCTGGATCTGAATCCTGCAGGCCGTCATGAAAGGAGGGTGGAGGGCAGGGAGACTGACCCGACCTCCAACCTGTTCTTGAATCAAAACAGTTCCTTGTTTCACTTTAGCCGTCCTCTCCAGCCCCCAGCAGTGCCAAATGTTTGAAAAAGGGGATTCCATGGCCTAAACCAAGATGGCCAGCAGGGTGGATGAGATATGATCGTGGAATGGGAACGATACTGATTCCAATCTCAGTTCCGACCCACCAGAGGTTGCTGCCCCCAGCTGCCCCTTGGGAGAGGGGACCCCAGGCAGGAGAGATAATGCAGGTAGGAGACATTGCTCAGTGGACTTGGTGAGTCAGGCTGCTGCTATAACAGCCGAAGCCTGCCGGTGAGTGCTATGTCCCTGGGCTGCTGTGGGGGTTGAGTGAGCAAAGCTCTTTGTCCAGCATTTCAAGAATGATTGATTGATTGATTGATTTTCTACTTACTGCTTTGTTGGGAAGGCAGAGTGACGGAAGCGGACCTTCATCCACTGGCTCATGGCTGGCCCCAGCTGACAGGACTGGGCAAGCCAAGAACCAGGAGTCTGACCCTGGTCTCCCAGGTGGGCCATCTTCCACTGCATTTGCAGGTGCCTCGGCAGGGAGCTGGATCAGGAGTGGAGCAGATACAGGGTATCAGGGATGCGGTGGTGGCTCGGCATGCTGTGCCACGAGGCCCGCCCGACTCCGCCGGATGCAGTGTGGCTGTCTTCCGCAGGCATTTGCTTTCCCTGGGGTCTTCCTGCTCCGTGCACTTGCCTCCCAGCTAGACAGGAAGTATGTGGGTGCCGTGTCTGTCTCATCCTGAGCCACTGGACTCTTGTGAGTCCACAGCAGGCAGCCCAGCACCTGCCCCATGGTGAGTCCCAGCAGGTGCTAGAGGGTGGAATCGGGATGATCACAGATGATGCTGGGCGCTTTGTCCTGCAGTCCCTGGAACTGTGTCACCCGATGTCCCCATTTCTGTGGGCTCTTTAAAGATAGAATGCTACGCTGACTTCTAAGCCTTTGTGATTTAAAAAAAAAAAGCTTCTGGGATTTGATATTTTTATCTACCTACATAAAGATGTAAAGAAAGGGAAGGGACAAAGGTCAAGTTCTTTTGTGGGTTTTTAAGTACACTTTTGAACCAACTCAATAAAAGCTTACATTATCTGTGTTGAACTATAGGCTGCCGGGAGACTGCTTTGACCCACGCTGCCTTTCCGCTCGGTGAGAAGCTGGGGCCCCAGGAGGCGCTGTGGAGATGGTTACATCCATTATGAGCATGCACAGAAAGTTGGTTTATTTTCAAAGACTTCTTTGTTTATTTGAAAACTAGAAAGAGACAGAGCAAGAGAGAAATACAGGCAGATCATCTGCTGGTTCAGTCCCGAATGGCTATATCCAGGACTGGCCCAGGCCATAGCGGGGGGCCGGGAATTTCATTGAGGTTTGCAGAGGCCCCAGTGCTAGGGCCACTTTCTGCTGCTTTCCTAGGTGTCGTAGCAGGAAGCTGGATATGCGGTGGCATAGCACCGAATGGCATGCTGGTGTCACTTTTATGAAACTAGGAAACAGCTCTGCAATAGGTTCCCCTGCTGCAGCGCGGAGGGAATTATTTGAGAATATGTGTTTCTATGTGTTATGTGTAGGGCAGAGTTCTCTGGCCTGGGAAGGGCAATCTGCCCAGCTAGCTGATGCATTTTGCCTCAAAAGTTTTCTTTTAAAATTGAGTTTATTTTTATTTGAAAGAGCAACAGAGAAAGTGAGAGTGCGCATGTAAGAGCCATCTCTTGCTCACTGTAGGTGGGCCAGGCTTGCAGCTTCATCTAGGCTCCCAGGTGGGTGGCAGGTGCCCACGCCCTTGAGCCATCACTGTTGCCTCCCAGGTAACACGTGTATTCCTGTGTGTTCGCAGGCAGAGCGGCAGGAATTGGCATCAGGGTCAAGCAGTGACCAGGCAGTGTGCCACAGGCCCGCCCCTCGCGGAGAAGGGTCTGAGCGTCCTCACACACCTGTGCCATGAGGCCCTGCTTCTGCTCGTCCTCCCCTGAGAGCGCTGGGGGAGGAGCGTGGGGATCCCTAACACCTTCACTCACTCACCAAGGTAAACCAGCAGATCTGAATCAGAAGTCAGACTGGAAGTTCTCTGAGACTTTTATAACTTTTCTGATTCGGGGGGAAATCAGGCTGAATCACAGGAAAGTTCCCCATGGTTCTTCAAGTGTGCTAAGAGAAGTGGCCATTGCAAGTCTAGCAGTTTGTGATGCTGATGTAATGCACCTGTGACTAGATGGGAACTGAGTGGACACTCTGTGGAGCTGTACCTTCCCCGGGTTCATGTGGGTCCTGATCTACGTGTCTGCCTTTTCCCACAGTGTGCTTCTCCGCCTCATCAAAGGGAAATTCACGCCACAGCTCAATGCTAAGCAGCCAGAGGACAGCGTGAGGGCTGGGAATGGTGACCTGGTTTCAACGCACTGGTTTATAGGTCACACATTTCTGGACTCACGACATCTGACTGAATTAGGTTGCGGCCTGCAGGCGCTTCACCTAGCTCTGCCATAAATGAAACATCCCAAGGGTGCCCTCCACTCCCTGCGCAGTGACTTGCACAAAGGCATTTCAGCTGCCGTCAGTTACCTTGGTTTTTGGTTTCAGGAGAAACGGGGGCCCTCCAGTGGTTGTGATAGGGAAATATTCTCAAAAGTGAGTGAGAAAGTGAACCAGGCTATAGTTTGCTTCCACATCTGAGACTCCAAATTCTGCAGCCCTAACATGAAATCCCCTCCGTCCCCCCAGCAGAGGGCAGATCTCAGAGCAGGACACCATCGCTCCAAGGCTGCATTGATTCCAGACGACCAGCTCCAAGGCTCCTCCTTCCCTCCCCGCCCGCAGCCAGGAAAAGCAGAACCGGAAGTGCAGCAGAGCTTCGAGGAGGCCTGAGCGCCCCAGGGAGGGCAGAGGGCTGACCAGGAACGGCAGGTGTTCCTGGGGTATGGACAGCTAAGCCTTGAACCTCAGTGCTGGGCACCAGAGCCGCGGCTGTGACCTTCACCTCGCCCTGAGGCTGTCACCGCTTGTTCTGCCAGGCGTGCTTTGCGCTGCTGCGTGGGGGCTCCCGCTCCAGTGGGTGTCCGAGGCAGGACCTGGGCCCAGATGCTCAAACCTAAGGTGTTAAGAGCAATTTCTGACTTTTTCTCTGGAGGACCCACTCTCAGAAATTAGGACATGGTCACAGGTGACCAGCAGACGTAGCAGCGTCTGCCTCGGTGAAGCTGCGCAGCCTCAGCTTATCCTGGGCACCTGAAGAGGTTGGTCACAGCCTCACAGAAAGTTAGTGTCCCAAGAGAGACCCCTTACCAGGGGACGTGGGGAGGAGGGGCAGCTGGCAGGCAGGTGCTGCTTCCTGCGTGGCCCCTCTTGGGCTGTCCCGAGGGGAAGATGTTTTTCTCCCCGGACTGAACACACCCATGAGTCAGACCAACCCAAGCCTGGCTCAGGTCTCCTGCCCCTTGCCTCTGCCTCGCCCTGGCTTTCCTGGGATTGCACCTTCCTCACAAATGGTGCCCATGAGCTTTTCGCTTCACCTGTGTTTCCAGGGGAACCCAAGGTGCCAGCTGCCTCGTCTGCGGGTGGGAGACTCCTCGCCCCGGGACCGGCTACAGCTGTGCTCCCCAGAAAACTGCTCAGAGACACACAGGCTAAGCTGTGGGCACGCACCAGCTGTCGCTGTCACTCACACTGACGGCTTCTTTGGCTGCTGCCTCTTCGTTTATTTTTGCCTGCGTGCAGGAGAGGACTTGTTAACCGGGGGGCTGGGCTGTCAGAGTGAGGGTGGATGAGTGATTCACTGAGAAGCTGCTGGCTTCTGCTTCCAGTGGCTTCGTGCTTTTGGGCTTCTTCTCGCTGCCCCAACCAGCTGCTATCTCATGCCTCCATGTTCCTCTTCAGATTGCTTTGTCTTTCAGCCACCTGTAACACAGCTTGTACTTCGGGGTCCTGAAAAACTATCCTTAGGGGGCAACCTGAACAGCCCTCACAGCCTAGGTTATGGAGGAGCTGAGTGTTTCCATAATGCCTCATGTGCCCAATGCATATTCCCACAACGTCCTGTGTGTCACGTGCATTCCCACAACGTCCTGTGCATCACATGCATTCCCACAATGCTTTGTGCATCCCATGCATTCCCACAATGTCGTGTGTCACGTGCATTCCCACAATGCCCTGTGCGTCATGTGCATTCCCACAATGCCCTGTGTGTCACGTGCATTCCCACAACATCCTGTGTGTCACGTGCATTCCCACAATGCCCTGTGTGTCACGTGCATTCCCACAATGCCCTGTGTGTCACGTGCATTCCCACAACATCCTGTGTGTCACGTGCATTCCCACAATGCCCTGTGTGTCACGTGCATTCCCACAATGCCCTGTGCATCATGTGCATTCCCACAATGTCGTGTGTCACGTGCATTCCCACAACATCCTGTGTGTCACGTGCATTCCCACAATGCCCTGTGTGTCACGTGCATTCCCACAATGCCTTGTGCATCATGTGCATTCCCACAATGCCCTGTGTGTCACGTGCATTCCCACAATGCCTTGTGCATCATGTGCATTCCCACAATGCCCTGTGTGTCACGTGCACATCCCCATGATGCTCTGTGCATCCTGTTGACATGTGTCACACTGGATCCCAGCTGTGCACGTATGGGTCTTCATCCCTAATGCTTAGACCCTCGAGGACAGGGACCAGGCCCTTCCCAGTGAGTGTGGTGACGTGGGCACATCATGAGCTGTGAATGGGTGAACACTGCCAGTGCAGTGACTGCCCGGCTCGTTGCAGCGGGGCAACCTGTGCCATATGTAGTACTTGGTTTACCCACGGATCCATCTGGTGAGTGGGGCTGATGCCTGCAGCGGGCCTGTCTCGGGCAGAGGGGTTGCTGCTGTGCACAGGGTGATGAGGAGGGCAGTCACCCATGTGCAGGAATTGCTTGCCTCAGCAAACACGTATGAAGCAGTGTCATGGACTCATGTGGATGGTGGAGACCCAAGTGTCCCATAGCTGATTCTAGAGAGCAAAGGACACTCATTAATCACCACACAAGTAGGTGACCCGTGGCGACAACTGCTAAGGAAGGAAACGCACACTAGGGAGCTCCTAGTCTCCGTGGAGTAGAGGAGGTGAGGGAAGGGGCTGCTGGGAGTTGATGTCGGACCTGCACCCAGAAGGGTTACGATGAAGGGAAGGGTAAAGACCATTCAAGACGTGGAGATGCTGGCGATTGCTGGCGGCTGGTCTGGGACCAGGGGTCACTCAGAGTTTTTGGTTGCTGATGAGTTTTTGGCTGTTGGCAAAAGTGAGTTGGTGAACTTCAGAGTTGTTGCTTTCTATTCTTTTATGTTCTGTTTTATGTAGCAGATTTCTGCTTTTCTTCTTGCATGTTATATAGAAATCAATCAGGATGAAGAGCTATTGTACCAGTTTTCACCAGCAAGGACTGTTAGGATTAGTGTCAAGGGAAACCGACCCCACTGACTGGTGTCAGGTCTGCCTGTGAGAGAGGCCGTGGTGCTTCTCACCTGCCAGGCTTCTGCGTGCCCTGCGCCCCCTGCACCCATGACACCTGTGCCAGAAAAAGCGCAGTCCCAGCTCCAGGCCCCCAAGAGCAGGCATTTGGTTTCCTTTTTCAATGGCCTGAGCACCTGCTTCGCAGGTGACATCTGGTGGATAGACGGAGAGGCAGTTTTCTGTCCTTGCAGAGTTTATGGGAGGGGCTCTGGGGAGAGCTGGACTGCATGGGTTGGACACTGTGCTTGTTTCTCTGGCTCCATCTTCTTTGTAAAATTTTAAAATTTTAGTTATTTATTTTTATTGGAAAATCAGTTTTACAGAAAGAAGAAGAGACAGAGAGGAAGATCTTCCATGTGCTGGTTCACTCCCCAAGTGGCCACAATGGTCAGAGCTGAGCCAATCTGATGCCAGGAGCTAGAGCCTCTTCCGGGTCTCCCACTTGGGTGCAGGGTCCCAAGGCTTTGGGCCATCCTCAGCTGCTTTCCTAAGCTACAACCAGGGAGCTGGAAGGGAAGTGGAACAGTTGGGATACGAACTGGTGCCCATATGGGATCTCTGTGCATGCTAGGTGAGGTTTTTAGCCACTAGGCTACCGCACCAGGCCCACTTTGGCTCCATCTTGTCCACAGTGAGCAGCATAGTCCTGGGAGCAGGTGGTATGCAATCCAGCGGGGACCTCAGGACTTGTGCTTTGCCGTATAAAGTGATGAGCTGCAAATGATGTCAGACTTCTCAGCGGCAATGTTTGGAAAACGCGAGAGCAGAACACCTGCGGTGTGGGAGGGCACTCTCCCTCTCTGGACCAGCTGCTTTTCAAAGTGTTGCCTTGCAGTGAGTGTTGGCACTGTGCCTGGGATGCCATTGGGATGCCTGTGTTTCATTTTGGGTCCTAGTCATGGCTCCAACCCTGGGATGAAGTGTGATTCAGGTACTGAGTCCCCTCCACCCGTGTGGGAGACCTGGGTCGAGTTCCTGGCTCCTTGTCCTGGTCCAGCCATGGGAGTTGTAAGCAGTGAGGAGTAAAGCAGTGAATGGAAGCTTGTGAGTCCCCTCTCTGTGTGGCTGTGGGGTGGAACCAGCTGAGGCTGGAATTGCTGGTGCTAGATTTCCCAGAGCAGCCAGAAGAGGCAGAGTCATTGTACACGCTGCCGGCCGTAAACTTTAGAAAGAGGGTCAGCGATCATTAGTTACCAACAGTTGTTTCTGGAGAAACCAAGACTTCTTTCAGAGGGGTGGAGGAGTGGGCTCTCCAGGAACTTGGAGAACTACACTGCAAGTTCCATCTGTCCCCTGTGTCCCAGGCAGGGGAGGCCTGCTGCCATCGGAGAGTCCCAAGGCCTGCCACCCCAGTGCTCGCTCCAGGAGCACACCTTCTTGTCTGTCAGCTCCGAATCTAGAGATAGGTACAAGAACCACCACCTACAGAGCCTCATCCTGTCTGCTCAAAGCTACCCCAACAGAATGCATGCTCGAACCCACCTCTTGCTGATTGTAATGGTTTCTGACCAAAGCTCACATCAGTATGCATGTTAGAACGGCGAGCCAGGCTCCCACGGGAGCACCCAGCAACAGGGAGCTGGGACGACAGAGCTTTTGAGCGCCCCACTGTCCACGTCGGGTGTGACGCTGTGCCGCCGGGATTGCCGCTGAGGCACCTCTGCTTGTACCGTTATTAGCATGGTGGATAATTTTGCACCATTCTTGATATTCTGGGAGAAGGAGATTTTTTTTCTCTTGATTTCCTTCAGACCCTGCTGAGAGTCTGTTTGCTCAAACCTTGGCAGATTTTCCCCCATCAGTATGCAGAAGTGGTTTTTGTCAGTAGCTTTTTTTTCTGTGTCTTTGCTGTAAGTTTTCTGTTAGCAAGTGCATGCTGCTTTTAGCACTAGAATTTGAAAGCTTTCCTCTTTTGTCTCTGCTCTAAAACAAGTTGAAAATCACTGCAGCCTTTTTATTCTGCAAACATTTGAAGCCCTGTGGGTCCACACTCTTGGGGAGTCAATCTCTTGAAACAATCTAGACACTATTCAATTCCAGTTCAAACATGCAATACCGTGATGAAGAAGCAGAATATTTCCTAATTGTATTTATTTGCATATATCTTAAAGATGGGAAGACAGAGAAGGAGGCAGATGGAGAGATTTTCCATTCAGTAGTTTATTCTCCAAAGGCCTGCAATAGCTGGATTGGGCCAGGCCAGAGCCAGGAGCCACAGAGTCCATCCAGGGCTCCCAAAGAGTAGTGGGGCCTCAAGTCCTTGAGCTGGGAGCTGGGTGGGAAGCAGAACCAAGCCTCAAAGTGAGACTCTGCAGTGCAAGCACAGGCTTTGCAAGCTGCATCTCAGCCGAGCGCCTCACACCCTGGGAGCCAACCTGACGATTCTTCCTGTTTCTTGAGCTTTTATTGTTTAGTGCTTAGATGTTTAATTTACTGGTTTTAGTAGATTATTTTTTCTTAAAAAAAATCCAGATGTTCAAATTTACTTGTAAACAATTGAGCACAATAATTTACTATGGTTATTTTATTTTCCTCTGTATATATATATATATTTTTTTTTCTTATGTAATTGTTTTAAAAATAAAAAGACTTTGGAGTGAGGGAGAGAGGGAGAGGCAAAGAGAGGGAGAGAGAGAGCAAGAATCTCAGTTTGCTGGTTCACGGCCCACAGTGGCGGGAACCAACCCGGGCCTCCCAGCAGGTGTGAATGAACCTGCCCCCTTGAGCCAGCACTGTTGCCTCCGAGTCGGCCCTGGCAGGAAGGCATCAGCAGCTGGAACAGGGCTCGGATCCGGACGGCTGGGGAGTGGCAGTGGACGCTGGTATTAGAATCACTAAACACTTTTGCATCTACTTCTGCTTGCTTTCTTAATTATAATTATCTACCAAGCCACCTGGCAAGTATGTTTGCTCGAGTTTGTTAAATTCATTCACTTGGCTCATTATTTTTCTTGGTTTTGATTTTTAAGGTTTTCTTTTCCTATTGCCTAATTCATTTTTCCTTCTTGCCTTTTTTGTCTGATTTTCCCTGTATTTTTGAACAGCCTCATTCCCTCTTCCTTTTGTGCTTGTTGACATATTTATTCAGAACTAAATCTCTCCTGAGGATTGTGTGCAGATATGTGGTGGGATCGGTTTTTCCTTATTCAGCTGAGGTTGTAGTTGCGCCGCCTCTTTGACTCTAGAGTTTGAAGAATATACGTCCAGATGATAGGATCATTTGCAGAATTTCACCAGAGTAATTTCTGCCTTTTGTTGATGTTGCTGGATTTTTGAATATTTGCATAAACATAACCAACATCCAAACTGTTGTGAAGTCTACACCTTGCTGTATGCTAACATGAAGTTAAAAAAAAATGGATTTCAGACCGTTTGGGTTTTTTGGCTTTTGAGGGCTATTTACCCAGGTAGCATTCACGCTGTGTCCAGAGTGACCCCCTCCTTGGCTCTTGCCGGCGGGCTCCCCAGGAAGAGGGGGGCTGCTGCAGCAGAGGCGTCTGACAATTTCACTTCCAAGTCTTGATGCGTCCACCTGAGCCTCTCCCAAGATCTGCAGCCAGACAGCTCTGTAAAGCAGCAGAGTTCATCGAGGAGGCAGATAAACAGACCAACTGGCTGGGGTCAGCTCTCCTTTCCTTTAGAGAGTGACCCTGAGATGACAGTTACATGGGTTTTTATGGAAAGAGTGAGTTACACAGCCATGGGAACCAGGTGAGTTGGCTGCCACATGAGGCTGCCATCGGAATAATGTGTGACCAATGGGTGGGCTATACCAACCACAGGATGCTGTCATGGGGACAGTGGGTAGGCTATAGCAGCCACAGGAGGCTGCCATGGGGACAGTGGGTGGACAATGGGTAGGCTATAGCAGCCACAGGAGGCTGCCATGGGGACAGTGGGTGGACAATGGGTAGGCTATAGCAGCCACAGGAGGCTGCCATGGGGACAGTGGGTGGACAATGGGTAGGCTATAGCAGCCACAGGAGGCTGCCATGGGGACAGTGGGTGGACAATGGGTAGGCTATAGCAGCCACAGGAGGCTGCCATGGGGACAATGAGTGAATAAATCACACAAGGCCACGCCCCACCGCTGAGCCCCGCCCCGCGCCACACCCCTCCTCCACCCTTGGCCTTGGCGCCCCATTCCCACCCCCGTGTCTCCCCTCACGGTTGGATGGCTCCGCCCTCACCCTACCTTCATCCTCTCCCCTCACTTTCAGAAGGCTACGCCTTCAGCCTCGCCCCGCTCTCCACTGGCCACGCCCTCATCCCACCCTCAGCCTCTCACCTCACGTTCACAAGGTCACGCCCTCATCTTTGCCCCGCCCGCCACAGGCCACGCCCTCACCCCACCCTATTCAGATAGCCTCTCCCTCAGCCCCTCCGTCACGTTGGACGGCCACGCCCGCGGCTCCGCCCCGCTCCGCCCCTCACGGCGGCGAGGCGCGAGCCCCCAGGGTTCGGGGGCCGCGGCGGCGGGCGAGGCGAGGGAACATGGCCGCCCTGACGACGGTGGTGGTGGCGGCCGCGGCCACGGCGGTAGCCGGGGCTGTGGCGGGGGCGGCGGGCGGGAGCGGCGCGAGGGCGGCATCGGCGCCGCAACAGGTAACGGGGAGGTGCGGGAGCGAGGCGGGCCGGGCGGACCGGGGCCCTGGGCGCTGCGGGCCTCCGATGAGCCCACTCCCGGCCTCTCCCCGGCGCCTCGGGGCGCGTCCCCTGCCTTGGACTGACCGAGGCCGCGCGGGACACGGTCGGGTCCCTTCTCAGATCCCTGCGGGAACGGGCCTGGAGCGGCCGGGCGCAGCTCCCCTCTCCTTACCCGGAGTGCACGGAGCCCAGGGTGTGCCCACTCGGCCCGGCCAGCTCAGGGAGGAAACAGGGACATACGGAGCACCGCTGGAAAGGCCCGGGTCTTGCGTGCCCGGTCGTATGCCTTGAGGTCCGCTATGCTGGCGAGGGGTGGCTTCCGAAGGCCAGGCGGGCCAGGCGCCTCCCCGACCCGGTGCGGTGATGGTCAGTCCCCGACCCTCTGGGAGAGGGGGTTGGCTGCCCGGGCCACGCCTGGGGACAGGCCACCTGGCTGCTTCCCCACCTGTTCCCGTCGTGGGCCTGGAGAGCTGCCCTGTAGCCGCTACCTTGGAGTGGGAGGCAGCTGGTCAGTTGGGAATGTTTTCAAACAGCAGGACTGAGCACAGTCCGTGGGTGGACGTTCCTACAATTCCAGCAGCCGGTGTGTCCTGACAGGTGGCTGCTGGGGATGTCCCCGGGACGGGCTCTCAGCCTCAACCTGGATCCCTGCCCTGACCGTCCTGTCTCCACCTGCAGTCACATACTCATTCTGTTTGTTTACAACTAGTGTAAAATGTTTGTCCTAAGTGTTTGGAATCTCAAGTTCTTCTATGACGAGAAGTCATAGTGTTTCTGATCTGTGCTTTAAAAATTATTGTTTGCCTGTTCATTTGAGAAGCAAAGGGAAAGCTCAGAGCACAGGCACTGGGGACTCAATCCAGGTCGCTCAGGAGGTGGCAGGGACCCCGTCGTTAGATCACAGTCTTCCAAAGTCCCGGGTGGCAGGAAGCTGGCATCTGGAGGCACAGCTGGGCTTTGAACAGCATACTTCTGACTGCTGGTGCCCATGTGCTGCCTGCTCTTTGCCCTCCTGAAGACTGAAGGTCTCAGCTCCCCACCTTCTTCACAAAGACTGTTTCTCCTCTTGGGTGCGTGGTGTCTTTAAATGTTGAATTATGCATTGTGAAAACTATCTTCAGGGTTCAGCCAAGTGGCTAAAGTTCTTGCCTTGCATGCGCCAGGATCCCATACGGGTGCCAGTTCTAATCCCGGTGGCCTCGCTTCCCATCCAGCTCCCTGCTTGTGGCCTGGAAAAGCAGTCGTGGATGGTCCAAAGCCTTGGGACCCTGCACCCATGTGGGAGACCCAGAAGAAGCTCCTGGCTGGATCAGCTCAGCTCTGGCCATTGTGGCTGCTTGGGGAATGAACCAGCAGATGGAAGCTCTTTCTCTTTCTCTCCTTCTCTGTGTAAATCTGACTTGCCAATAAAAAACAAATAAATGTTTAACATCAACAGCAACAAAAACTCATCTTCAGCAGCATCACACGGTGGGATGTTGATTGTCTGACGTCTTCTGCTCCGATGTCCTAAAGGTTATGGACGGAGTACTCCTTCCATAATATCTGCATTCCTTCTGACTTCAGACATTGTTTATTGATAAGGCTGAGACACATTTGCCTTCTGCAGCCTATCTCAAATGCCCTTAACATCCAGTATAAGTTGGACCAAATTAGGAGCCTGGAACTCAGCTCTGGTCTTCCACATGGGTGGTGGGGACCCCACAAGTACTTGAGCCAACGCAGCTGCCTCCGAGGGTGTGCGTTAGCAGGAAGCTGGCAGACCGGCTGTGCGGATACCCAGCGCTCCTGCCTGCACTTTGGCTTTTCCTGTAAGTCAGAGTGGATATCCTTGCGTGTGACCTGGCTGTGTGTATATGCAAGTGGAGTAGGCTACACAGTGTCCCAAAGGTATTCATGTACCGCAGCGCCTGTGCGTATTTAAGTTTACAGCTTTACATAGTGAATGGGACTTTGCAGTTAGCATTGAACTAAGGGTCTTAAAATGTGGAGATTGTGCTGGATTCTCTGAGTAGACGCTTTGTAATCACAAAGGAGCCTGCATCTGGAGGTGGGGGAGTCTGAGGTAGTTGTGGATGTGATGACAAAAGCAAGACAGTGGAGTGGGAAGGGGGCCGGGAGCCGAGGGAGGGTGTACATGCTCAGTACAGATACATGGCTTGGGATCAGCACAGTGGCTGTGCACCTGCTGTGCCAGCATCCCACAGGAGCAGTGGCTGGGCACCTGCTGTGCCGGCATCCCACAGGAGCAGTGGTTTGAGCCCCAGCTGCTCTGCTTCTGATCTGTTTCCATGCTGATGAGCCTGGGAAAGCAGTGGAAGATGCCCCTGCTGCCCATGTTGGGAGCCTGGTGGAGTTCTGGTCTTTGGCTCCAGCTGTGGCAGTGGGCACTGGGGAGTGAACCAGCAGACGGAAGAGCTCTCTCTCTCTTATAGCTCTTTCAAGGAAAGGAATAAATCTTATAAAGAGAAAACACTGCCAGGTTTTAGTTAAAAAATTAAAGAGTTGGATTCTTTTTATTATTGGTGGTTGTACAAAATTCCTATACTCCATCATTTAATATTTGATCTGTAGCAGTTTTACTAGCAACAAGTAATTTTTATACTTCTGTTAAAATTTTTCACAATTATTTTCCACTTTCCCATACTTTGTGATTAATATCCACAAAGGAACACATGTAAGAAAAAGTTGTCTCAACAGAAACAATACAGTTTAACAATCAACACATGATCAAATTATTTCACATTTTGTAGTGGCCTGTGATGTTGTGACGTTGCATTCAGCATGCTATTCAGTGTTCTCAGAGTGACGTTTTCCCCTCTGATGAGATCATACTAAAACCAAGCCTTCTCCATTGCTCTGGGGTTGTCACTGCAGAGGCCTTGGGCTCTGTGTTCTCAGTGGACTCTGTTACTCATCTGTCAGCTCGCACCGCCAGGCTGGCCAGCAGCCTTCAGAGGGTCACTGGAGCAGTCTTCTGAGCACGAGTGTGTTTGCAATTACTCCCTTCCTTTTGTAGCTCTTTCACTGTTGCTTTCAGCAAAGAGGCTTCATGGTCTTGCACAGCCCAAAGTATTTCTGAGGAATCTTCATGTATCTCCCTTCCCAGAAGCACAGGGAAGTGACCTTTGCTAATCTCTGATGCTATTTGTGTCTACTGGTGAATTAGACTTTTTCATGACAAGGACCTCCCAGGCAACAGCTACCTTATTCGGGAGTTTCTGTGCAAAGTTCAGTTGGTCTCTAGTTCTCTCAGCTGAGTGGGAGTTAATTTTCAGGAAAGGACACAGGGACCCTGGCTGAGAGCCCCACAGGACCCCAGTGATGAAGTTCATCGTCTCCCGAGTCGAGGGACACCGTCTGCTCCTGCTGGGGCGGGGGTTCTTACCTATGTGCTCCCCAGAGCGCTAGAGCTTGGAGGGACCCTGGAGCTCAGCTCGACTTCCTGCCACCCGGCTACTGCCAGCAGGAGGCATTGTTCTCTGCCAGGGCTGGTCCCAACTCCACCACCCGCTCTGTCTGCCCTGACCTGCAGCAGGTGCAGACCCTCCTCAGCCCCAAAGCTGCTTTTCAGTTGACCGGTTTTTTTTGGGCAAGGTACAATAGCCTAGTGGCTAAAGTCCTCGCCTTGCATGCACCAGGATCCCATATGGGATCCAGTTGTAGTCTGGGTGGCCCTGCTTCCCCTCCAGTTCCCTGCCTGTGGCCTGGGAAAGCAGTCAAGGACGGCCAAAAGCCTTGGGACCCTGCACCTACATGGGAGACCTGGAAGAAGCTCATGGCTCCTGGCTTCGGATTGGCTCAGCTCCAGCCATTGCGGCCCCTTGGGGAATGAATCAATGGATGGAAGATCTTCCTCTCTGTCTCTCCTTCTCTGTGTAGATCTGACTTCCCAATAAAAATAAATAAATCTTAAAAAGAAAAAAAAAGAAGTTGAGTTGCTGCATCAGTAACTGATTAAAAAAAAAAAAGAAATGAAATAAACTTGGCTCTAAACTCATCACAGGAGATGCTGTCTCTCTCCACTCTGGTTGTTGGCTATAAGGGCTATAAGCTGTTTTTGTTCTCTGTGCAGAATGATGGTGGCTGCAGCGCTGCAAGCGGAGTTCGTCCTTTTCAGCTGCAAAGCTGGAAACAGAAAGTTAGTCGCACTAAGAAAGCAGAATTTGTACGTACTGCAGAGAGACTGAACAATCAGTGAGTATGGAAATTTACTAAGTCTGTAATAACTGTAGTGAGCAATGTAAGATGAACTGTACTCCACTAAGTTATGAAATTATAGCCAGTAGCCTTCAAATGTAGCCAGAGAAAGGTGGGAGATATGAAATTGGCAAATAATTATAGACAAGTTAGTGTAAAATTAATTTTCAGTAATTTCAATTTTATTTTTACCTTTTTAATGTGTATTTCAAGAGATGTATAATAGCTGTTTAGATTTTGTGTATCAACAAATTGAAGTACATCTTCATTTTGTAACTGTGGATAAGCATTCAATAGTTTGTGTAAATAGTTAAATAGTTGTTTGGCTTTGTAAGCGATGGACAGCATGCTTGTACGGATGAAGGTGCAGAGGGCCAGCTGTGGTGGCCTCGGGCTTCCCGTGCCGGGCGTGCTGCCTCCCAGCGTGTGACCTCATGGCCAGCTGCCGTCCTAGGCATGCTGTGTGTTGTGGTCACACGGGTGGAGAGGTTTCCATTTCTGTCGGGTGTCTGGCGTGTGTATGAGTTTCCTTGAAACAACTGGTGGCATTCCCTGATTGTGAGTGGTGTCGGCAGCGCTGCACTCCGCATCATAGAGAATAATGACAGGAATTGGAAATCCAAGCACGCCCGCCCGTGCACGGCCTCTGAGAGCTGTGCTGAAGTGCTGCTTTCAACTGTCGCTGTGTGAAAGAGAGAAGGATCTCAAGGTGGAAAGTGGTGTCGGACCAGAGCCAGTGGCCCTTCTCTGTGGAGAAGTTCCCTCAGTAAAAAGTTCCAGGTTGAATTTCAAAGTTCACACCTTGGTTCCTGTTGGCACCTGAATTGTCATTGTATTTATTCAATACTGGCATCTTTCCTCCAAACTTTGAGTTGTAATGGGCAAGTACAAATTGTATGTATTGGAAGGTATGTGATGTGATGTTTTGACTCTTGTGTATGTTGTAAAGTGGTTGCCACTGATGAGCTAATCAGCACATCCACACCTCACGAAGTGCAGTGTATGTGTGCATGTGTGTGCACATGCACAGTGAGGATCTGTTCTCTTAGTGAAATATTGTTATTCCAAGTGAAATAAGCCAGACACAGAAAGACAAATACTGCATGATGTCATGTAAATGTGGAACCTAGAAAAGTTGAACTCCTGGAGATAGAGATGAGAAGGGTGATTGCTAAGGGTCTGGAGATTGAGGAGTGGGGATGGCAGTTAGAGGTTGAAGGTTTCACTGCCCAAATGGCTTCAGTGACCAGGAGTGGGCCAGGCCAAAGCCAGGAGCCTGCCTCTCCATCTGAGTTTCTCATGTGGGTGTGGAGATCCAAGGCAGCAGGTGGGTCAGTATTTGCCGCCTCCCAGGTACATGAGCAGGAAGTTGAATTGCAAGTGGAGCAGCTGGAACTCAAGCCATCGTTGAGCTGGGATGCTGGTGTTATAGACAGTGACTTCATCTGTTACAAGCCAGCGTGGTCCCTGAGGTTGTGAGGCTGCGATGTACAGCATAGTAAGTGCACTCAATTATACATGTTAAATATACCTTATCCAAAATGCTTGAGGAGCTCAGGTTGTTTTGAATTCAGAAAAATTTGCAGATATGTATTGAGGTCTGTTGGCGATAAACACAGAATTCATTCATGTTTCTTGTGTGCCTAATGCTGAGTTCCTGCAGTCTGTACTTGGTGCACCGCGCTCTGCCCATGGCCCGTCACTTGACGTGGGGTGGGGAATTTGCACTTGGGACATTATGTCATGGCTCTAAAATGTCAGACTTTGCAGCATTCTGGCTTTTCATGTTACAATGTTCAATCTATAATTGTAGTTTGCTCATACTTATATCTTTAATATCCATAGTTTGAAAACATATGTATTTTTTTTTTTTTTAAAGATTTATTCATTTTATTACAGCCAGATATACACAGAGGAGGAGAGACAGAGAGGAAGATCTTCCGTCCGATGATTCACTCCCCAAGTGAGCCGCAACGGGCCGGTGCTGCGCCAATCCGATGCCGGGAACCTGGAACCTCTTCCGGGTCTCCCACGCGGGTGCAGTGTCCCAATGCATTGGGCCGTCCTCAACTGCTTTCCCAGGCCACAAGCAGGGAGCTGGATGGGAAGTGGAGCTGCCGGGATTAGAACCGGCGCCCATATGGGATCCCGGGGCTTTCAAGGTGAGGACTTTAGCCGCTAGGCCACGCCGCCGGGCCCAACATATGTATTTTTTTAAATTTCCCAAATAGGTCATCCTAGACAGGTCCAGGTTTTGGCAAATGTTTTTTCTTCACCAAGTGGCTGAAGTTAACAGAGACAGCCCAGCAGTTGTTGGACTTTGTGGTCAGGCTTTCTCCATCTGTTGGGAGTGTGCAGGAAGTCACTGTAGGAGTGTTTCTCTTCAGCAGCTGTGATTAAATACAAAGGAGGAACAGTGTGCAAGAAGCTGTATTTCCATGGTTGGTAGGGGTGCCCTCACTGCCCAGGGCCTCCCCCCACGTGGCCACTGGAGTTAGTTTCTTATTTCTGTTGCACAGATATTTTATGTGTTTATGAGAAAACAAACACAAAATTGAGACTTTTTCATTTTTTAGATAAATGCCAGCATCCTGTGTACATTTTGTCTTGTCTTTGCTTTTTAAAAATGAAAGTGTGTCAGATTCTGAGGTGTTGCTGGCTGTAGGCATGGGGATGGTGCTGGAGTTGTGTCCGTAGGCGTTGGTGCCTGTAGGTATGGGGATGGTGTTGAAGCTCCCTGGGTCAGGTGTGTGTATCTACAGGTACTCCCAGAAGCATGTTGGGGTAATGTGCAGGGCAGTGCATTTACTTTACCTAAAGAGAAAAGGGCACGTAGAAGGAGAGGTACAGTTGTTGAATGGTTATGAGGTGCTTATCATATTGAAGTCATGTATGAAGTGGGTGAGCTTAGCAGCCTCCATGTTGGGTGTGTCGAATATGTTCTTGTAAAATCATGTGATTCTGGAACTCTTTCCTTATCGATTCATTTACAGTACTACTCACTGTATTTCGTTTTATGAACATAACAATTATTTAGCTTGCCCAACATCGGGTGGTGCTTAGGTAGGCTTGTGTCTGCATTATTCTGTCTGTGTGTGGATATCTGATCAGGAGAAATTCCTGGAAGCTAGAGGGAGAGAAGCCTGTAGAGGTGACCAACGCTGCTGCTCCTTCGGCAGTGTTTGACCAGCAGTGCCTGGGAGGGCGTCATCCCCACACTCTTGGCTGTAGGATGTGTGTGTGTGAATGCATGTTGTTTTGCCGTCTGATGGGCCTCCAGTGTTAGTGGGGGTACTGTTCCTGCTGTTAGGAGTGAGTTGGAGAGTTTCCTGTGTTTGGTGGCTTGTCTCCATTGATACACATTGAGTGTCTTTGTAAGTTGAGGTGCGTAGCCCAGGAGAATCTAACTTCCTGTTAGAATGTGATGTGTCCGTGGCAGACACTGCCATCAGATGGCAGTAGTTTTCCCACACCTAGCAGGGAACAGGTGGGTTTCCCAGTCTGCCACACAGGATGTAAGCAAGCTTCCCCCACCTCCCTGCTCTGGGCTCCGTTAGTGTTGGCTGTTTCCTCTGAAATCCATTTGGTCCTTCACTGCCTCTGTCAACTAGCACAAGCTTCCAGAGGAGACATGCTAAGATAAGTCCCTCGTGCTCTGGGCCATCCCATCTGATACCACAGGTGCCTTGGCACAAAGCAGCAGGTGCAGGACTCTGCCAGCCGTGGTGCAGCTGAGCCTGTTTGGGGTCAAGTCAGGGCCTTGAGGTGCTTCACCGGGCCTCAAGCAGCAGTTTCCCCCTTGGAGCAGAAAGCAAGCATGTGTTGACAAATTGAGTTCTTTGCTCAACCTAAAGTTTTCTCCACAGCTATCTTTGTTTTGTTTTGGTTTTGCTTTGCTTTGCTTTGCTTTATCTGAAAGCTCAAACTAGCAGTTAGAACTGCTCAGCAGTAATGGCCTAAATCACGTTTTAGTCACCAGGACGCCCCCAATGTAGGGGCTCAGTGAAATAAACATTTTGCGCTTCAAATAGCAGTTCAAATTAGAGTTGATTCTAGTGGCACTTCACTGTTTCCTAGCTACTATTTTGACTACTCTTTGGACTCCTTAGCCTTAGTAATCTGAGTAATAGTATTCTTACCCTTTAAATGGATTAATCTAAGTACTGATTTGTGGATATCTTCATATTTTGAACAATGAGTATGTTTATTTAAATCATATTTATACCATTTGTTTCTTTTCCCAAAGAATTATTATCATAGAAAAAGATAAATGCAATCATTTCTACAACCAAAAAGGTGACTTGAGGATTGAGCGTAGTATGCTGGAAGAATTGGAAAATAAATTGATTAACAGCAGGAAAACAGAAAGTAAGTTGGGTTTGCGGTGAGCTACAAACTGCTGAGTGATTTTAAGTTGTAGTTTTGCTATGCACTTTGTCATTCTTTGTCAAAAAACTTGAGTTGGTGCTAGGTTTGTCTTTCAGGCCCATGTCATTTCTTCAGGTCACCATTTAGTTGTTCCATTCGGGCTGCCTTTTATATGTCATCGTATTTTCCTCAATTTAATAGTAAGGAGTGGTTTTGTGTTCTTGATTGATCAGCCAGTAAATTCTGTTTCAGTTTCTTAGAACAAACATTAATTGGTCCTTGGGCTTTGTGATCCGAGCTCATCCCTCTGGCGTCGACTGGCTTGCATTGGTGAGCAGCGACAGATCCAGAGCCACTCATGGGCACGTGGGTGGGATGGCTGAGTCACACAGGGCTCACACGTGGGTGTCACCACCACAGTCCAGCCCGCAGCTGCAGTTCCCAGTCACTGATGACACCCAGGACTATGCCTGCCTCACGCAGCTCTGTGACAAAACTTTGGCTCCTTGGGAAGTTAGACTGCAAACGCTACAATCTTCAGTACTGCTCAGTTTTCCTAAAGGAAAAAGCAACTCAGCCTTATAAAATGTTAGGGTTTATGATACAGACATTAGATTCTAATGATACTCCCCTATTGCCAAATGAAAGGAATTCCTAATACGGGTTTTTTAAGAATGTAAGGTTACCCCATTTTTAGGAATTACCTTTGTCAGGTAGTAGGAAGGGTCATTTTCTTTCCCGAGGTGCAGTGATAGCAAGCCCTGTTGTGAATGCCGGGTCCCAGTACTCTCTACTCTTAGTGCAGGAGAGAAATGTGGCTAGCCCAGCGCTAGCACGTTTTACTATCCCTCAATTCCCTTGGAGACAACTGGGAGACAGATCTTTCTGTTTTTCACTCATGCCATTGGGCAGAATATCCTGCTTGGTATTTTTGGGTTACTTGATATTCCCTTTTATAAGAAACTTTGACTTTCTTACTTCTCTTGGCTTTATGGCAGCCAGGGCAGGAAGGCCATGTCTTAGGGGAGCAATAGGGAAATGTCCCCTCATGTGTGATGGTTCAGAAGCAGCAGACACTCAAGGGTTCATGTCATCCTAGCCTGCACCTATGTCACATTGCACTTCAATGCTTTGTCTGTGCAGAGCGTGACTTCCAAATGCCTATGTAAAAGGATGATTTGTAATACAGCGATTTTTCTGTCGCTAATGAAACTATGACAAAAATAAAACAAACGATACTTGTCTTCACCAGACAAGTTTGTTGATTCACTGTCTAACAGTGAGAAAGACTCTCTAAAATAGATTGGACAAAGTTTCTGCTTCTATGGAGTTATTAGATTTTAGTAGAAATACAGAATTATCCAGTTATACTTTTTATGTACACATACATGTGCATGCATGTATATATATGTGGTACGTGGGAGGTGTTTTGAATATTAGCATTGGCTTTAATTAATAGGTGAACTTTAAAAATAAAGTTCCTCTTGAGGACTTTTTGCCAGGGTCTTGGCTTCCTGCTCGCGGTGGAGAAGGTGCAGAGCCAACTGAAGAGTAGGGCCCAATGTAATCAACTCGCATCACCGTTACTGGAACGTGTGTGCGTGAATGAATGTCTGTGGCATTAGCCTCATAATTTAAATAGCTGCTAAGGAGTTTTACTCCACAAAGTGTACATGACAGCCTCCTCTCTCTGCTGCTGCTGAAGACTGTCAGAAAATGTCCTGGAAACCCATCTATGTCTTGGGTTCTTAAAGTGGGAGGGGCATCTTGTTCTTTCTTGTTCTTGGGTTGAGCCATGAGTCCTGTGGCATGGATACCATCAAATAGTACCTAAGGTGCCAGTTGGTATCACTCACCCATTAGCGGCTATTTTTGGATGAGGTCAATTCCCAGTGGAAGATATGTCAGTATTCACAGAAGTAGTTACTGGTTAGACAGTTGTAATATTTCTACACTAGAGCTAAGATCAAATTCTGTTTGTATTTATTACAACAACCCAAAGAAAAGAAAAATGCTGTTAAAAACCAAGCAACCATGACTGAGTCTGCTAGGTGCTGATCTGTGCATCCACAGCAGTGAGAACAGTGCTGGGGTCTGCCTCCCTGCCTGCTGCGCTTGTGCGGACTGGCACACTGGCCTGCTGTCTTTAGGGCAGGTGCCTCCAGCAGCGGCTGTCTTGTGTGGCTATCCTCTACTGCGTGGGTGTGACCAGTATACGTGTGTAGGATTTTGAATTGTAGCAACATTTGTCACAGAATTATTTTAAAATACATTCTTCTTTCTTATAGGAACAAAAATCCAACAACAGTTGGCCAAAATATATAACAATGTAAAGAAACTTCAGCATCAGTTAAAAGATGTGAAACCTACACCTGATTGTGAGTAGTTCAAATGTTGTAATCTGTTCTGTGTACAAGTGTTTTTAGTGTTCACTGGAAAAGTATATACTTCTCTAATACAAAATGTACCTGCTTTTCTAGTTCATCATTAATGGAACAAAACCTTTACCATGCAGGGATCAATAAGGATATATTCTAACATCTGACTTTTGTGTAGATGTTTTTCCTTTAAAGCACAACAAATTTTTAAGACATTTATGAGGTAGCTGGGGTAGATCCTGGTGTCATTTATAGGATGGAAAATCTGTGATGGAGAAAAGTTACCACTTGGCTAACTGCTGGGGTGGAGGTAAGGACTGCTTTGCTCAGCACTGCATTTGGAAGTCGTTTCAGAGGCATTTCAACTAAAAGTACTTCAGAAGGTTTGTGGAAAGTGAAATTAAGAGACAAGTTTATTTTGGCGTGAATTTTGAAATCTGTATGATTTCAGAATTTGACAGAGGATTTTTTTTCATGAACTTTTTGAAGATCCCTTTTTTTCTTTTATTTGAAAGGCAGAGTGACAATGAGAGAGAGAGAATACTCCTCCTTTTGTTGATTCACTCCTGCAGCTGGCCACAACAGCCAGGAGTGACTGGATCGTGTTCAAAAGCCAGGATCCAGGAACTCCATGCTGCTCTCCCATGTGAGTCCAGGGGCCCCAGCTCTCGGCCGTCTTGTACTGCCCTTCCAGGCACATTGGCAGGGAGTAGGATGGGAATGGGACAGCTAGGACTCTGGGCCCCGGATTTGGAAGCTGGCTTGAAGACTTTTTGTATGTATGGATTTCAAAATTGTTTTATATCAAATTACATAGCTTAGAATGAATGATATGTTTGACGAATCTCTCACCCCACTGTCATACATGAGAAAAGATAGCAGCTGTATCAGTACTTCTTGGGTTATACCAATACTAATGTGGGAAATCTAAGCACTGACGCGAAGTGCTCAGGCTGTGTGGGCTCAGGAAGCACATGTTGGGTCAAACCTGGGGTCTCTGAGTTGCATGAAATTTGTGGCAAGTCACTTGATTTCCCTGAGCTCTGAAGTGGGGTGATCATGAGGTTATGTCAGGATAGTCAGGGAGGAGAAACAGAATAGGGCACACAAAGCATGTAAGCACTGACATTGATAAGCGAGCATACTTGTCAAATTAATGAAATGATCGAAATGAATTGATATTGTAATGCTAAAGTATTACAAAAACATGAATTAATATTGTAATACTAAAGTATTTCATAAGAATGATAGAATAAGTGGACAAATATGTTTACATGTTTTAAAGATTTATTTTATTTGTTATTTGAAACATGGAGTTATACAGAGAAGAGGAGAGCCAGAGATGTTCCATCTGCTGGTTCACTCCCCAAGTGATCGTAACGGCTGGGGCTAAGCTGATCAGGATCCAGAAGTTTCTTCCAGACCTCCCAGGGGCCCACGTCCCTGGAGCATCCTCCGCTGTTTTCTCAGGCCATAGGCAGAGAGCTGGATTGGAAATGGAACAGCTGGAACACGATCTGGTGCCCACATGGGATGCCAGCACTGCTTTTGGAGGGTTAGCCTACTTCTCTATGTGTATTTATTAAAAAAAAAAAAAAAACAGAAACAAACTGTAGGTCAAGTTGAAAGATGAATTTAGAAAGTATTAACTTGAAAAGCTGATACCCCAAAAACGTACCTGCAAATGAGAGCAATCAGGATGACTAGCCTAAAAGAAAAATGGCCCGGATTATAATGTGTATGGTGTGACAAATTAAAAAAACAGATTGCAGCTAATTAATGATGATGAAAATGTCCATTAAATCAATGATGATTGCAGCTGGCATTGTGGTGCAATGGGTTAAGTTGCCACTTTGAGTGTGCCCACACTCTTTATCTGAGTGTCTGATTCCAGTCCAGCAGTCAGACCCAGCCGCTGCCTGCTGTCCGTGCAAGGCAGCAGACACCGTCAGGGCCTGAGCCCTCTCCACCTCCGTGGCACGCCCCGGGGCAGCTCCTGGCTCACTGTGCAGGTGTCTGGGGAGTGAACCAGTGGGTGGGAGATCTCTGTCTAAAAGGAAAAAAGTCACCGATGACTTTTGCTTCTCTTTTGGAAATGGGTTGTAAGAACATATGAAGGCTCTCCCAGGACTGGAAGAACGGTAAAACTGTAGCCAGCACACGTGGCGTGTGCATGCATTCTTCTTTAACATTTTAGGATTTATTAATTATCCTCTATGTTTACCTTGAGCCTTCCAAAATATAGATGCAAGGATATTTGTAGCTATTAAAATATTTAATGATAGGAAAAATATGTAATGAGAAAATAATTACAGTCATGGAAGTTAACTTTTGAGCATAGCATTCCTTAGGCTAAGAAATGTTTCAAATTAGAGGAACATTTCATTTTTTTCCTTAATATACATGAACTCTTTGTGATACTCAGATAGGATGACAAAATAATTCTTCCATGGGTTTTTGTTTTCACAGTTGTTGAAAAGCTCAGAGAAATGATGGAAGAAATTGAAAATGCAATTAACACTTTTAAAGAAGAGCAGAGGTTGATGTATGTGTTAACTCATTTTAATATAAATATTATTGATCATGACTAGGATGCTGTAAACAGAATTTTGTTTATTTAATGAATATTAGAAGGAATATAAAACCTCTATTTGTTTTAGGGTTTAAATCACTTTTCATGTTTAAAGTTACAATGAGTTTTTGTTCATGTTTGGCAACCATAAAATCCTGAATGAGACAGCGAGAGTTGTATTTCTGAGGACTGTCTCTGAAGGTGTGCATCCAGGAATGTTGAGAATGTTGGGAACGGGCGGGGGAAGGGAAGGGCTAACGTGGCCTTTGCATCTTCTCACCCCTCTGACATCTTAGATATGATGAGCTTATTAAAGAAGAGAGGACAGCTAATAATGAGTTGACCGCGATATCAAAAAAAATTGACACGTGGCCTTTGGGCAATTTAGAGAAGGATAAGGCTCCCAGGGCAGCCTCAAGCAGAGTTCCAGGGGACAAGGGACTACCTAGCACCCTTCCAGAAGAAGTCGTGGACTTTGAGAAGTTCCTGCAGCAGACAGGAGGCCGCCAGGGCGGCTGGGATGAGTACGATCATCAGAACTTTGTGAAGGTGAGAAGCAGACACCAAGGGAAGCCTGCGTTTGTGGGAGCAGCTCTCGAGCACCTCCCAGGAAGAACGCAGGAGGAGGTGCAGCAGCATGAGCAGTGGTACCAGAAGTTCCTGGCTCTGGAGCAGAGAAAAAGAGAGGTAAGGCTAGCCAGAATCGTCATTGTTTATCGTGTGGGTGTGGGGCGTGGACTCTTGTCACTAACTCTGCAGCAGAATTGTGGGAGGTGTGCTGGCAGGAGGAGATGGAGGCATTGCAGGGCAGGGGGCAGTGGTTCCGAGCGGTGCTCCCCCAGGACATAAGCAGCACGCCGGGTCAGAGCATTGCGGGAGGGGGAGCTGTTTAGCTCCCCGGGTGGGAGTGGTCCAGCTCTGTCCTGTCTTTGGAAGGAACGGGTATTACCAGCAGAGGTCACATGGCTTTCAATAGAAAGTCAAGAGGTTCTTTTGACAGTTTCTTTGAGACTTTTGGACTTTAACTATGCTTTGCTTATTTTAATGACTCCAAATGTTGGCTACTCCAGAGGAAAAAATGAATCCTTCATTGTAGCAAATACCTAAAGAATTTCATTTTCATAGAAATGTTATTCTGGCTTTCATTAGATCAGCACTTCTTGGCCTTAGCAGTTGTGTGGGTTGCAGAAGGCTTGCCGCTTCCCTTTCCCTGCAGCCTTGAGGTATTCCTGACTTGTTAAATGTATTGCTGTCCCTAGACATTGCCACGTATCAAAGTTGGCCCAGTTGAGAAGTGAGAATCCTAGATTTAGGTCCTCTAAGCCTTTGCCATTTTTAGATAGACGTTTAGTAGCTTTCTTAATGATGGTCTTAGACCTCTTTGATTTAACAAGTGGCTGATGTACCCAAGGGACGCTGAAGAAATACTGGTCGCATAGCTCCATGTAAAGCCCTGGAGGACATGGCTGGAGCTTCCTGTGCTCATTGTTTCCTCCTCTGAAAGAAGCTAAGGGGGGAGGGGGAAGTCCCAGAGCATGGAACTGTGTCATGAAACAATAATTTTTAAAAAATTAAGGAGGTTAACTTTCAGGGCATTAAGGAACACATTTTGAAAGGTGCCCAGCAGGTCACAAAGGACAGAGTTCTTATGAACTGCATTCCTTGGGAGCCTGGGGGTCAGCAGAGGAAAGGAAGATACAGAATTCCATCATCAGACTTCCTAGAGTTACAGTAATTTTTTTATTATTATTTAAAAAGTTTCCATTGGAAAGGCAGATTTACACAGGAGAGGCAGGGAAGAAGATCTTCCATTTGCTGTTTAACTCCCCCAAGTGGCCACAGCTGCTGGATACTGAACTGATGTGAAGCCAGGAGCCAGGAGCTTCTTCTGGGTCTCCCACGTGGGTGCAGGGTCCCAAGGCTTTGGACCGTGATCTACCTCTTTCCCAGGTCACAAGCAGGGAGCTGGGTGGGAAGTGGAGCAGCTGGGACATGAACCTGGTGCATGCAAGGCGAGGCTTTAGCCACTGAGCCATCATGTCAGGTCCACATTAGCAATTTTTTAAAAAAGTGAAAGTAGAAAAAACATTGTGTTTGTTAAAAAAAACGTAAAAAAAATCTTAAATACCTGGCCTTCTACAAATAGGGTTCTTTCTAAAAAGGTGAAATTGAGGTCACATTTCAAATAATGGTGGTTGTTTAAAAACACTTCACCCATGCTGTCTTTTTTTTTTTTTTTTCATGATTTAGTCTATTCAGAATTGGAAAACTCAAAAACAGCAAAAAAAGGAGGAAATTTTCAAGTTAAAGAAGAAGGCAGACAACATGCCTGTGCTTTCCCATGATGAAGGTGAAGACAGTCCAAACCGGGAGGAGGCACAAAGAAAGAAGCAGAAATTGGCAGTTGACGCTTGGAAGAGACAGAAAAGTCTAGAATTGTCCATGAAACATGCTTCCCGGTTAAAAGAAGAAGAAGAGAAACAGAAGCAGCAGCAGAAAGCGCGCCAGCGTCAGTTTAAACTGAAGCTGCTGCTGGAAGGCTACACCCAGCAGAAGAAAGAGCAGGAGGAATTGTTGAGGCTTGAAAAGGAGCTGAGGGAAAAGGCAGAAAGAGCAGAGAAAAGAAAAACAGCTGCTGATGAAATTTCCAGGTTTCAAGAAAGAGTGAGTAAATGGTGTTCTACATAATTTGTAAATGTTACGCCTGGAGGCCATGGAGGCGTTAAGTCCATGTTTATTTTGGCAAAACCCAGCGCCTCGTCCATCTATTAGACCTGTGGGGGTGGGATACTGAGTGTGCAAGCTGTGTCCCTGGTTCCTGGCAGGTGGCGTGTGGCAGGGACAGGTGCAAGCCTGTGTGTGTGACAGGGGAGAGACCCGGGAAGCTCAGCTCAGGGAGGGCAACCCAGGCGGAGTGCTGGAGGGTGAACACTCTGAAGTGCGCTGGGTGCAGCCAGGAGCAGGCAGGAACCTGGGAGAGGCCAGGAAGGCAGCCACTGTCTCGTGTCCCTGCAGCCCAGCTGGGTTTACCCATGGGGGACTTCCCCTTTTGTTCACTGTTCCCTCTACACCATGATGTCAGCTCCGTGGGACCAGGGGGTTTTGTGTTTTTGCTCTCCCCAGACCAGAGGGGTCACGTGCAGCCTAGGTATGTGCTGCATACTTGAAGGCATCATGGTGTGTTTGGGTGGCAGGATTACAAATGCTTAAATATGTACACAGAGAAATGCCAACAGGGAGACTGAATCCAGACAGTCACTAGACACAGAGGATAGCTACACATGAGGTATGACTGTCGGGAACTGTTCATGTTTATCAGAGCAGACTCAGCGACATTCATGAAGCAGAAGGAAGAGGAGAAAGTATTGAGTGAAAAAAACAACTCTCAGAGATTTTGATTTATTTCTGTTAGCCCGCATGTAACAAAGGGTTGATGCCTCCTTGCCTCTCAGAAAGAGAGCCACTTACTAAAAGAATGAGAGAAGAGTAAATACCAACCAAACAGAAAATACAGCGTGAGATTCCTTAAACCATGTGTATCCATGTTGGTAAGTGGAAATGACTGAATTCACTGGAGACGGGAGCTGTGGACGGACTCCCGGACTCCCACCGCAGGATGGACAGCTGGGCGTGGGCAAGGGACATGCGCGGTCCTCTGCTGGACAGCTGGGCGTGGGCAAGGGACATGCGCGGTCCTCCTCTGCTGGGAAGCTTAATACGGAAGGCGGATTGACAGTTAAGGTAATTTACTTTGAAGTGTGAAACTTCCTGGTTAATTTTACTTTTAATATTGGTTTTATCTAGGATTTACAAAAACTTGAATTGAAAATTTTAGACAGACAAGCGAAGGAAGATGAAAAGGCAGAAAAGCAAAGAAGACTGACGAAATTAAAAGAAAAGGTATTTTGTGCTGAGATCCTGACCCTAATTCTACAGGTTTTCTTTGTGTCTTGCTTAATTTCTGTGTCACCTACTTCAAGTTTCATACTTGTGTACTTGCATATTGGAAAGCGTAACTTTTACAAGCAGCTGCTGTTTGAACATTTTAAGCACCTTTTTCTTTCATCCTGAAGTATTGCTTCCTGCTCACCCTTCTTTCCATTCTTTGAAATGAACCTGTTTTCAGCTGACAGCAGCTGACTACATTGTTGGCTCTCATTGGTGTTCCGAACTGGAGACTTTGTGACCTAAATGGTAAAGCCAAGGACTGACTGACGGTGACTTACCTGCATTTGTGATTTGGCTACAGTGTTACTGACACATTTGGATAATAAAACTAGGAAAAATAAACAATAGTAGTTTATCGATAGACTGATGCAGTCTTAATTTTAAGACCTATTTTTAAAAAGTCAGATTCAACAGAGGAAAGACAGAAAGATCTTCCATGTACTGGTTCACTCTCCATATGGCCACAATTGCCAGAGCTGGGCTGATCTTAAGCCAGGAGCCAGGCGCTTCTTCCGGGTCTCCCACGTGGTTGCAGGATCCCAAGGACTTGACCCATCCTCCATTGCTTTCCCAAGCCAGAGACAGGGAGCCGGATCAGAAGTGGAGCAGCTGAGCCATGAACTGGTGTCCATGTGGGACACCTGAGCTTCCAGGTGGAGCACAAGCCCACTGAGCCTCAACGCCAGCTCCACAGTCTTACTTATAGCTATGGGACACAGTTAGAAGCTTACTGAAAGAGGTTATGCATAATTTCATTACTGTTAATATTGAGGATGTGTTCTGCAATTGCTTTGTGGCTGAGTCTCTTAGTGCCGTTGAGATAACTGGTTCTGTCTGACTTCTGAGTTCAGGTTGAAAACCACGTTGGGAGAGATCCCACAAGGCTTCATAGACCTACCAAAGGCTGGGAAGAACGAATGAAAAAGACTGGACCAACTGGCTGTGGGCCACTGCTGCACATCCCACACAGGTGAGAGAGAGTGTGGGTACTGCTACCCAGTGCACATGTCTGTATGGTACCTTATGGTGAAAGGCCGAGGGAAATCAGTATGCAGTTTTTTCTTTTCTTTTAAAGATGTATCTTTTATTGGAAAGTCAGATTTACAGAGAGAAGGAGAGACAGAGAGGAAGATCTTCCATCTGTTGGTTCACTCCCCAAGTGACCACAATGGCTAGAGTTGAGCCAATCTGAACGCAGGAGTCAGGAGCTTCTTCTAGGTCTCCCATGTGGGTGCAGGGTCCAAGGCTTTGGGCCGTCCTTGACTGCTTTCCCAGGCCACAAGCAGGGAGCTGGATGGGAAGTGGGGCCAGGTAGAACACGAGCCGTACCCATATGGGATCCTGGTGCATGCAAAGCGAGGACTTTAGCCACTAGGCTACCACACCGGGCCCAGTATACAATTTTCAAAGTTAACAATCATGATTTTAATGTCTAAATGTTTCTAACTGTTCTTTTTTTTCCTTAGAGCTGTTCCAACGTGGAGACAGGGATTGTAGGGAGTAGGGCATGGTGAAATCGGTGTTGAGCTGAAGAGAACGCTACACTGTGTGGTTATGCCAGCAGAAGGGCACTAGCCGCGACTTGTAACATCACTGTCCTGGCTAGACTGTCAGCGTGCTGTGAGAGCTGTCATGAGGGAGTGTTGTGTTGCACAGCGGGTTCCTGCTGGGGGGAATGCAATATTTAATTTGTATGTTGGCTTGTTAATGAAATGAAAGGTGTTCAAATATGCTCATGTTACATTGTTGCATTTAATACTCAGAACATTTCAAAGACACTTTGTTTTTGTCATGGCATAAAAAAAATTGGGGCAAAGGTTTTTAAGCCAAAATTTTCGTAACTTTTATAACGTGTAGGTAAGTTGGCTTGAGTAACAAATGTTAAGTAGGTTTTCTTTTTGAGTTATGAAACAAGTTACTACTTTTCTAAGTTTAACAAATTGGTCATTTGATTATAAGAATTTAGTGTAATAAACATTTTGTATCTGTTTTACGCATGCTTTGTTTTTTATGGAGAATATTTTAAAAACATGCCTCGGGCCTCGTGGTGGGGTGATTGATGTGATTCTTTCAGTTCCTTCAGCTGTTCACAAATTTATAAATTTTGTGTCTTCACATCTTTGTGGCTAATGCAGTTTTCTTTTCTGCTTCTGTTTGCCTTTTCCAAAAACAGGAAAATTCTTTGATATGAAACAAGCCAGCTTTTAGAGTTGTGATTTCTGTTGGTGTCATCCAAAATGTTTTGAAATTGCTAGGCTCCATGGTCAGGCAAGAGAGTCAACTTTGAAATGTGTGGACCTCTGTACAGAAAAGTACATCTTAGCAGAATTCAGGTTTTCGAATTACCTCAGTTCTTGGCTATAATTCTTATATTGTGTGGGGAAGGTGCCATATTTGTAAATATACAGCAAACTTGTTTTTTTAATAGTATCTTTAGTTATAATTTGATAACACGTAGGTTAAATGCTTTACAAATTTACTTTAAGCAGTGGTAAAGCTTCTATTTTCCAGCAAAATCATGAGTTTCCACTTTGGATACAATTAGTGCTGAATGAGAGAACTGACATGGAAAGTCTCTAACAGGAGTGCCCATTTTATTCATGTTCCTGTTCCTCGTAACTATTAAAAATGCGTTGAAGTGTTTAGAAATAAAATACAAAGGGACCAGACAGTTTTAAAACAAGCAAGCAGTGGCAAGGTACAGAATTCTTGACTGTTGCTTCTTCACGTGTTGTCCATGTTACACCCAACTGCAGCTTTCAGCTTCCTACCTCTAAAGATGAGCATGCTGGGTGATAAAATGGAGTTTGTTGGTGTTTCTTTTTTGAAGATTTGTTTATTTGAAAGGCAGAGTGAAAGAGTGTTCTTGCATCGTCTGGTTGGCTCTCAGAATGGCCACAACAGCCTGGGCCAGCCCAGGTGGGAGCCAGGCACCTCCAGGGTCTCGCACGTGGGTGGTGGGTGCAGTGGATGGTGGGTGCACGGTCAGGGACCTTAGCAACCTCTGCTACTTTCCGTTCCCTAAGCAGGAAGCTGGATCAGAGGTGCAGCAGCCAGTCGAACCAGTGCCCACAAGAAAAGCTGGCAGCAGCCTAACCCACTACGTGACGGTGCCAGCCCCTGTTGTTATTTAAGTATGCAAGTTTCTTTGAAGAGAGCAACCTTTCTAACTGAAGCTCGCGAGAACTTTATTATGAGTCCTTCATGTAAAAAACAGCTGATGGTGTCCTCACTTGCTGACTCTTACGGGGCCTGGTACATGTGCCAGTAAGAGACTGAGGGTTAAGCCCCTGCTCCCCGAAAAGGGCTTCCAGGCCTCCGGGGTGTCCTGCACGGCGTCCCCGAAGGGCCGGCTGGGGGGACACGGGGTGACCCGGGGTGTCCCTCGTGGTCGGGGTGTGTGGGGTGACCCGGGGTGTCTTGCACGGCGTCCCCGAAGGGCCGGCTGGGGGAACACGGGGTGACCCGGGGTGTCCTGCACGGCGTCCCCGAAGGGCAGGCTGGGGGACACGGGGTGACCCGGGCTGTCCTGCACGGCGTCCCCGAAGGGCAGGCTGGGGGACACGGGGTGAACCGGGGTGTCCCTCGGGGTCGGGGTGTGTGGGGTGACCCGGGCTGTCCTGCACGGCGTCCCCGAAGGGCTGGCTGGGGCCGGGGTGACCCGGGGTCACCCTCGGGGCGCGGGAAGCTCGCGTACAGTGGCAGCCCGCGGGCCTGCAGCGGCACCCTCCTGACGAGTCCTGCGCGGGCAGAAGGCTGGTGGCCGGCCCCTCCGCGGACCCCGGAGTGGGGCCCCGACCCGCCTGCCGAGCTCCCTCCCGGGTCCCGCCGCGCGGCGACTGCTTCCGGGCCGCGGCGGCCGTCGCTTCCGGAGCAGCATGGCGGCCGTGGAGGATGATCCGCTGTCCGGGAGCGGAGACGGGGAGCGGCTGGATTTCCTGCGGGACCCGCACGTGCGCTTCTTCCAGCGCTGCCTCCAGGTGCTGCCCGAGCGCTACTCCTCGTTGGAGACCAGCAGGTGGGCGGAGGCCCGGGCGCCGGAATCCGCGGTTCCTGGCGGGCGGGACAAGGTCTGGCGCGCGTGGCCGCCCGGTCGGTGACCGGCGCCCCTCCGCGCCCTCCGGGCCCCTCGACCTGTTCCCGCGGAGAACGACTTTCCAGGAACGCTCTCTGGGCGGGAGGCGCGAGCGCCGCCGGGTGGCCTTGGAGACGGTGGAACCCGCGGACGCGGGGTGCCCAGTGTGGCCGGGTGCGCCTGGGGTTGGGGTGCCCAGTGTGGCCGGGTGCCCTTGGGGTTGGGGTGTTCCTCGGGATCGGGGGTGTAGGCAGGACCATGGGTGTGTCGTGTGCTTGGTATGCCCTTCGGGGTCAGTGGTGTCCGGCGGGACCCGAGGTTCCCTGTGTGGCATGGGGTGCTCCTGGAGTCGGGGTGCCCCTCGGGTCGGGGGTGTCCCGTGTGGCAAGAGTGCCCCTTGGAGTCGGGATGTCCTGTGTGTGCGGCGGGACCCGGGGTGCCCCTCGAGGCCGGTTGTCAGGGTCGCTTCCCTCCCGGGCCGCTGTGCCCGGAGCAGCTCAGGACTGCGTGGTTTTGGGTGGTTCCTGCAGTGGTGGGTTCCGGGGAGGAGCTGAGCTGGACGTGGCTGGAGGGCGGTTCGGGGGGCCGTCTCCCTGGCCCAGAGCGTCCTGGGAACGCCCCTTTTCCTGTCATGAGCTTTGAGGTCTCTGCGGTTTTGCCTCAGGATGGCCAGACCTTGGGATCCGCCACACGCCGGAGCTGGTGTGCCCAAATGGCTCGCGTTCACCCCATTTCCAAGTTCCTTCCCCTCTGTCGCTGCGGTGGCCGCCGCCCTGGCCACCTGCTGCTGTTTCAGTCGGCTGGCCTGGCTGGCCGGACACGGCCGTCAGCAGAGGTCTGGTCCAACGGTAGGGACGTACTGGAGTTCCAGGACTCAGCCGTTTGCTTGTGGCTGTAAGGTGTGTTTTAAAAAGGCGTGGGAAATCCCTGAGCCTAAGGAACTATTGTTATGAGAAATAGAGAATTAAAAAAAAAGGATAAGTGTGGATGAATTGTGTTTGGGTCATACAGGGAGGAACGTTGGGTGCGCTCAGAGCATTCTGCAACCCTTCCATCCCTGCACACCACCTCTGGGACCCCTTAACATTGCAGCGTGTGGACCAGTCTCTTCGGTTGTCAGACTGTGGTTGTGCTTGCAGCTGAAGGGAAGTGGCAGAACTGGTGCCCCGCTGAGCACAGCTTGCAGTGTTGGGTCTGCCCTGGGCGTCATGTTCTCTGTGTAACCTTGGTGTGCTGAGGCAGCCAAGTAAAGCCCTGTGTGTGCTGCTCGTCCCTTGGCTAGAACTCTGGGTTAAAATCACTTTTGGTTTTCTGGTGGCTCATTTAATAACTGTAATCAAGGTAATTAGCTGTGTCAGTTTTGTGGTTTTTTGAGCTGTTTTCTCCTTCCGGGCACAGTTCATAACTTCCCTTCATTTCAAGTTGGGTCCTTCTGTGCTGTGTATGACTGGAGCTTGACACTAAGATGCTTTGAAGAGCTTCCAGCCTTTGTAGCAGGGATGCTGGCCACATGTCTCCCTGCACTGGACAGTGCTGGCTGTGGCACGGTTCTTGCTGTGTTACAGTCCCACCACGTTGACTGGCTGCCCTGTGTGCTTACAGGCATTCAGAGTTAGGCCCTTGATTTAAACCTTCTGTTCTTTTCTTTTTTTTTTTTTTTATTATTGTATTGTTGTTGACAATCTTTACATAGTTAATTACAGTTAAAGGAAAAAGAAAAAAAAAGAAAAAAGGAAAAAAAAGGTTCAGGGGGATAGGAAAGTGGGCAATGCCATTATGCCCATATTGTTTCCATCCTGCATCTGAGGTAAAGGGGGACATTGAGGGAGAAGCCCCACCCGGTTTCCCGCCCACCCCAAGTCCCGGATATGGGGCATGCTCCGAGATATGTGCCCAAGTGGTGTTAATAGTTCTCTAGTTATGAATCGCTGCCCGTTTCGCTCGATGAGGTGGTCCACTGATTGATATGGTCCATCATAAAGTCTCCGTTTGCCCCATAATTTGCTGCCAACATATAGCTGAGATGAATGATTGATCTGCTCTGTCTTCTGTCTTTTCTTGATTAGAGTTCTTTTCTCTTAACCAGTAGATATGAAACAGCTGATTTTTTTTTTAAAGATTTATTTATTTTATTGGAAAGTCAGATATACAGAGGAAGACAGAGAGGAATATCTTCCATCTGTTGGTTCACTCCCGAAATGGCCACAACAGCCAGTGCTGTGCTGATCCGGAGCCAGGAGCCAGGAGCTTCTTTCCAGGTCTCCCACGTGGGTGCAGGGACCCAAGGCTTTGGGCTGTCCTCAGCTGCTTTTCCAGGCCACAAGCAGGGAGCTGGATGGGAAATGGAGCTGCTGGGATTAGAACCAGTGCCCATATGGGATCCCGGGGCATTCAAGGCAAGGACCTTAACCATTACGCTATTGCGTCGGGCCTGAAACAGCTGATTTTTAAGAACACCTCTACATATGCTCTCATCCCACATGGGTTGAACATTTATTTATTTTCTGACCTAGTGTTTCAGCAGAATTTTTCCATTTCCTGTCTTCTTAGACTGACAAATAGGAATAAACAATTTTTTTAGACTTCTGTGGTGATAATGACCTTGTGAAAATAAAAAGGAAATTTGTTCTGTGTCATCTGAGATTTTTCTTTTGTGTTGTCAAAAGTGATAGTAGTATATCATGTGCATGTTAAACCTTGGATTGTGAACTTTGGCAGTGAACAGATTTCTATTTCAAGTAGTTGAGGAAGTTGGTTTTTTTCTTAAGATGTTTTATTTATCTGAAAAGCAGAGTTACTGTGGGGAGGGGAGGAAGTCTTTCATCCACTGGTGTCCTCTCCGCCTGGCTGGGGCAGTGCCGCGCGGAAGGCAGGAGCTTGGAGCCCCATCCAGGTCCCCTGTGTGGGTAGCAGGGACACAGGGAGTTGGGCCATCTCCTGCTGCCTTCGTGGTGCGTTAACAAGGGCTGACGTAGAGCAGCTGGCCTTAAACGGGCTCCCCGTGCGGCAATGGCGTTGCAGATGGACAGTGCTGGCCCCAGGGAAGCTTTTCCTGGTCTTGAGGTTTTACTTTTCTCTCTCTTTTTTTTTTTTTTTTTTAAGATTCTTTTTTTTTTCTTTGATTGGAAAGGCAGATTTATAGAGGGAAGGAGAGACATAAAGATCTTCAGTCCAGCAATTGTCTAGTAGTGGTCCACGCCACAAGAAGGTGTGTGTGTGTGTTGGGCAGCCTGGAGAGGCAGGCGTGGGCCAGGCCGGGGAAGGCGCTGTGTGTCTTTTCTGGAACCTTGCATCTGGGGCTGTGTGAGTGACGGGAGCTGGCCGAGCAGTGGGTCTTCCCAGTTAGATGGGCAGTTCCCAGTGGTAGTCACGGGTCCAGACGTGGGGAAGCCGGTTAGAAGCCAGTGAGAGCAGGGTAGGAAAGGGCTGGAGGAGTGGTCACGCTAGGGGGTGGGTCATGAGGCGCTGTCCGGTCGAGAGGCAGAAGGAGCAGCTCAGGTGCGGGGTTTCTAGCAGCATCTATCAGAGGCCTGCTGTACTCGCTCTTGCCCTGACCTATGGTCTGTGGTAATGTTCAGTCAGCATTTCTTGCTGGATAATTTGAGAGTAAGAAGACTTACCTGTTCATGTAATTCCAGAGATATGTAATCACTTAAAAGTGTTGAGCAGCTCAGTCAACCACGGAGAAATGGCACAAACGGAGAGTAACACTTGGAGTTCTAGAACTCATGCAGCCCGTCAGCCATCTGTTCCAATATGTATCCAGCATTTATGTGCTAATATTTTTGCCTCATTGTTTATTCTAATGTGTCCTGTTTTGTCTGTCTTCCCTTTTGTGTCACAGCGCTGCTCACTTACACTCTGAGACGTCTGCAGTGTGATTTGGTTGGGCCCCTGAGGTCCAGGTCAGCGCGGCCCGCTAGGGAAGACAGGGAAGTGGTGCTGCGACATGCCCACAGCTGCCCAGGACTCTGGAGTCTCCTTGGGTCCTGTAGGCGTGTGTGCCACAGCAGGCCACACTGGCTTTCTTTTTGCAGCCCGGCAGCACTCCTGACTCAGTAGTGTCCAGGCAGGAGCACCGAGGACGTCTCCCCTCCGGCCGGGCCTGCTCTTACCCGTCCTGTGTTGGTAGTCCTTGGGTCTTGTTGACTGTGCGGGTGTGCGAGCATGTGTGCGCGTAGCCCAGCGTTGCTCGAGCCGTGTGTTTGGTTTACTCTGAGCTGACCCGCTGATGGACTCAGCATGCCCCTCTTCCTCCATGTGAGAGGATGTTCAGGGAGGAGTGGGCTGACTTCCTTCAGCGAGTTCCCTCACAAGAAAGGAAGGCAGCACATGTCCTCCAGAAGAGAGGACGGCGTCATGTTGGCCATGTGTGTTGGGATTGTCCCTCGGTGTACCCGTCGGGGAGACCACCTGTGGTGGCTGCCCATGAAGCTGTCAGCTAGATGCTATTTCCCATAGAAGCTCACAGCCTGGGTTCTGTTTTAACACCTCACTTAACATTCTTTCACAGAGCTGTGGGCTACTTGAGAGTTGTGGTGTGATCGGAAATGCAATTCTGAGGGCCTATCCTGGAGAGAGACCAGCCATGGGCTCCCCAGAGTGCGTCCTGCCTCTGCGTGTTGCCCTTGCCGGCCTTCGCGGCCCTGCAGCTGCTCATGTCAGCCTGCTCCCGGGAGCCGGGACCCCGTCAGCCTCAGTCTCCGCCGACGTCTCAAGCTGCACTTGCATGGCTGCCTAGTAAGGAAGTGGGCAGGATTTCTAAATTCTGCCAGAAGATGAGTTTTGTATTTGATACTTGTTTGTAAATGGAATGCTTCTGTATCCAGAAGCAAGTAATAGCTAATTGAGGTCCGATGTGATAGGTAGCAGTGTGACTTTAGGGCAGGGCCTCTGTAGGCCCAGCACTTGCTGTTCTGGGGGTAGTTGGTTGTGCACAGGCCTGCCCTGAACCTGTCAGCGTGTTTGTAGGAAGTCAGCTGCACTTCCTGTAGCCGGGAAGCCATCCCCTGGGAGGCTCAGGAGGGGCTGTGCCCTGGTAGCCCTGGTAAGATGCAGTACTCCGAAGCCTGGCTCTGTCTTTCAGGCACCGGGAAGTTTACAGCAGGTGCCTGGGCTCCTTGGCCTGCGGTCCTACAGGGCCTGGGGTTGCTGAGTGTCCAGCCTCAGCCAAGAAGCCCTCGTGCTGGATCTCAGGGGTCCTCAGGAGTTTGATTTTCCAGAATTGAAATCTCGAGCAGATGGCTTGAATGCTTTGGCGTTCACTGTCTGCAGCGAGCCCAAGGGCTGGACTGGCTCGCTTCGGAAGTTTTCGGTTTTAGAACAGAACACCAGCTTGCTTTCAGGCTTCGTGACCTTTGGGCTTGTGTTATGACACATTGCTTTCACAGACAGGAAGCTCTTGATTTTAGCCACTCTCTGACCTCAATTCCTGTTCTCCCTACGTTTATTTCTCTTCCTCTTTTAATAAATTATTAGATGATTTTATCTGACTACAAATATCTCATTTACTTCATGGATTATATCCAAACTGAAAACCCTTGTTGCTGTTCTCGGGGGTGGGGTACAGTATTGCAGGTCACATAAACCCTTGAGTGCATGCCGCTGACAAGACTGCCCCGCCCTGTGACTCCTAGGGGCCACCAGAGCAGTGATTTGCAAAGTACTCCGGCAGCGTTTCCGAGTGTCCCTGAGTCCTGCTGCTGTGTTACCCTGTGGTGTCCCAGAGCATGGTTGGAGCCACAGTGATGGATGGTTCCTCCCGGAGAGCTGAGTGTGACTGGGTCCTCAGATGGCTGTTGATTCTGTAGAGCTGTGGAGCGTGGCAAGGTGCTAACGTGGTTGTTGCTCTGGTGTGTTCCAGGGCATGGTTGGAGGCTAAGATGATTGTTCCTCCTGCAATGTCATTACATGTGACCCCATGTCACGGTCATTGTTACTCCTGCAGTGGTCTATGGGGTGACTGGGTCCTCAGGTCATTGTTATCTTGCAGTGATCCGAAGTGGGATGAGGTCACATGGCCATCACTGCTATTCCTCCAGGTCTGGCAGATGTAAAGATGGCTTCCACTTGCTGTGTTCATGGAGTGTTTGATGCGAGGGTCAACAGAATATCTGCGTTAGGGGTCATATTGATTTCTGTTATTGGAAGCAAACACTTAGAAAAATTCAGTATCCTTTGCAGAGTCATGTGGCTGGAAATTGGCCAACTTGAGGTTAGAGTCTATGGCTGATGTCTGAGCTCATTACTACCATGTAACACGGGCCCTGCTGCCTTTAATGTGATCCTGGTTTGTCTGCACAAATCACTTCCCTAATTCAGGTGGATCTCAGTAGGTTGTTAGAAATAAATTGAGGTAATGAATGAGGAGTTTGCCAGCAAGGTGTCCGATACATGGTTCGTAGTCCCAGTAACTGAGTTTCCCGAATGTTTACCGTCCTTATGTACCAGAGCTTTGTTTCTGTGCTTAAGCTTCGGTTGGAATTAAGTCACTCTGGTTATCTACTGGATGCCAGTCTTTTCCCACCGGGAATCAGAGAGAATTAAGCCATTTACAAAAGAATGACTGTATTCTCATTTCTCCAGAGGTTGGTAATGGTTTCTAGAAACTACCATTCTAGAAGCCCAGGAGAGGCGTTAACTATTACACATGGACCATGTCTTAGGGCAGGAATTAAGGCTTAATTCGCTCTGGTGGCCTTCCTGGAGAAGTTACAGCCATGGCTTTGCTGTGCTGTGAAAATGTTAGGCCAGACAGTCTGAAGTGTTGGTTTATTGCTTGGTCTTGTTAGGCTATGGAAGTGACGTTGACAGTGCTCAGGTCGCCTTCCCGGACGCTGCGTGTCAGCGTGAAGGGAATTAGGGAGAAGAAGTTTGAGGAGGACTCGGGTCTCCAGAAATGCGCAGCCTCTCGCTGGCGGGGGGAGGAGTGCCTCGTTCTGCTGTGCCTCTCTGGGAAAATGTAGTTGAATTACATGTATACATCCCTGAGTGGGTTCATTCTGCCCTAGAATTCAATGTGGGTTATTTTCAAGGAATCACACTGTTGATAAATGGGTTTGGAGAAGATAAATGTACTCTCATCCCTCAAGAATTCAGCACAGTAGATGCAATTGCTTTGGGTGTGTGGTGACAGGGACGTTTTGCTTGTCCCGGTCGTCTGAGTGTTCGGTGCAGGCGGAGGGAGCTGCTGTCAGGGTCCTCTCTCCCTCGGCTTGCTGATGCAGTCCAGTGTGCCTTCACTAAGCATTGGTTCCTTAACCCCTCAATGTCTCTTTACAAAGATTGAAGCAGGCTGTGTTGTGCTATTACATTGCAAGAATGGTAGATACATTTTTAATTTATTATTAGTTTTTGAAAGATTTATTTATTTTTATTGCAAAGGCAGATATACACAGAGGAGGAGAGACAGAGAGGAAAATCTTCCATCCGATGATTCACTCCCCAAGTGGCTGCAACAGCCGGTGCTGTGCTGATCCGGAGCCAGGAGCTCTTCCAGGTCTCCCATGCAGGTGCAGGGTCCCAAGGCTTTGGGCCGTCCTCGACCGCTTTTCCAGGCCACAAGCAGGGAGCTGGATGGGAAGTAGAACTGCCGGGATTAGAACTGGCACCTATATGGGATCCTGCCGCATACAAGGGGAGGACTTTATGTACTAGGCTACCGCACAGGGCCCCTATTTATTATTTTTATTGGAAAGTCAGATATATAAAGAGGAGGAAAGATAGGAAAAAATTCCATCTGCTGATTTACTCCATAAGCGGCTGCAATGGCCAGAGCTGTGCTGATCCAAAGCCAAGATCTTGGAGCCTCTTCCAGGTCTCCCACGCGGGTCCCAAGGCTTTGGGCCATCCTCCACTGCTTTTGCAGGTCATAATCTGGGAGCTGGATGGGAAGTGGGGCCACCGGAATTAGAACAGGTATGCATCTGGGATTCCAGCACCTGCAAGGGGAGGGAGGACTGTAGGTGCTAGGCTATGGTGCCAGGCTCAGTGGTGAATATTTTTGACTCTTGTGATGCAGTTTAAATTATTGTAGGAGTAGCTTATGTTGTTACTTTTGTGAATGAGGCTGAGTTCCATGGTTTGATGGTTATGATAGAATTTTTCCCTTTTTCTCTTTTTAGGTTGACAATTGCGTTTTTCGCACTCTCTGGTCTGGACATGTTGGATTCCTTGGATGTGGTGAACAAAGATGATATAATTGAGTGGATTTACTCCCTACAAGTCCTTCCCACAGAAGACAGTGAGTGAGTTTTTGCCATCTGATTTTGAGTGTGACTGGTGCCTGCCACACGTGTGGAACACACCTCCTAGTGTGTATTATCATGCTGTTGGCATGTTTATTCATGCGTGCTTTGTGATGAACAGTCCCATTTGTTCAGATACAACACTTCAGTCTCCAGCCTCTTGCGAGAAGGATCTAGAGTTGTCTTGGATTGAGTGCTAATTCACAATTGTGTCACACTCTGTGGTGCATTCCCAAATTGATGACTGCTGATTGGTTGTGGGGATTTCAGGGTTATGCTTGGCTAATTCTGTAATGTTCGTTTCCTTTTTCGCTCAGCTGTTCTTGCCATGGCGTCTGTCTGTAGTCCTCTGTCCTGTTCCCTCCAGTGCTTCACCAGCGTCTCTTTCATGGTTTCGGGGAGCACTTCTATCCCTCATTTTTATACTTCTTAAAACTTTTTGAATAATTCTCAGACTTCTTCAGTTCTGTGAGCAACTAAATATGAAAAGTTTCGTAAGCTTTGTTCCTTACTCCAGTAGGTGTAAAGTTCTAATTTGAATGTAGGAATTCTGACCAGGAGCAAGCATTTGGTGTAGCAGTTAAGCTACCACTGGAGACTGGAGCCATGTTCCCTCTCTTTGGGCCTGGCTTCAGGTCCTGGCTGCCTGCTGAGGCACACCCTGAAAGGCAGCTGGTAAAGGTGCCAGTCTGGGGGTCCCTGCCTCCCACATGGAAGACCTAGAGGGAGTTATTGGCTGGCAGCTTCAGCCTGGCTCATCCCTGGGTGTTGGGACATTTAGAGAGTGAGCCAGTGGATGGGAGATCTTGGGCAGTCGCTCCATGTATCTACCTATTTCCTTTTCAAATACATTTTCTTTAAAAAGAAGGATGAAGCAAATAAACTCTTGAAAAACCATGAAGTTTTAATCAGTGATCACCATCTACCTGTGTCATAAAAATCAGCACCTGTGGGTTACCAGTGTGGTTTATTGGTTGAGTAACATTTATATATCTCACTCTAACTTTGGAGAAATAATAAGCCAAAAGGTTATTGAGAAAAACATTCAGCAGTCAGTGAGCAGCAGTCTGAGATCCACTGGTGGCTGGGTGTGAAGGGGGTTCATCAGGAGCTCAGCAGGTGAACCCAGGCAAAGAACGGCTGGTCTGTTTGATTTGATCAGCAGCAGAGACAGAGCAGCAGATCCCAAACAGGCCGTGTGGAAACTGGGTGGATTTTCACAGCCCAGACCCCCCCCCCGAGCTGCACGGGGGCACCATTTTGTGTAGGGAGGCAAAGGCTGCCCTGGGAATGAAGTTATTTTGGGCTCAGTGCATTGCAATGACATTGCATCCTACAGGTTGCTCCCGAAATAGGTCTGAGTAGCTCCCGGACCTGACGGCCAGCAGATCAAGAACTCCATGAGTGGTGCATCGGGCGCCTTTGTGTACAGTGTGGCAAAGGCTATGAGACTTCAGTGACAACAGTGAGCTGCACATGCGCTGAGCTGGGAGCAAACTCACTTCCAGTTCAGTGCATCGCACTGAAATACCACATCAAAAATAATATCGACTTTGGCATCTTACGTCTCAAAATAGGTCTGTGTGGCCCTCAGACCTAATAGCCACCAGGTTCTGGCAAGACCTGCACCATCAACAACCTAGCTGTTAGGACACCTGGTGTCTCCCTAATCCTGGAAACCGCTCTGACCAGAAGTGGGAGAAAGGTTGTGTAGACAACTGTGCAGCCTCAGCATGGCATCACAGGAGGTGGAGACTGGTGAGCCAGCAGCTGGGGCTAAGGAGACTGTGGTGGAAGTCTAACGTAAGAACTCAGACCTGGAACTTGCTGGAGGGAGTAGCACAAGTGGTTCCAAACAAAGAGCTGTGTACCAACCACAATAAATAAAATTGAATTGCAGACCTGTCAGTGACACAGCTTAGAAACCTGCCCCAAGAAGAATCTGCTAATTATGACCAAGAGCAAAAGAAGAGACAAAGGCACAATGAATATTACTGAAGACTCCCCTGCAAAGGAGCAAAATTCCTTGCCAACTTCAGAGTTAACTAAGGAATGCATTGGAAAAATGAGGGATACAGAATTCAGAAAACTCATTCTAAAGGTTCTTATCAACAGTGAGAAGCACATACAGGGTTGACCAAAAGCAATCTTCACCACAATACATGATAATCAGGCTCTCTTCAATCAAACACAAGGAAAAGATCCTTAAATGTGCACATGAAAAAAGTCAATTGACGTATAGAAGAACGGCAATCAGACTCACAGCTGACCTCTTACAGGAAACTCAACAAGCCAAGAGAATGGTGTGACATATTCCAGATTCTAAAAGTAAAAAATTGTCGACCCAGAACAGCATACCCAGCAAAGCTGTCCTTTGTCTTTGAAAATGAAATAAAATTCTTCCAGAGTAAAGAAAAACTCACACATTATGCCTCTTCCAGACTTGCCCTACAAATGATTTTTAAAAATGTTCTCTTGGGCCCAGCACAGTGGCCTAGCAGGTGAAGTCCTCGCCTTGAACACGCTGTGATCCCATATAGGTGCCGGTTCTAATCCCAGCAGCTCTACTTCCCATCCAGCTCCCTGCCTGTGGCCTGGGAAAGCAGTCAAGGATGGCCCAAAGCCTTGGGACCCTGCACCCGTGTGGGAGACCTGGAAGAGCTCTTGGCTCCTGGCTTTGGATCGGCGCAGCACCAGTTGTTGAGGTCACTTGGGGAGTGAACCATTGAACGGAAGATCTTCCTCTCTGTCTCTCCTCCTCTCTGTATATCTGCCTTTGCAATAAAAATAAATACATCTAAAAAAAAAAAAAAAGACATGCAGTAAGGTTAAGAGAACTTTTTGGACTAAAATCTTGGGCTTCTGCATTCCCAGTCTGAGTACTGGCTCACTGTTGAAGTTTATGGGTCCGTTCCTAGTGGAAACAGTCACTATAGCACCTCCACTCACTCCAGGGCTGTGCAGGCCCTCCGGGTGTGGCATATGAATAAGTGTGATGGCCATTGGAGTATGGGCCATTCTGAACATCACGAGGAAATACTCAGGATACAGGGGCTAAGTATAGCTTTGTGCCTTCTGTTCTCAAGGACTTAAGTGGAGAACTCCAGGCTAGAACAGATCAAGGGGTATTATGGCTCATTGCTTCTTTATTTTAATTAAGGGACAGACCATCAGACTCCCCAGATTCCTGCAGCAGCTGAGCTGGCCAGGCTGGGGTTGGAAGCCATGGTCTCGGACAAGGTCTCCTGGCTGGGTGACCTCCTCTGCTGTACAGTTGCAGGAAATGGAGCCAGGACTTGGACCCAGGCACAGCACTGCAAGGTGTGTAGGGTCCCAAGCAGATGCTTATTTTTTTTTTTTTTAAGATTGATTTATTTGAAAACTAACACAACAGAAACAGAGTGTAAGATTCATTTTCTGGCTTCTTTCCAACTGACCTCAGCTTCTGGGGCCGGACCAGGCCACAGGCAGAGGCCGGGAACACAGGGATGCTAGGGGCCCACGTGTATATTTGGGCCTTCTTCCCCTACCTTCCCAGGTATGGCAAAAGAAAAATGGGTAAGAAGCATTGTAGCCAGCATCCTGCATGGGATGGCAGCATTGGAAGTGACAGATTAACCTGTGGTGCCACTACTACCCTGCTGCCTCCACCTCCCCCTCCTCCTTCCCCAGTGGTATCTTTATTGCTGCATCAGCTGACTGTTTCTGTTTAGTTCTTTTGCAAGTGGAGCTTTTAAAGGCAGAGAGCCTGATGGTTCACAGTTAGGCAGCTAGTTGGTGCCAGAGGCAGGATGGGAATGCAGCTCTCTGTTCCTTAGCACTTGGGCATTTTTCTCATATACGGATTCTGGGCACTGAGCCCCTTGTTTATCGTGTGGTTTTTCTGTGAGACACAGATGTGGTTATGAGAATTCTTTTTCTTTTTTTTTTTAATTTTTATTAATTACATTGCATTATGTGACACAGTTTCATAGGCTCTGGGATTCCCCCCCAACCCCTCCCCATACCCTCCCCCCATGGTGGATTCCTCTACCTTGCTGCAGTACTACAGTTCAAATTCAGTTGAGATTGTTTCATTGTAAGCATATACCAAGTATAGAGTCCAGCATATTATTGTCCAGATAAATTCAACAGTTTCTCGGGTAGACCATCTCTGATCTGAAGGTGGAGCTGGCAGAATATCATCCCGGTCCATTAAAAGTCCCGACAAAACATCAACAACAGTTTACAACACTATGGCATTAATTGACATGGTATTGAGTAACCAGTATGTGAAAAAATGCAAGTTCTGAACCACATCCTGTGACTACTTCATTGACATTTCAGTTTTTGGAAAGGGATGCTAGATTTGGTATCTGTTCCTTAATAGATCTCGTAAATTATTAGAATTGTTGGGAAATGTAGATACAAGTATTGGCTATTAAAGGGAAAAATACTGAATGATGTCAGCTTCTGGTTGGTTTTTCAGGTGGCCGCCCCGAGTGTGGTTTCGTGTGGTACGTTCAAGCTCTGTAGCTTGAATGAAAGAGCAGCGGTTGTGGAGACGTTGTACGTGTGGGCAATTTTTGTGAAGCTAGCCTCAGTGTGTGTGTGTCCTTCCTGCCCCTTGTCGCCTGCTGGAGACCTTTCCAGCAAGGCATGGTCCGAACTCTCGGTTGGCCCTCTCCTTGGAGGAAACACTATTAAACCACTGGAGGAAAGAACATTTGCTCCTGTCTTGCTTACTTGGGATTTAAGTCAGTTCTAAAACCAGCCCGTGAAATCTTAAAAAAGATGTTGAAGAAAACATTTTTTTAGCTACAAAAATTTTTTTATCTTGTCTGGATCTTAGTTGACATCTAAGAAGTTGTGTAAGATATGTTTTCCTACTAGGAAACTTGGCTGTTTCTTAAGAAGACCTATTCAGAATTCTTTCTGTGTTCGTAAAACATAAATGTATATTTCTATGTGTGACATATTGCTACATTCCTCACTGGAAATCCATTTGCTAAGTGCAAGCATCTTTTTAAGTGGGGATTAAAAAGTTAAGAATGTGCTTACATCACATTTTGAGTTCTGTTTAAGCAGCGTTACCTTTAGTAGGTATGATAACATTTTATCTTAAGGACCATGCCTTTTTAGAAGCACCTCAATGCAATTTTTGATATAATTTTTACTTTATCTTTCTCAATGCAGTTGTCTCTTGAAAGAGAAATTCCTATAAAAAGCAATTCACATTGTTTCTTGAATGATGAAATACACTACTTGTCAAAGACACAATCTTTTTATGTCTTGTTAAACTTTTATATTCTAGAAGATAGTTATGTTAAATATAAATGTACTATTGTATAATACTTGGCATATACTTAGGAACTTAATATAAACCTAAAAGTTCTACAGTGTGATCTGCTCATCAGATAAGAGCTGGCTGAGGGGTCAAGCCACCCAGCTGGGACTCTGGTGTCCCACATGGGGGCTGATTCCCGTCCTGGGTGTTCTGCTTCCAAACCAGCTCTCACTTAATGTGTCTAGACGTCCAGTGCAAGACGGCCCGGGTGTGGGGGGCCCTGCTACCCACGTGGGAGACCTGGGTGGTGTACCTGACTTGTGGCTTCAGCATGACCCAGTCCTGGCTGTTTTTGCCATTTGGGGAGTGAATTAGCAGGTGGATGTCTTTCTCTGTCTCTCTTTGTCTTTCGGATAAATCTTTTGAAATAAAAGAGCTGAATATCTTTCATGTAAAGACTAGGAAATAGATGAACTTTCCTTCTAGTTAACAGCTAAACATTCTAGTAGGTTCTAGTAATTTATCTTTCTACATAGTTACACATAAACATATACTTATTACATTATATTCAGACTCCCACTTTTGCTGCTCTTCCAGTGTACCCGGTTTCCATTTTTCTTTCATAACCTGATCTGTTCTCTCTGTTAACAGCTTGAACTGGTTTGACTTTATGGTGCTCACCGACCCAGTGGCTTTTGGTTCTGTGTCAGACAGGGGTTGGTTGTTTGTGTATTTGGTTGACCGGTCCCTACCCTCTGTGGTTTTTAATGCAGTGCTGGGATAGGACTTGGTGAGCATCTATACTCTCACAGGTCAGATACTCTCACACGGTGAACTTCTAGTTTGTTCTGTTACTGCTGAGCACAAACACTAGATGGTGCTATTCTTGTAAAGATGTGCTTTATTTGACAGGCAGAGTGCATGGACTTAAAAGGAGATGGGCGTGCACACACAGAGAGAGCTCTCCTGTGGCTGTAACATCCAGAGCTGAGCTAGGCTGGGATGTTTGGTGCTTCATCCAGGTCTCCCATGTAGGTGGCAGGCACCCACTGAGGGACGCTGTCTTGTCCTGCCTTCCCAGGCATGCCAACATGGAGCTGAATTAGAAGCAGAGTGACCTGGATGTAATTCTGCATGCTTAATAGTGGCTTGCCTTGTGGTGCCACAACACTGGTCGCTGGTGGTGCTGTTTAGTAACACGGGAAGACATTTGGATGTCACTGCAAGTGTGCACTCAGTCCTAAATTTGGAGTGAATTGCATGTTAATACTTTAATGATTATCACAAAGATAGGCTTATTAGAATAATGAAAGAAATCCCATCAGATAGATCATGTTAGGAACCCAGAGAGAGCTTAATAAATTAAGAATGTTGAAATGTTATTATTTATTTATTTATTTATTTATTTGAGAGACGCAAAGAGATAGGCAGACAGCTCACATCTGCTCATTCATCTCCAGGTGCTGACAGTGACTAGGTCAAAGCTGGGCTGGGGCTGGGGCTGGGCTGGGGCTGGGCTGCTGGGCTGGGCTGGGCTGGGCTTAGGGCTGGGCTGGGACTGGGGCTGGGCTTGGCTTGGTTTAGGGCTGGGCTAGGCTGGTCTTAGGACTGGGCTGGGGCTAGGGCTGGGCTGGGCTTAGGGCTGGGGCTGGGCTGGGCTTAGGGCTGGGCTGGGCTGGGCTTAGGGCTGGGCTGGGCTGGGCTGGGCTAGGCTGGGCTTAGGGCTGGGCTGGGCTGGGCTTAGGGCTGGGCTGGGCTTAGGGCTGGGCTGGGCTTAGAGCTAGGCTGGGCTGGGCTTAGGGCTGGGCTGGGCTGGGCTGGACTGGGCTGGACTTAGGGCTGGGCTGGGCTGGGCTTAGGGCTGGGCTGGGCTGGGCTTAGGGCTAGGCTGGGCTTAGGGCTGGGCTTAGGGCTGGGCTGGGCTGGGCTGGGCTTAGGGCTGGGCTGGGCTGGGCTGGGCTAGGCTGGGCTTAGGGCTGGGCTAGGCTGGGCTTAGGGCTGGGCTGGGCTGGGCTAGGGCTGGAGCCAGAGCCAGAGCCAGGAGCCAGCAGCTTAATCTGGTCTCTTTTTCCTATCACCCCACATAATTCTATTTTTATTCCCATCCAGTTTTTTTCAGTATGTACTATTTTCTTATAAACCGCAATGCACGTGTATTTTGTGTACTATCTCTTAACCCAGTTGTATTTTTGCATATTAGTATGCAGTTTTACTAGTTATTTAATAGCAGTACAATGTTCCTTCTAGTGGAACATTATGGTATGATATATGCGACCTGTTGCATTTTCAGCATTGCATTGTATGCATGTCTTAGATTTGAAGGCGTTGAAGTAGATTCTTAGATTCACTAGGTCACAGAGCCTGAGTGTTTTTCTTACTCTCCTTACATGTTGACAAGTCTTCAATAGCTTAGCAGTCTAGCAGAAAGGCACCCAACAGCATGTGTGTGGGCTGGATAGTGGAGCTGGTTAGGTTCAACTAGGCTTCAATGCCCTTTGACATGTATGAGAGCCAAATGGGATGTGGGACAGACTGGACTAGTCTGCTGCACATACTCGCAAACCAGGATAGGGGGCGGGCCTGGTGGGGGTTATTGTGGATCGCTCCAACTAGGCTGCAGATCCCACTGGTTTATGTGAGGGTTGAGTGTGTGCTGGGCAGAACCAGGCTGGACTGCAACACCCATCAGTTCCAGTGGAAGACAGGACTGGAAACAGAACCGACCCAGCAATTGCAACCACCAGCTGATCGATCGGGGCGATGGACTGTGCCGGGCCCTGTGCTTGCTAGTACATACAAGAATCTGGTCTGGGTTCACCTCAGACAAAGTTTCTTTAGGGATCCCCCCAGTCGAACTGCTGGACTCAGAACCCTAACCATGAAAAGACAGAGGACAGAACAAATCAATCAACTACACTAGCCATGTGTTGACAGTGAAAAACAGGGCAAATGGAGACTCTGTGATGGACTATGTCAGTCAGTGGATTCTCCAGCACCTCATCATGCTTGGAGTGGCGAGACTGGCAGCAATTCAGAACTGTTGAACTATCCGAACACTTGAGCAAGACCCTCGGAGCATGCCCCACATCAGGGACCTAGGATGGGTGGGAGACTGGGTGGGGCTTCTCCCTCAATATCCCCCTTTACCTCAGATACAGGAAAAAAACAATGTGGAAATAATAGTTTTACCCACTTTCCTATAGGCCTTGAACCTTTGTGCCCCAATTAACTATGTAAAGATTGTCAAAAATAAAAAAAAGAAAAAATAGCTTAACAGTCTAAAAATCTTCAGAGAATAAGAGAATTACATGCACTAAAATGATTACCATTAGTATCTTTTTCAAAATAAATGTTCACTCATAATGTAAAGGTGATTGGTGGAGAATGTTAAATGTAGTAGTTCCTGATTTGTTGAAGGCATCATGTCAGCTACTGTGATAAATAGTTCAGGTGTTGAACAGAGCAGTAGAGGCTAAAAAGGTTACTGCTGTTCCTGTGGGCGGGCAGAGCTGGGAGGGGTCCCCACAGCAGAGCCTGCTTGTACACCAGGCTGAGCTGGGAGGGGTCCCCGCAGCAGAGCCTGCTTCTCCCAGTCCTGTGGGCCAGGCTGAGGTGGGAGGGGTCCCCACAGCAGAGCCTGCTTGTACACCAGGCTGAGGTGGGAGGGGTTCCCGCAGCAGAGCCTGCTTGTACACCAGGCTGAGGTGGGAGGGGTCCCCGCAGCAGAGCCTGCTTGTACACCAGGCTGAGGTGGGAGGGGTCCCCGCAGCAGAGCCTGCTTGTACACCAGGCTGAGGTGGGAGGGGTCCCCGCAGCAGAGCCTGCTTGTACACCAGGCTGAGCTGGGAGGGGTCCCCGCAGCAGAGCCTGCTTCTCCCAGTCCTGTGGGCCAGGCTGAGCTGGGAGGGGTCCCCGCAGCAGAGCCTGCTTCTCCCAGTCCTGTGGGCCAGGCTGAGCTGGGAGGGGTCCCTGCAGCAGAGCCTGCTTCTCCCAGTCCTGTGGGCGGGCTGAGGTGGGAGGGGTCCCCACAGCAGAGCCTGCTTGTACACCAGGCTGAGGTGGGAGGGGTCCCCACAGCAGAGCCTGCTTGTACACCAGGCTGAGGTGGGAGGGGTCCCCGCAGCAGAGCCTGCTTGTACACCAGGCTGAGGTGGGAGGGGTCCCCGCAGCAAAGCCTGCTTGTACACCAGGCTGAGGTGGGAGGGGTCCCCGCAGCAGAGCCTGCTTGTACACCAGGCTGAGCTGGGAGGGGTCCCCGCAGCAGAGCCTGCTTCTCCCAGTCCTGTGGGTGGGCTGAGCTTGGAGGGGTCCCCACAGCAGAGCCTGCTTGTACACCAGGCTGAGCTGGGAGGGTTCCCCGCAGCAGAGCCTGCTTCTCCCAGTCCTGTGGGCGGGCTAAGCTGGGAGGGGTCCCCACAGCAGAGCCTGCTTGTACACCAGGCTGAGGTGGGAGGGGTCCCCACAGCAGAGCCTGCTTGTACACCAGGCTGAGGTGGGAGGGTTCCCCGCAGCAGAGCCTGCTTGTACACCAGGCTGAGCTGGGAGGGGTCCCCGCAGCAGAGCCTGCTTGTACACCAGGCTGAGGTGGGAGGGGTCCCCGCAGCAGAGCCTGCTTGTACACCAGGCTGAGGTGGGAGGGGTCCCCGCAGCAGAGCCTGCTTGTACACCAGGATGAGGTGGGAGGGGTCCCCACAGCAGAGCCTGCTTGTACACCAGGCTGAGGTGGGAGGGGTCCCCACAGCAGAGCCTGCTTGTACACCAGGCTGAGGTGGGAGGGGTCCCCGCAGCAGAGCCTGCTTGTACACCAGGCTGAGCTGGTCTCTGCTGTGTATTTACATCCCGCCAGAACTGTGTCCTGTACCTATGGTGTTGGTTTTGTGATGGTTCTCAACATTCTCACCATTATTCATGGGATTGTTCTAAGTGCGCCTTGAAGAATCAGAATTTTAGGTGGGAAAAAATTGTGTGAGCAAACATACGTTGAACAAATACAAACTAAGCACCATGTCATAGTCTTCTCTGTGCCTCAAAGCCAAACGTATTACTGGACTGGACTATTGAAATACGAAGTATGTGTTTTCCCTGCTGTTGAGGTGCTTGATCTTGACCTTCACCACGTAGAGGGACGTGGAGGAAGAATAGAAAAACGCACTGGACCGGAGCTAGCGTTCCCAACCCTGTCTGTTCTGTGGAAAAGGCACTGAAGTAGAGGTAGATGCCTTCTGCATGCAGTGGGGAGAGGTCCCTAGCAGGCTCGGGGTGGAGCTTGTGACGTGTGGACATGAAGTGAGACCCTCAGGAAGCACGTGGGGCGGGCCTGGCGTGTCCTGAGCACTTGGCGCTAGCCAGCCTGAAAGTGCAGACCGTGACAAGGCTTGGGGACTGAAGGCATTCTCAGAGACTGCGCTGAAGCTCTCAGACTGCGTGGGAAAATGAGATGTCCTTTAAGCACATACTTTTATTTTTTAGGATCAAATTTAAATCGCTGTGGTTTCCGAGGCTCTTCCTACCTGGGTATCCCATTCAATCCATCAAAGGTTAGTTCTTGGGGTCAGAAGGGAGGAGGGGGCTTTGGGGAGAAATAAGGGAGAAAACTGTGCTCCAATTCCTCAGACAAAACAGCATGGTCTTCACATGTAACCCATGCAGAACAGCACAGCCTGGACATGTAACCCATGCAGAACAGCACAGCCTGGACATGTAACCCATACAGAACAGCACAGCCTGGACATGTAACCCATACAGAACAGCACGGCCTTCACATGTAACCCGTGCAGAACAGCACAGCCTGGACATGTAACTCATGCAGAACAGCACAGCCTGGACATGTAACCCATGCAGAACAGCACAGCCTGGACATGTAACCCATGCAGAACAGCACAGCCTGGACATGTAACCCATACAGAACAGCACAGCCTGGACATGTAACCCATACAGAACAGCACGGCCTTCACATGTAACCCGTGCAGAACAGCACGGCCTGGACATGTAACTCATGCAGAACAGCACAGCCTGGACATGTAACCCGTGCAGAACAGCACGGCCTGGACATGTAACTCATGCAGAACAGCACAGCCTGGACATGTAACCCATACAGAACAGCACAGCCTGGACATGTAACCCATACAGAACAGCACGGCCTTCACATGTAACCTGTGCAGAACAGCACAGCCTGGACATGTAACCCATGCAAAACAGCATGGTCTTCACATGTAACCCATGCAAAACAGCACAGCCCGGACATGTAACCCATGCAAAACAGCACGGCCTTCACATGTAACCCATGCAGAACAGCACGGCCTTCACATGTAACCCATGCAGAACAGCACGGCCTTCACATGTAACCCATGCAGAACAGCACAGCCTGGACATGTAAACCGTACGTGTCCTTACATCATCGCTGGATTACTTTGCATACACTCTAAAAACATCTCTCGGATCCAATGCACATGTTATGGAAACAGTGACAGTACCTATGGAAGTGCATTGGTCAGGGAATACTGCTTAGTGACACTGGGTTGGCGTTACTTTGGAAAAAGTCCTGTACGTGTCCGGTGTAGATACCGGGGCTGGCGTGGTGGTCCAGGGAGGTAAGCTGCCACTTCTGACCCCAGACCCCGGCTCAGTGCTGGCTGGAGTCTCACGGCTCTGCTTGCAGGCCAGCTCCTACTGGCGCACCCGTGATGGTAGTGGAAGAGGTCATGGAACCCCTGCATGCTGGGGAGTGGAGCCATGTGGGGAGCGAACCAACAGAGCAAAGATTTCTCTCGCTTCCTCTCTCCCCTCTCTGCTCTGTCCCCACACATCCAGCACTCTTTCAAATAAATACAAAAATTGAAAAACAAGCACATGTAGGGTTTTTTTCTGCATATTTTCAGTTTGCAGTTGTTTGAAACTATAGATATGGAACTGAAGGGTCCAGAAGCCAATGATGTATAAATCACAGCTCGCAAGTTACTAAAACCTCATGTGGAATTAGTAAATAAGGTCAGTTCCAATTTCAGTTCCTAATTAACATTATATTAATTTTGCATATAGAATCCTGGAACAGCTCATCCTTATGATAGCGGTCACATTGCAATGACGTACACGGGCCTCTCGTGCCTGGTCATTCTGGGAGACGACCTGAGTCGAGTAAATAAAGAAGCTTGCCTTGCGGGCTTGCGAGCCCTTCAGCTGGAAGACGGGAGGTATGAGCCAGGCTCTGTGACCTTTTCTTCTTTTGTAAAACAGATATAGACACAAAAATGAATGTTTAATAGTCTCAGGATTGGGATTCTAGATGAAAAAGTGAGTATTTCGAAGTAATCATAGCTGAACGCCCTGCCTTCACCATCACAGTGCGTGCTTGTGTCAGATCATGCTCTACCCCATACATTTGTACTTCCTGTGTGTCAATACAAAAAAAATGGAGGCAAGAATGAACACTAAATATTGAGTTCCAGTGGAAGTTTTCCAGTGACAGTTTTTAAGATAGGATAGGAAGAAGTTGGTTGGTTAACATGTGTTTTTTTGTGTGGTGTGTCTAAAGAAGAATCTGCGTGGAATTTTAAGATGAAAGAAAGTTCTGATTTGAATTAAGAAACCAGCAATAATGCCATCTAAGGAGAAGAAATCTGGCCATGTTACATCCTCGTACAGTGTCCTCGTAGGTCCCTTGGTGAGGGAGAGCTGGTGTAAATGCAGAATAAATGGAGGTTACTTAGAATATGCTAGAAACTTGTTTTGAGTCCACTTTGAACCTGGGACATAGCTAAGTATTTGTTTATAAATAAAGAGGCAGAAGGAAACACAAGCTATTCCCTCTCTAAAGCCAACTCAGTATGTGACATTGAACAGTAGTATGATTTTGAATATATATTTGAGTGGGATTCCAAGCAAAACGGGCTTGGGAAGTTCTTACTGCCCGGTGGCTGCTGAACTTTGCCTGCTCGCTTCTCTGCGGTACTTACCCAAGCTGCTGGCCACTGCTGGCCCTGGCTGTCGGCGAGTCGGCCATGTGCAGCTGCATGAGAGACCACTGGGAACTTTGGAGGTTCATGGTTATACTCTATAATGCAAGTAGAATGAAGTTGTTAACTCGGCGATAGGTTTTCCTACAGCTGAAGACAGGGTGGGTGTTCTAGCCCTCCGGAGAAAAACGTGGAGTCTGGTGTGAGTCAAGCATCATTTACTGTTGTTACTTTCAGTTTTTGTGCAGTACCTGAAGGCAGTGAAAATGACATGCGATTTGTCTACTGTGCTTCCTGCATATGCTATATGCTCAACAACTGGTCAGGCATGGATATGAAAAAAGCCATCAACTACATTAGAAGAAGTATGGTGAGTGATGCTGACACAGGTTCCTGCCGCTGGTGTGTGTGGACTGCCGTGGCCAAGGGCCTCGTCTCTCCCGGGATCTGGAAGTAGGAGTGCTAGGGTTGCCTTGTGGTTACAGTGTGAACGCTCCATGGAGGAGTTACAGTGAAGGACAGATCAGCCTTTCAGCCATTAACGTTGAAATGTAATCTAGTTTTAGGAAGACATGTCTTTTACAGAAAGGTTTGATCAGCCTCAGGAGAAAAAAAAGTAAAACGTTTGCTAAATAGTTTTATTTATTTGAGAGAGTGTTCCCATCTGCTGATTGCTTCTAGCTGAAGCTGGGGTCAGGAGCCAGGGACCTAGTCCAGGCCCCACTTGGGGTGGGGTGACAGGGACCCAGTCCAGGCCCCATGTGGGGGGGGTGACAGGGACCCAGTCCAGGCCCCACGTGGGGTTGGGTGACAGGGACCCAGTCCAGGCCCCATGTGGGGGGGGGTGACAGAGACCCAGTCCAGACCCCACGTGGGGTGGAGTGACAGGGAACCAGTCCAGGCCCCATGTGGGGGGGTGACAGGAACCCAGTCCAGGCCTCACGCGGAGTGGGGTGACAGGGACCCAGTCCAGGCCCCACGTGGGGTAGAGTGACAGGGACCCAGTCCAGGCCCCACGTGGGGTGGGGTGACAGTGACCCAGTCCAGGCCCCACGTGGGGTCTAGTGACAGGGACCCAGTCCAGGCCTCATGCGGGTGAGGTGACAGGGAGCCAGTCCAGGCCTCATGCGGGGTGGGTTGACAGGGACCCAGTCCAGGCCTCATGCGGGGTGGGTTGACAGGGACCCAGTCCAGGCCTCATGCGGGGTGGGGTGACAGGGAGCCAAGGACTGGAGCTGACGCTGCTGCTCCCAGCATCTGCACCGGCAGGAAGCTCGAGTCCAGAGCCGGAGCTGGAACCAGCCAGGTACTGTGGTGAGGGCTGAGTGTCTTAAGCAGCAGGCCAGACACCCAGCCCCAAGAAGTAAGATCTTAAAAACAACAGCAGCCTACCCTACAGGAGTCAGTTCAAACACAGTAAGATTATGATCTTCTTGGTGAGAATACTTGTTTTAAAGGCTTATTTTATTTATTTGAAAGGCAGGATTACAGAGAAAAGAGAAGGTGAAACAGAGGGATTCTTGTGCCCAGTGGCCACACAGCCAGGGCTGGGCTGGGCTGAAAGCAGGAGCATACAATTCCACAACCTTCCCAGATGGGCTGCAGGGCCCAGTGACTGGAGGTGCCCTCTGCTTTCTTAGACACAAAGCAGGGAGCTAGCTCAGAGGTAGAGCAGCCAAGGTTCAAACTGTCAGCCACGGGGCATGCTGGATCACAGGAAGTGGCTTAACGATGATATTTTTATATAAAGAAGACCCAAATGAAGGGGTTGCTGTTAAACTACTTGCAGTGCATTCCATATGGCTGCTGGTTCAAGTCCCAGCTGCTCCGCTTGTGATCCAGGCCGCTGCTAAGGCATCTGGGATAGCGGCAGCACATGTCCTTGGGCCCCGCCCCCTCATCAGAAACACGAAGTTCCTTGCTCTCCACTTCAGCCCGGCTCTTGGCGGCCATATAAATAATTGTTTAAAGAGACCCAAATGTAAAAAGGCTCAAGGAGCTGATAGAGGCAGTAGGGTTTGATCTCACTGCTGCTTCATTGATTTGAGAGGCAGAGAGCTCCCGTCAGCTGGCTCATCCCCCAGAAGCCCGCAGGGCTGGGTCGGGACGGCTGAAGCCAGGGCTGGGCCTCCCTCCAGGTCTCCGTGTGGGTGCAGGGACCCCACTTCGGGGATCATCACCCGCTGCTTGTGGGGGCGGGCTAGGAGGAAGCTGGAAACAGGAGGGACCCGAGGCCAGGCGCCCAGTTTGGGGTGTGCGTGGATGGCCTTTCTGCTAGGCCGGCGGCTGAACCACAGGGTTTTTTTGCTTTTTTTAATTGGAAAGCCAGATACACAGAAAGGAGAGACAGAGCGCAAGTTCTTCCATGTGCTGCTTCACTCCTGTATGGCCACAGTGCCGGTGCTGAGCCGATCTGATGCCAGGAGTCTCTTCCGGGTCGCCCATGCATGTGTGAGGTCCCAAGGCTTTGGGTTGTCCTTGACTGCTTTCCTAGCCCACAGGCAGGGAGCTGGAAGGGAAGTGGGGCTGCCAGGATTAGAACTGGCGCCCACATGGGATCTCTGCATTTGCAAAGCAAGGACCTCAGCCGCTAGGCTACCGTGCTGGGCCCTGAACCGCAGGTTTTAATTTAAGGAGAATTTCTAGTAGAAATGATATTTTTCCTCATAGGATTGTTTGTGATCTTTCACTGACAGCAGTAAGGAAGGCTTTGTGATCAAAATATTCTTTGTGCCACTCTTGTCTCTTAAATAAAACTCAAGAAATAGAAATGTTGCTTTCCAGGTTTGTTATTTCCCAAATGTGAAGGATTTTGTATTTTACAGGTAAGACTATCTTACTGCAGCTCAACTTTTATTATATCAATATTTCAAAAAGTATAAAGTTTAATGGGATTGTTTTGAACTCAGTGTGTAACTCACCAGGTTCTGTAGAATTGACGTGAGTGTGTAGGAAGAGCAGACTCCTGACAGAGTGCCGAGGGGAAAGGAGGTTTTCCCCTGAGCTGTGGGGCCGAGTCCTGCCTCCTCAGTGCGTGGTCCTGGGTGGGGCAGGTGCACCTGCCTTGTTTGTGCTTGTTGGTGGCTCTCAGATGGCCGCTCGCCGAATGGCGCTGCTGTGCCTGGTCACTGCGGCAACACACTGTTGTGTCTGCTGCTTTCCCATGTCAGTGTCCCGGTGCCCCTCGAACTTCCCTCCCCGCTTCACCCTGGCCCGTGTTTCTGTCTAAACATGTCCTTACCCTATCGTGCCATCTGGAGCCTCTCGCTCTTGTTCCTTAGATTGGTTTATCCTTCTCTTGCTGCTTTCATGAAATCATTTTTCATTTTCTTCTCCCTTCTTCCTGTTGTTGGTCATTTCTGTGTTTGATCTTGATTTTCTGTCTGTTCCCATGTGAGGGCCTGAGGCTATGGGTTGGGACAGCTGCTGCTCTCCTCCGACAGCTCCTCTGGAACAGGGCCGACTTACACACTCCGTTTCCTCTCAGGGTGACTTTACTGTCAGTGAGCTTTGGTTCAGAATTTCATGTTTTGCTTTTTCTGGTAAGAATTCCTAGATTAAAGATGCTGCTTTCTTTTCATTGGGACAAGGTGTTTTTGTTTTTATGGGGACTGCTGTTGCTGTCTGTAGAAGGGAAGGGATTCATGATTTTCTAGGAGAGTTCTTATTTGTTCCTCAGGTGTTTAAACAGGCCTCCTCAGAGCTTTATTAGTTGCTGTGGTTTCATTTTCTTTTCTTTTACAAAATATGCAACTCGCTAATTGTCATTTCTAAAAGTCTGCAGAGTTTATGAAACTGGTAACGTCACTGTTGCTTTAGTTCAGTGTGAGTGTGAGGCAGTGAAAACAACAAGTCGTCCAGGACCTGTTTTGCTGCTTCTCCATACGTGTATTGTTTGGAGATGGCCGCCCCCAGCGCTCTCTGTGCTCCCCACCCCCGCTCATCTTCTAGAACCGCACCACTGTGGTGTCTTGTTTCTTGTAGTATCACTGCATCCGTTTCTTTACTGCATTTCCCTTTTTGTCCAGTTCCCTTGCCAGTTCTTTGTATGAAACGTGATGTGGGCTTATCGCTGAGAGACGGGGCGCACCCCTTGCTGTGTGTGAACCGAGGAGCCTGCTCAGTGAGGGTTGCCAAAGGGGGCATGATTGGCCGTTGCTCGTGACTGAGAGCTGTTAGGTGTGAGACGATCTATGTGGACCGAAGTCCGAGCAGCAGACTGTACACCTTGTTCAGCCACTCTTGCTTCCATTGCTGAACTGCGCAGGGTGTTTGGTTAACTAAATTGTGTCCCTGGCACTTGTGTGTGCCAGAGCCGCGCCCCACGAGGGCTCCTGCATTTTGGTTCATGAGTGAGCTTTGTGTTCAGGCCGGACCCACTGCTGCCGCCCCACCGTCCTTCCCACAGCCCTTCCCAGCCAGGGCTCTCCCAGAGCGTGAGTGATGGCGTGTGCACCTTGACTCTGTCTGTGCCTCCTTGGCTAAGTTTGAGTTTCATGCATTTTATTCTTTTTGTTCTTTTCCTGTTTTGAGTTGGGAGATTGAAATGTAGGCAGTATCCCAGGTGACCTAAAATGGCATCAGAATAGATTTGGCTCATGTTTATAATGTTTCAGGAGTATTTTATTTGAATTCATGTATGCGTGAAGTGGTCAAAGAATAAGGCCAGAGGTAGCATAGGACGGAAGTGGAAATACCTCGGAGCAGTGTGTGTTGAGTTGCTTAGGGACATGGCTTGGTGCAGCAGGCAAGATCGGATGCTGACAGTGCCTGCTTCTTCTCCATGGGTCAACGTGCCTGTGTTGGGACAAACAGGAGAATTAGCACCATGGCAGCTTGCTTATTCCTGGTACCATTGTTTCCCTTCTAAACTGAACAATGTTTTTCTTTTGCAGTCCTATGACAATGGGCTGGCCCAGGGAGCTGGACTTGAGTCTCATGGTAAGACATCCTGAACTGTGTCAATGTACAGTGTGTCATTCTGCTGATCATCATCGTGGCGTCTTCCAACCTCGGAAATGGGTGTCAGCTGTAGGCGTGGCTGATGACCTCCGGGCCATTTCTGTCGGCCTACTGGGCCTGTTGAAGTCTCTTAGGTCTGTGACCCTCTGGGATTGTTCACACCAAAATGTCCATGCTGTGTTTCTAGTAATCCATCCCATCGTTAGCTGCATGAACACACCTTGTGGTTATTTCTTAACTTGTCGTGAGAAGAAAGTAACAGCTTTTCCTGCATGACGTGACCCTGAAGGCCTAAGCCGGAGCTGCCGCCCGCTGCACGGGAATCTGTACGGTTGTGAAGAGTCAGAGTTCTTGGTTTGCCTTCTCAGGGTAGTTGTCCTAAGTGGGTGTCGCAGTTCATCTTGCCACTCAGAATATGTGCAGTGCACACCCTGGCCCTGTGTTGTCTCTCACAAGCTCCCCCTCCAGAAGCTGGCTGTCCCTGTATCAGCACAGCGACAGCCGGGGCTTGTTGAATTGCAGTTTCCATTGGGAGGTCACAGTTTCTGTTCTCTGTGCCACGTGAGCCCAGCCCCTGTGTGCAGTGCCTTCCTGCCCTTGCTAGCACAGTCGTCCCCCCTCTGCTCATGTGAGCACACGCTGGGCCTTGGCCCGACACTGGCCGTTGCGCTAGGCCTCTTACTGCACCTGCACGGGCTTCCTCACCAGTGGACGGAGTTAGAAGAAGGAGAGGAAAGCAGGCTGTGAACTAAGAATGTCTAAAAGATTTTCAACATGTGTTCCTGGACTTCTGCCTCCTAGCTCTTCTTCATTGCTGTCATTTAGATGTTTGCTGAGTACGTGTGACTAAGGGATCTGGAAGACTGGCCCAGATATTCCTGTGAAGTTGTCTAATAGTTTGGACCCTGTATTCCCTGGGCTCTGTCTGAGGTGGGCGCAGGGCTGACGGCTGCAGCTGTGTGGCTCAGCAGGGGTGACACAGCTAGCAGCCTGCAGAGGAAGTGCGGCGGCTCCAAGACCCCTTGGCAGCTGGGTCTGGTGCCCACTATCGGGTGTGGAGTCACATTGGGCGGACACTGCAGTCCTCCTCCTGGACATCACGTGCTCTGCAATGTGAAGTGGAACACAGCTGCCCAGTCGTGGTCTCCTGACAGGGCCTGAGTCAGACAGGCCATGAGTTTGAGTGGCAGGACCCAGGACTGTCTGTGAAGATCTCACATGTGCAGGAGGGCTGGGCCCGGCCGAAGCAGCGGTGCTGGGGGCAGGAAACCCAATCTGGTGCTCCATGTGGCTGGCTGACCAAGCGTACATTACTGTGCCTCGAGGCAGAGCTGGGGCTCTAAGCGGGCGCTCTGACCAGCATGTGGGCCTCCCACCTGGCCTCTCGGCTGCAAGGCCGGAGCCCGCCCCTTGTTCCCACTGTGAGTAATAGTCTCCAGAAATGAACAGGTGTGTTTGGGAGCAGCATGAGAAAGTGCACACCTTAGATAACCGCATTCAGAGGGATTGAGGCAGACGGGGCTTTTAAAAGCAGAATGAGCAAGCTGACACCTGCTGCTGATGCTGGAATCTTGCGCTGCAGGGATCGGTAGCAGGTGCTCAGGGGTCGGTTCTAAGGGTGACAGGCGACCAGGATGGACAGATCCTTGTTGGGCAGACACGGGAGTGTTTTCCACACAGGCTGTGTGGTGGCAGTTTCTTGTGCCAGAAATCAGGTCAACTTTAATGATCATGTTTTTAGTTATCTTTAGGGTTTGACGAAAGTGACTCCATTTTGAGTGACAACTTTTTCATTGCCAAAATAGCTTATATCTTTATAAATTCAGTGTGGTAGGCTTGAGGTCTGCAGTCTTAGAGGATTTCCTTATACCTGTCACAGTCCTTGGTCTGCACGGCTTTCTTGGCCTGTGGGGCAACTGGTAGCCCTGGGGATCTGGAGCCCCTCCTAGGGTTGCCCTGGAGACGCCACAGGGTGCCTTCCCCTTCTGGGAGCATAGTTGGTATCTTCTCTGTGCCAGCAGATTGGGTTGACAGGCAGTTCTGCCAGGAAGAGTCTGCTGGGGGTCAGCCTGCGCACCGTCCTGCCATGCACTGGCAACTGCCCGCTCAGCTACCTAGCAAGGAGGTATCTTTTCCCCTTCCCTCTTTTTGTTGGACATTCCTGTAGGAAGGTGGTGCAGGCCTTTCTTCACAGTTTTTGTTTGTTTCTGTGCAAGCTTTTAGCAGCTTTGCAAGTTTTCCCCCTTAAAGTGGTTTTAGCCCATTTCCCTTTTCTATACAAAAATAAATTTAGTGAGCAATAGAAATATATTGTTTACATTTAGAAATCCAAGGTTGTACTGCCAGCATGAGCCCAGCTGAGCCCTGGGGACGCCGTCTTGGCAGATGGCACCACAATGGGAGGAGACATCGCAGGGCAAGGCAGGAAGCCAGAAGGCCAGGAGGGCGGAACCGGCCCTGCTTCTGCACGGCTCCAGCTGGATGAGCCAGCTGCTGGAGACCAGCACTGCTTCCGGGACAGTTCCCCCGGGGACCTCATCACCTCGCCCCAAGCCTCCTGTTGAGGGTCCGCCACCTCCCACCACCACACAGTGCAGGCCCAGCCACTGTCTGTTTACATTGCAAACCGCTGTCTTGCTTTCCTTCCTTGCTTTGCGGTGTTTGAATCTGCCAGTCTCCCCTCTTTGTTGAGACACCCCGTTCCACGTGTACTGTCTCCTGCCAGTTGCTTCAGCATCTGTTGGTCTCTCTGTGGCATTTGGCTCTTTCCTGAATGTCCGCACTTTTGTACTTCCTGTTCCTTGTGTGTAGAACCCAGCACCCTCAGAGTGTACCTGGGCTCGCCTGACACCTGATGGTCTTGGTTTGGATGCTACTCTTCAGGTTAAAATGGCAAACAGGGAGCTGGCATGTGGCACAGTAGACAATGCGACATGAGTTGTCCACATCCATTGTGAGAGTGCCAGTTTAACTCCTGGCTGTTCTGCATCCTCACACGTCCTGGGAAGCAGCAGCTGATGGCACAGACGCCTGGGCACCTGCCACCCTCATGGGAGACCCAGATGGAGCCTGTGTCTTTGGCCTGCAGCAGACAGCATTTGGGAGCGAACCAGCAGGTGGAGGATCTTTCTGGCACTTCCTTTCAGGTAGATGAACATGCATAAGTCTGTAATGGCAAACAGTGCACACAACACTCCGTGTAGAAGTCCTGCCTATGTGCATCCTGTCCCCTGACTCCCCGCTAGGGTTATTTTTCTCCGTATTGTTTATATTTTAACAGTGATTTATAGTGTACATTTCTGTTTTTTGGTCACAGCACTGTCTGCGTACCAGCATGTCTCGCTCCGTGCCTCCACAGCTTCTCCAGCGGCACACTCCCGAGTGGCAGCGGAGGGCAGCCCAGTGCCACCTCTGCATTTACGTGCTTCCTCTTGTTCTCACTTAGTTACGGAGAAGTCGAGGGATGGGTGGAGCTCTCATTTGGCATTCACTAATCAATAGCTGGAGACTCCACTGGGCCGCACTGGCAGCTGGTAACTCAATCCAGGCTTGCCACATGGTGGCAGACACTGCTGTGCCTTCCAGGTGTGCACTGGCGGGAAGCTCGAGTGGGGAGCTGGAGCTTGGCGGTCCCCCAGCACTCCAGTGTGCAGTGCTCCATTAACCGTGAGGCTCCTGGCACTCCAGTGTGCTGTGCTCCATTAACCGTGAGGCTCCCGGCACTCTAGTGTGCTGTGCTCCATTAACCGTGAGGCTCCTAGCACTCTAGTGTGCTGTGCTCCATTAACCGTGAGGCTCCTAGCACTCCAGTGTGCTGTACTCCATTAACCGTGAGGCTCCCGGCACTCTAGTGTGCTGTGCTCCATTAACCGTGAGGCTCCTAGCACTCTAGTGTGCTGTGCTCCAGTAACCGTGAGGCTCCCGGCACTCTAGTGTGCTGTGCTCCATTAACCATGAGGCTCCCGGCACTCTGGTGTGCTGTGCTCCATTAACTGTGAGGTTCCATGCTCATGCCTTGTTTTTGTTTATTTGCCAGTTAAAGTGGTGTCTGTCCTAATCACCAATTTATAATCCCTGATCTATACAGGAGAGGAATATACTTATTAAGCAACTGTTGTGTGCCACCTGTCATTTGCAACCGTATCTATGGTTTTATTTAATTTTTTCACCAGCCTCCATGGATGTTGAGGAATAAAGGGTTTATTATAGGAATATGATGTACAAAACTGTGGAAGAAGATGGAGAAGTAACAACCTATTTAACATATTTTCTGTTGTTTGGTTCGGGGTGTTTTTGTTTTGCTTTCTGTCTTTTTCCTTTGAATTCAAGTGCTTTTCTTCAGCTACTGCTTAACCAGAGCCTGTTTGCTATGGAAACCATGTGGTGTGCAGTGGTCTTCTGGGCCATGGCCTTACACAGTAGTCATCTGTAGCCATGATAGCCCACCAGTTCCCCAGTTTTTGAGGAGTTTACCATAAGCGATCCCTGTATTTTGGGAGAAATGGACTTTTCCTGCTTTGTGTAGTAGAAAATTATTTTCTTTCTCAGTATTCATAATATAAAAATCAGAGTACAGATTGCTTTGATGGTATGATTTTTTTAAGATGACATACATCTGGCCTTATTGAAGCATTCGCTGCCTTGAGCTTTCTTCACGTTACCTTCCAGTGTGGTGTTTAAGTATAAAGCATTTATGGGGCTGGCGCATTGCCAAGGGCTGAGTCTCGCATCCCCTCTAACAGCAGCATCCCGCGTTGTACTAGTTCAGTCCCAGCTGCTCTGCTCTGGATCTGGCTCCATGCTGACACACCTGGAGAAGCAGTGAAGGCTGGCCCAGGGACCTGAGCCCCTGGTGCTTGCGTGACAGGCCCAGATGGAGTCGGTGCCCCTGGCTTTGGTCTAGTCCAGCCGGTGTGTGTGACTGGGGGGTGAGCTAGCAGGTGGACACTGTCTCTCCTCTCCAACTCAAGCTACAAATAAAAGCAAGAACGTTTAAAAAAAAAAGTGAGGTTCTTAGGTACCTTTTCATTTAGTTTTCTACTTTTATCTCCAGCTCTGTTGTTGACCACTTCAATCGACACATTTCAGAAGACAAGAATTCTTTCAGATAAGCTACATACAGAGACTAGGAGAATGCTTGCAGTCATGCCCTCAGTCTTACAGGGTAATCGTGGACTAGAACTGCTAACTCTGCAATAAGCCCATCATAGCATGTGGAAGTGCTTGCCCTGCGCCTGGGTGACCTACAGGTGCGGTGGGAGCGAGCCTCTGGGCCCCTGCGCTGGGGTGACCTGCAGGTGCGGTGGGAGCAAGTCCCTGGGTCCCTGCACTGCTGATGCGGGTGACTCAGGAGTGGGCACACATTTGCCACGTGACCGGGACTCCCGGCTGCGGGTGGCCGGCAGTGGGCAGTTCAGGTGGACCCCGCCCTCTGGTTGAGTTATTTATTAAAGCCAGCATGTTGCTTTTAAGATTTATTTTTAGAAGTATTTTTTTAAAAAATATTTATTTATTTATCTATCAGGAAGTCAGATATACAGAGAGGAAGAGAGACAGAGAGGAGGATATTCTGTCCAGTGATTTATTCCCCAAGCAGCCGCAATGACCAGAACTGCACCGATCCGAAGCCAGGAGCCCAGAACCTCTTCTGGGTCTCCTGTGCAGGTGCAGCATCCCAAGGCTTTGGGCCATCCTCGACTGCTTTCCAAGGCCACAAGTAGGGAGCTGGATGGGAAGTGGGACCTCTGGGATTAGAACTGGTGTCCATACGGGATCCCGGTGTGTGCAAGGTGAGGACTTTAGCCACAAGGCTACCACTCTGGGCCCCGATTTATTTTATTTTTATTGCAAAGGCAGATATACAGAGAGAAGGAGAGACAGAGAGGAAGATCTGTCTGTTGATTCACTCCCCAAGTGGCCACAACAGCTGGAGCTGGGCCAGTCGGAAGCCAGGAGCCCGGAACCTCTTCCAGATTTTCCACGTGGGTACAGGGTCCCAAGGCTTTGGGCCTTCTTCGACTGCTTTCCCAGGCCACAAACAGGAAGCTGGACGGGAAGCAGGCCGCCGGGGTTAGAACCAGTGCTTATATGGTGTCCATACGGGATCCCGGTGTGTTCAAGGCGAGGACTTTAGCTGCTAGACTACCACACCAGACCCTCTGATTTATCTTATTACATATATGTGCTTTACTGTATCCTCTTACTGTTACATGACTTTTAAAAGTTGATTCATACCTTCTATAATTAAGACATAATGGGGCCCGGCACAATAGCCTAGTGGCTAAAGTGCTCGCCTTGGATGCACCAGAATCCCATATGGGCGCTGGTTCTAATCCTAGCAGCCCTGCTTCCCATCCAGCTCCCTGCTTGTGGCCTGGGAAAGCAGTTGAGGACAGCCCAAAGTCTTGGGACCCTGCACCAGTGTAGGAGACCTGGAGGAAGTTCCTGGCTCCTGGCTTCGGATTGGCGCAGCACCGGCTGTTGCAGTCACTTGGGGAGTGAATCATCGGATGGAAGATCTTCCTCTCTGTCTCTCCTCCTCTCTGTATATCCGACTCTGTAATAGAAATAAATTAAAAAAAAAACAGACATATTGGACACAATTTAACCTCCTCCTGATGAATCTAGAGCATCACTATGAAAGCCATTCCAGCGTTGTTTAATGTGATGGTGTGTTCAGTGTGTAGAGATCATTGGCCGTCCTACAAGGGCTGCAACTGACTTCTTAGGGATCTTTTTAATGATGTTTCTAGAGTTAATGTTTTCAAACCCTGGTGATTTGGGCAAAGAGCATCTTTACTTTGAGCAGTGCCAGTTTGCTTTAAAGAATCCCAGCAAGTGTTTGAAACTAACGAGTCAATGAAGAGAAATTAAGGTTGGTAGTTGCTTTGCAAAAATTATTCCAAGAGATTTGAGAAAGTCAGCTTATTTTTCTGTTTTGATTCCCTTAAGACTTACCTAGATATCCAAGCTAATTTGGAAAATTGAGAGGATGAACTGGTGTGTGCTGCCCTCTGTGCCTCTCATGATCCAGCAGCGGGCTCTGCGGGCCGGACGACACGCAGGCAGCAGTGAGAGGTTGGGAGTGGTCACTCTAGTTTCCGAAATTAACAGAAAATCACTGAGACACAAGTGTTTTCATTTTTTTTTTAATTCTTTGAAGTATGTTATTTTCTTGAATTTTTTATTTTTAATTGTATTTTATTTTATTTTGGCAATCTTTACATTGTTGATTAGGGTAAAAACTTACGAGGGCTAAAGGGAATATTGAGGAGAAGCCCCACCCAGTCTCCCACCCACCCCAGGTCCCGGATGTAGGGCATATTCTGAGATCCTTTCTCAAGTGGTCCCGGTAGTTCACCAGTTATGCATTGCTGCCAGTCTCGCCACTCCAGACACGATGAGGCTGTTGAATAATCTACTGGTTGACATAGTCCATCATAGAGTCTCCCTTTGTCCAGGGTTTCGCTGCCAACATATAGCTGTGGTGGTTGGTTGACCTGTTCATGTTGTTTTGAGTTGACAACAGATTGTGCCAGTGAGTGTTGTATGTAGAAAATACTAATTATTTTTTCATTTCCTGGGAAAAATAATTCCCTGGTGAGTATGTTAAATTCTCACTGAAGCTTCCTGGGGGCCTGACTGCACTCTGCCTTGGCTCCTGCTGCTGCTCGTGGTGGCCCTGCTGTGAGCTCACTGCATGGCCCTGCAGGCTGCTGTCCTCTTGCCCAGGGCACGTGCAGGGTCCTCCCAGGCAGGCGCTCTCTGCATGCTGTCCATTTAATGCCATCACGCTTGCAGAGCCCGTGGGGCCATGTGCAGCAACAGTCCGACCTGAGGACCTAGCGGCATGTTCTAGGTAGTTCTGCCTCCCACAGGGAGTGGAAGGACTCCAGGAGACTGAGGATGGTGCAGTGAAAGATACGGGTATTGTGGTGCAAAAGATCTTGACATCTACCCATTCCAGGGAATCTCAAAAAGTTCATGCAAATACACGTTGCATTTTTTTCCCCATGTTTCTGCAACAAAATTAGCTTCTCATCGCTGTTTTTCAGACTTTGGAGGGCACGCTTACCTTTGATTTCTGTGTATTCTTCCCTCCCTCCCCTTACACTTCTGTAAAATTCTTTATCTGACCAAGTGTCGTAACTGCAAATCTGATTCTAACTTGTGTGTAAAAATTCTGTATTTCTGGGCAGGAGACACCAGTCGAGAGAGTCAGGCTTTGGGGCTCCAGACTCCCATGCTGAAGGTCTCCAAGGCTCCAGGGCTCCAGGCCGTGGGGCTCCAGGTCGTGGGGCTGCAGGGTTCCTGGGCTCCAGGCTGCATGGCTCCAGGCTCCCGGGCTGCAGGTCTCCAGGCTCCGGGGCTCTAGGCTGTGAGGCTCCAGGATTCGGACTCTGGGTTCCGGGCTCCAGGGATTGAGTCTTGGGCAGGGATCTGGGAGTCCTAGGGTTAGTTCCCAGTCTACCATGAATCATACAATTTTGAAAAAATTATTTAATTCTGTTGTAAGTCTTACTGTTTTTATTAGAAATATTTCTGGTTTTTTAAAAAGATTTATTTATTTTTATTACAAAGTCAGATATACAGGGAGGAGAGACAGAGAGGAAGATCTTCCGTCAGATGATTCACTCCCCAAGTGACAGCAACGGCCGGTGCTGCGCCAATCCGAAGCCGGGAACCAGGAACCTCTTTCCAGGTCTCCCATGTGGGTGCAGGGTCCCAAAGCCTTGGGTCGTTCTTGACTGCTTTCCCAGGCCACAAGCAGGGAGCTGGATGGGAAGTGGAGCTGCTGGGATTAGAACCAGCGCCCATATGGGATCCCGGTGCGTTCAAGGCGAGGACTTTAGCCGCTAGGCCATGCTGCCGGGCCTAAGAAATATTTCTTACAGCTTTATTTTAAAATCCTCTCATGTCATCAAGTTTACATTGAAGATTTCAGTACTTAGTAGTTACTGTAAAATTCTAGTTGTCTTTTAAATTGTGAATGTTTCGCATTTTCTGGGATTATTCAGCTGCTTTTCCTCTTGCTATGTGAACAGCTGTCCCAGCCTCCTGATGTGCAGTGTGAAGCTGTGTGTGCTTCTCATTGGCAGGAGGGTCTACCTTCTGCGGCATTGCGTCACTGTGTCTGATGGGCAAGCTGGAGGAGGTGTTCTCCGAGAAAGAACTGAACAGGATAAAGCGGTGGTGTATAATGAGGCAGCAGAACGGTTATCACGGAAGGCCTAACAAGCCGGTCGACACCTGCTACTCATTCTGGGTGGGAGCAACTCTGAAGGTAAGAGATGAGCACGAGGCCTGTGCCCCGTCCTGCGGGCTGTGCCAGGTGGCTCAGGGTCCGCAAGGGCAGGACACACTGTCAGGTTTGGGTAGTGTGAAACTCCAGTAACTCACAATCTGCCTTTTTAAAACATAGTTATAACTTAACATACAGCTTGTTAGTCTATTGTAGACAGAAGGTTATAAAAAAACAAGTTACTGAAATAGACTATGTTAAGTTATAACTATGTTTTAAAAAGGCAGATTGTGAGTTACTGGAGTTTCACACAACCCAAATCTGACAGTGCGTGAAAGTGATCCCTGTAACGTTTTTACGTGAGGATATTAGCCTGGAAAGACAGACGCAAAGCTGTTGCTTTTGAAGCCATTTAATGTTTCCTGATTATTGATTTTTTTTTGGCTAAACCTCCTAAAACTCATTGACTGGCCTACCCCACATCTTCTCCGTCTCTACCACCTTTTACTGTGCCTGAGTGCACAGTGTTTAGCCACTCAGTGCCCACCCACACGTTTGCCTTAGTTAAAACTTCTTTTTCTCCATTGGAATATCTCATTCGGATGTTATGAAATCTGTGTTTGTCTTCCTGAGTGTATCCTGGGTTCACTAGTCTCACACAAAACTGTTTCTTTGCATCGGGTTAATAAGCTTCTTGCTGTTTTTTGAAGTTTTTTTTAGTAACAGTTACTGTTGGTTTGTGAGTTATACCTCAGAATTCTGTCTTCAGAGTCAAAATAAGGTAAATTAAAATTGCACTCTTTCAAGGACTGATGTTACAGTAGGATTGGAACCTGGCTTTACGGCGATGCAGAAGCGTAGCTGGGCCTTGCTCAGATGGAGGCAACAGCAAATGGGGCAAGAAAAGGACGGTAGCTTCGAGAAAGACAGTGAACATGATGTGGGTGGCAAATTGAAGTGCCCAGCTCCCCGAGACCCTGTGTGAGCCTGGCCCAGGCAGAGATGTGTCTGGCTGGTGCCTGGGTGCCAGAAAGCAACATCACTGTTTCCAGTCAGTCCAGTGTCCTTTTGTTTCAGCTCCTGAAGATTTTCCAGTACACTAACTTTGAGAAAAACAGAAATTACATCTTATCTACTCAAGATCGCCTCGTTGGTGGATTTGCCAAATGGCCGGACAGTCATCCAGGTGATTACTTTCTGTGTGAATACACAACTTTGATTTCTTAGCATCTTTTTAAGAAAGAATATATGATAGAAAATGTATCCCCAATTGTAAGTTACTTCATTACGTTTTGAAGAGGTAGATTGGTTGTGTTCAGGCTGGATTTACAGTTGAGGATATTTGCGCAGGGGTTGATTATCAAGGGGCACTGAGTGATACCCTGTGCCTTTGCTCCACATAATTTACAAAGCCTATGTTTTACTTCATTTGTAGCAGCAAGCCCCATGGATCTTACTAAATCCTTGCCAAAGCAGAATGATTCAGCTTATTTGAAATCATCAACTGCATTAGCTGTACTTGAGCCAAAAAGAAGTTACTCTCTTCCCTGAAGTGTCTCAGTTCTTAAGCTTCAGAAATCCTTAAACAGAAAATTTCAAATTCTGAGTATTGGTGTCCTTAGCAGCTCATACTCATGTTCTAAATTTTGGCAGATTCACCGACATTTTCTGGGTGCATACTGGCTGCTGGGACACTATGTTCGTTGTAGGAGGCCCTGGCGTTCAGGGGCCCAACACGGGGCTCCTCCCACGGGCAGCTTCATTTTTTAGCCCTGTGCACCCTGCATATTTTCATCCATAAGTGAAGCTGAGAGTTTGTTAAAATAATTGAGATCACTGACGTTTCTGATGAGCAGCTGTTCACAGAATTAACTATAAATACAAACCAGACACAGGAGTGCCCGTTGTACATTGCAGTAGAATCATGATTTTTTTTAATCATTCTAAAAAAATACCTCTACCTCATCTCCTGTAACATGACTGCTGCAGCTGGGATGTACTCCTGGATCAGTGTATAAATAGGAGGCTCACTCAATCTTGTTTTTATATCTCGCCCACTCAGCTACCTGTATTTTGACGTAAAACATGTTTTCTTAGGTGTGATACTTTCAGAGTCAAAAGGCAAAGTATATTTTCATTAGTTAACTTACAAAGCAACATAATATTTTTGAAGTTCTGATCTCATAACAGCTATAAGTAAGTTAGAAAAGTGCCTCCATGCAACAGTTATTTTGGTCTTGAGGCCGTTTCTGGGAGCCTGTGTCTGGCAGGATTAGACAGTGACACCAGGGGAATGGAAACGTCTGGAGAGTGTCTCTTCATAACCATGCTTGACAGGCGAGAAGAGCATTCTGTGGAGATGGGCGCCACGTGCTTGGACAGAACGTGGCCTCTGTGGCCACCTGGGAGTCTACGGAGAGCAGCAGTCTTGGTGTGATGGGTTGAATTCACGCCAAAGGACCTGTTCCCAGATGTGCAGGACAAGTCCTTTTAGTAAGAGCCTTTAAATTCGCTTCTTCCTGGTCCTCACGAGTGGAGTAGCAGCTTTGACCCAGGAATTGTATAGACATTTATGGCAGAAACTCCGAAGAGAATGGTTCATTCTGAAGCGAAGGTTCCCAGTGTCTCAAGGATGGCAGGGCCTCGCTGCCGCAGATGGGGGACTTGCCCACAGTAGTGCAGGCCCTGGAGCTGTGGCCCGGCCAGCTTTTGAGGAAGAAGCGCTTTATTCATACTTTACCTGCAGAGATTTTACCTTTACATTGTTCTGGGTTTATGGTTTATGTCGTATCCTTTTCTGTTGTATCCCACTCCCCACCCTCCCCAGTTTCTACAAGATTAAGCATCATCCATTCTCTGCCTTGGTTACTGTAGAGTAGCCATCTGGACAGTGTTACAGTATTTTTATTGGAAAGGCAGATTTTTAGAGAAATTTCCTATCCACTGATTTGCTCCCCAGATGGCTGCAGTGGCCAGAACAGAGCTGATCTGAAGCCAGGAACTTCTGGGTCTCTCACGTGGGTACCTGGGCCCAAAGCTTTGTCCTTGCTCCGCTGCTTTTCCAGGCCGTAAGCAGGGAGCTGGTTGAGAAGTGGAGCAGCCAGGACTAGAACTGGTGCCTAAATGGGATGCCAGCACTTGCAGTCGGAATATTAAGCAGCTGAGCCATTGTGCTGGCCCAGGTTGTTATTTTTTGTGGCCGAAAAATCAGAGGAGGAAAATGAGACAGAAGAAATGAGCGTTTTCCATGAAAGTCTTGGTAATTAACGCAGACTCTGTTAATGAAGTCACAGTATCATAGATGGTGTCAGGCACAGCTGTCTGTCAGTCACTCCTTTTTGTGAATTGCATTGCTAGGTGCAAAACGCTTTCAGCACAGAGTTGGACTTGGTAAAATGTCTTGGACTCTAATGTCCCTGGGAGGCCAACTGGAGGATATAACATTCTCCTTGGTCTTGGGGTCTAAAGCTGCGGGAGCTGGCAGCGCTGGTCACCTGGGTGGGAGAGCTGAGCTGGGAAGTGTCCCTGAATGAGATGTATTCCCTCCTGCTGAGCAGAGTGTTGTTGGACTAGGATGTGGGAGTGGGGGGATTGCTGCTTAGATGTTTCTTCTAATGTTTAAGGAAAACACCATCTTTTGTTGGTACAATGTGACTGCCCTGGTTTCTGTAATCCCTGGGGACGCCTGTGGGGCCAGCTGCTGCACTGACCTGCATGGCAGAGCAGGCGGGCAGTGGCAGTGACGTGTTTGTCAATGACTTTAACATCGCATTTTTTAAAAGCAGTGATTGAGACTTTGGGCAAGCGGAGGGGAAGCCCTGGGTGGTATTTTCTAACTTACGGTTTGATGTGGGCCTGAGAGTGAACTCTCACTATGCCTCTTGCAGATGCCTTGCACGCCTACTTCGGGATCTGCGGCCTGTCGCTCATGGACGAGAGCGGGATCTGTAAGGTGCACCCTGCTCTGAACGTCAGCACGCGGACTTCCCAGCGCCTGCAGGCTCTCCACCAGCGCTGGAAAAGCCAGGAGGCCGCCCGCTGCCCGGAGAACACGGCCCTCTCCACGTGACTGGCTCTGCCCGGGCAGGCGCGGGTCCCTAGCCTAGCTGTAGCTCCAGGTTAAAGCCATGTAACCACGTGGGCTCTGCTGTCTGAGAGGCAGAGCCCTACAGTCACAGGGGACGCTGCGGCACGCTGCGATGTGGTCCTGAGCCAGGACCCGAAGTGTGACCCGCAGTGGACGGCACCGTGCTTCTTAAATGTTTATACCATATTTCTAAGAAGTTCTTTGAGCAACTTGACTGTGTGTGTGTAGATTATCTTCATAAGAACTCTTGAGTACACATGTTCTCTTCAGAACGAGTACGCTTCACACAGCATTGATAATCTGTCTGTGGGCGGACAGTTAGCACTTGACAAGCTTGACCGCCGATGGTCAGAGTCTTCCCGCAGTGATTAAGTGTCTGGGATTTGTCTGTGGAAACAGATGAACCCATCATTTTTTGGGTAAAAAAGTGTTTTATTCTGACATGTGCCAGTGAACTAGTGTGGCCTGTGTAAATGAAGTGAGTAACTGCACAGTAAAATAAACAGGCTTGACTGATAGAGTAGTTTGCAAAGGAAGCTGTTTTAAGAATATTCTGTAACCAAGGAAGAAGTAACCTGTTGATGTGCTCATGAAGCAGAAGGCTTTGTGCTGCGTGGCTCCTGGGGAGGTTGCTGAGATAGGTACCAGCTACGTTTGAGTTTCATCTCGAACTATTGGTTGTTTTTTCCCCTCCGGGAAAAAAAAGAATCTATCTAAAAGGAAAGCCATTGATTGTGTGGCTTATTTTTCTGACATGCATGTTGTTGAGGATTGTGTTTTCAAAATGAAATTATTTTTGGCCCTTTGGATTTTTGTATTGCTCTCAGTATTTTAGCTGCTGAAATTATACAGTAATCTTTTTCAAATTGAAAAAACAAATAGCATAAAAATAGAAGCACACAAATTCAGTCAGCCAACTCCATATGTCATCCTTAATCCTTGAGGTGTTTGTATTTCAGGGTAAGTGGGAGGCAGATGTAATCATTCCAAAGGTAAAACTGAGGGCTTTGTTACTGTGAGCTTCTGGCACAGGAACGGGCGTCTGCCGGGAGTGGCGGCCGCGGCCCTGCCCGAGACCTGACGCTCCACGCAGCCGCATCAGCAGGCGTGCTGGGAGCTTCACTCTGCAGGAAAATATCCTGAAATAATAATCCCTCCCGAGAGGAACCTAATGGGTACTTGGAGGAAGGGCTCATTTATTATGGGCACTCTTTGTTTTACCAAATTTAGTAGTCTTTTTTTTTTTTTTTTAATTTGGAAATAGTCTTATGGTGAAGGAAAAAATAAGCTTAGCACCAGATGGGATTTTACCGTGTTTCTCCATCTCCTTCTATTTAAATCCTAGGAAATTAAGATATCCATGTCTCAAATCCTATCTTGGACACTGGGGATTAAATTAGGAAACTGTTTGCAGTGGCTTCAGGGCAGCCACCCTGCCTGCTGCCCTGCGTCCCCGCCGATGCTCAGAAGGTAAGAAAGCTGCAAACGCAGCGCTTTCCTGTGGGCGTCCAGGGCGCGTGTCTAATAAAACTGACATTTTCTGATTCGTTGAATAATTAACATCATAAGACATAGATTATGAGAGTACCTAATGTACCTGAGAGACCCCATGGAGATCTGTGGACTAGTGAATGTTCCATTTTCCATGCCTACCAAAAATTTCTGGATTGGTGTGAGTTAGCAATTATTTGCAAGCGAAAAATGCTTATTGACAAATGATAAGCAATATTTCCCCATGTACACTTTGTTCTTCAGCAGAAGTGACCTAAGCAGAAAAACCTGAAACCCAAAGGTTCAAGTAACTGCTGCTAGACCCTGCTCTCCTGTCACCCCAGGTTCACTAAGCCAGACAGCAGAGTCTAACCCACTTGTCAGCGTCAGTGGCATTGGCCATGTTTGTTTATAGATGTTTTGTCTAAGCAGGAATCCTTCTGGCAGTGGCGCATCAGCCCTGCCTAAGTGGGCAGAGGGCCATCACAGTGTGCGTTTACCACCGGTGCCTGCAGGGCCACTCACTGGGCAACAGATTGCCACAGGGCTTTGCCATGGCAGCACAAGGGGTCGCTCGCAGCCCAGACATGGGTCATGGTGTGGTTGTTTGAACACTTGAAGCTGCGGTAACAGGCAGGCAGTGGCAGGGGTGGGAGGGGCTACTCTGCACTCATGCGACTTGTGTCCAAATCCCAGACCTGCCCGTCAGCAGCATGATCTGGAGCTCCAGTTTCCCCGTTCAGAAAATGAGGAAAACGGAAGCCTGTGTCCGCGTGGAGGATGAAGTGCTTCCTGTCGTGTCTGTGGTCACACTCCCCACAGCACCTCTAACACGGAAGCCTCCTGTGTACGACCCAGAGAGGCCCGCCAGAGTCCAAGCCCCAGGAGGATGCTGCAGCCAGAGACAGAGTTGCAAAACTAGACAGGTACCGTCTCCACGGGCTGACACACCTCGGCTACGGAGCATCAGTGTCGGCATCCATGTCTACACAGGAGGAAGCTGAAGGTGCCCTCCTGGTGTCTGATTCCAGCCCATGAGAGAAAGCAGTGATGCCCACAGCATGTTACTGCAGGGTGTACTGGGCCACAGTCAGAGGCTGAGCCTGGGAAGGCGTCCCCCAGAACCACCTGTAGATGAGGGTCTGGGCATGAAGACAGGTCTGATGATTGTGCCAGAGGGAGCCTGACCATGGAGATCCTGCTGGAGGTGCACTCTTCCAGGGTAGGACCAATGTGATGAGAAAAGAAGGGGAGGTCCCAGCAGACAGGAAGGAAAGCCAGTGTATCCAGAAAGTGTGTGCGAAGTAGCCGTCAAGGTGAGATTTACGTCGGCCTCAGCTATGCTGAGATCCACACATGTGAGGAGCTTTCACTGAATTCATGGAGAAAAGCACACATGGATTTCACATAATTTTGGCAGAAAAGTTACTCTTTTCATTCCACTGTAAGATTCTACCAGTTAAAATTTCCTGGCAGCACCTGAGGCAGGTCCTTCCACATCACACAGTCCTGGCCACAGCAATTGGTGCTGCCATCTCTGGCATCGTTCAGGCTTGCCAGTAGGATGAGGGGCAGCCAGCCTTGTCTCGCTTAGCACCAAGAACCAGGCCCTTTCTGCCGCATTCACCAGGGAGACTGACACCGAACTCTGTGTGGACCAAGGCCACACACCCAAGGGAACCCTCATTCATCTCAAAGCCACACTTCTATCCATGGAAGCAGAATACTAGGGCACAGTGTCAGACACAGCTACTATCAATTTGAAAATATTCATAGCTTGGAACAGTAGCCTAGTGGCTAAAATCCTCATGTTGCATGCACTGGGATCCCATATGAGTGCCAATTCATGTCCCGGATGTTCCATTTCCCATCCAGCTCCCTGCTTGTGGCCTGGGATGGCAATGGAGGACAGCCTGCAGCCTTAGGGCCCTGTGCCCATGTGGGAGACCCTGAGGAAGCTCCTGGCTCCTGGCTTCGGATCAGCTCAGCTCCAGCCGAGCTATTTGGGGAGTGAACCAGCGGATGGAAGATCTGTCTCTCTTCTCTGTAACTCTGACTTTCTAATTAAAAAAAAAAAAAAAAAGAAAGAAAACAACTTCAATCTTAAAAAAAAAATGTTGAGAACCTGTTAAATGAAATAATAGTTGAAAATTTACCAGGTCTTGAAAAAAACATGGACATCCAGCTATAAAAATCCGAGAACCCCCAAAAGACAACCAATTAAGATCTTCTGTAAGGCACACTCTAGTCAGATTCTCAAAAGTTACAGACAAGGAGAGAGTCCTAACGACAGAGAACAGTGCCAAGTTGAATGTAAAGGAAAGCAGATTAGCATCTGGCTTCTCAGCAGGAACTCTTACAGGCCGGAGGAGAGTAGAATGATGTGATCAAACTTCAGACTAAGAATTACATCCAAGGAAGTTATCCTCTAAAGGAGAGGGAAAAGTATTTTTTATCAAATCAACAAAAATAATCAAGCGTAGTTCTTGCCTGTAAATACTAACCTTGGATGTAAATAGATTGAATGCAGCATTAGATTGACTGAATGAATTAAAGCAGAAAGCACTACCGGGAACTCTGTATGCTGAAGGTCCACATGTTGCAGGATTGGAGACATGCGCCAAGCATGTGGAAAAAACACAATCAGAAATAGCTATGCTGATATCAAAACCGACTGTAAGCAGAGGTAAAGGGCCGGTCAAATAAACATACCCAATACAAGATCACCAGATACATACAGCAGATACTGTCAGACCTAAGGGAGAGGCAGACTGATGCAGTACCACTCCGCCCATCAGTGGATGAATCATCCAGACAGAAGGGTGCATTGGACGTGTTATGTGCTTGGGCCCTGTGCTGGGAAGGTACCAGCTGCCCTGCAGCGAGGGGGCCAAGGCCCACCGTGCCTGCATCTGGCCAAGCCAATGTGAGACCAGAGACAATCTCTCCTTGACACCCAGATCATCAGAGTTTTGACCAGACTTGTGAGTGCACACTGAGGGAGAAGAGCTGACCAAAAGGACAGACTCTCGTGCTGAGATGGATTTCTAAGGACCTTGTCATCTGACCTGTGGCGTTCCAGCACCCTGTCCTGCAGCTCCGGTGGGAGATGATGTGTTTCAATGGCAAGCCACAACTCTGGACCTGATGACAACCCGTTGCAAAGCAGTATATTCTTTTTGACAAATCATTTTCTAGAGACTGCCCCTTCAAACCACATAAGGTTGCATTTACGGCAATAACTTAACATCCAAATATTCACAGTAATGGAAGCATCTCCACAATCTGAGACCGCAGAGATCTCGTGTTTAACCATCTCTAAAGTCCTTGTATTGGTTTGCTCACTGCTATATCATCCAAACTCAAAGAGCACACAAGTCTATAAAAAAAGATTTCTCCAGGATGAACTGTAGCTTGGTTGTGAGACAAAAACCATTCCTCACTGCTCTGTCCCGCCTGGGAAGTCATCTGAGAGGGAGGAAGATGGACGCTTAGCCGTCACACTGAGGGAGAGCGGTCTCTTGGCAGCGTCCATGTTTGCTGAAGCCTTCCTGTAGAGGTGGGAGGTTCCCAGGATGTTCTGTGGTCCTGACTGGTGTGGCATTGACGGTGTCAGCTCAACAGACAGCAGGATGTGTTCATGCATATCATAAAGGAAAAAAAGTTCTTGTTTTTAAAGAATGCAAATTCCAAGTCCAAAACCCTTCGTATTCCAGAATAAGGTCTCAAATATTTTGTAATTTTTATTTAAATTGTTAGGAAGCTTAGAGCTACATATCTTCATATACACTGTTTAATTAGCCTTGAATAAATGATGAAAGTCATCAATGATAAGCCATCAGTTTATCATAGTTCTGCTAACACTTGATTTATTTTTCCGTAATAAAGTTGCATAAACAAAAAAAATACACAACAAAAAAAATAAATAAAACCCCACATTAGAATTAAAACATCTTATCAAGCAAATGGACCCACCAGACAGGCTATTTCACTCACCAGCTACAGAATATGCCTTCTTGCCATAAACACACGGAACATGTTCTAGGATAGAACACTTATTAGGCCACAAAATAAGTCTGAGAAAATTTTAAACAATTGAAACCATACCATTTATCTTGTTAGATCATAAAGGAAATCAAATAGAACAAACACTTGGAAATTATGATAATGATAAATGGGTCATTGAGTAAAAGCTTTCTTGAAATAAATGAAAATGAAAACCTAGGAGATAAAGCAAAAAACAGCATTAACGGGGATATTTATAGCAATAAATGCTTACATTTACAAAAAGTCAAAGTTGTAATGGAGCATCTTGAAGATTTAGAAAGGAAAAAGCAAACCAAAACCCAAAATAGCAGGAGGCAAGAAATAACTATCAGAACCAAAATAAATAAAATTGAAACAAAAAATATACATGGGGCCCAGCGCCATAGCGTAGTGGTTAAAGCCCTCGCTTTGCATGCGCCAGGATCCCATATGGGCGCCAGTTCTAATCCCGACTGCCGCACTTCCCATCCAGCTCCCTGCTTGTGGCCTGGGAAAGCAGTCGAGGACAGCCCAAAGTCTTGGGACCCTGCACCTACATGGGAGACCTGGAGGAAGAGGTTCCTGGCTCCTGGCTTCGGATTGGCGCAGCACCAGCTGTTGCAGTCACTTGGGAAGTGAATTATCAAACAGAAGATCTTCCTTTCTGTATATCCAACTTTGCAATAAAAAATCTTTTTAAAAAAATACATGACATACAAAGGCCCAGCACAGTAGCCTAGTGGCTAAAGTACTTGCCTTGCATGTGCCAGGATACTAAATTGGTGCCCGTTAATGTCCTGGCCGCTCGACTTCCCATCCAGCTCCCTGTCCTGTGGCCTGGGAAGGCAGTAGAGGACGGCCCAAAGCCTTGAGACTCTGCACCCACATGGGAGACCCGGAAGAAACTGGAGGCTCGGCTTCAGCTCGGCTCAACTCTGGCATTTGTGGCCACTTGGGGAGTGAACCAGCAGACAAAAGACCTTTCTCTTTGTCTCTCCTCCTCTCTGTAAAGCTGACTTTCCAATAAAAATAAACAAAATTTTTTTTAAAAAATTAAAGGGTTTTTTTGAGAAGATAAAACAGATAAACTCCTATTCTGACTAATCCCCCCAAAAAACCCTCAAAATTAGAGATGAAAAGGTAAGGATAACAACTAACATCGCCGAAATGGAAAGGATTCTAAGAAATTGCTGTGAAGGACAATATGCTCACTGGAAAGCCACGGGAGTGGGTGCATTCCTGGATTCTATCACTGCCCAGATTGAATCAAGATGTAAACAACCTGAACGAGCCCATTGCAAGCCGACATTGAAGCAATAATCGGAAGTCTCATGTCAAAGGCAACTCCACGACCTGATGGCTTTACTGCTAAAGTCTGCAGAACATTCCAACAGAGATACTAACCCTCTGCAAACGATTCCAGAATATTGAACAGGTTGGAACTCCACTAAACTATGAGGTCAGCATTGCCTTGATACCAAAGACAACATGAAACGAAAACTAAGACCTGTGGCTTGGATGGACGCAAATCAGAGATTCTGAATAAAACACTAGCAGATTACAACCAGGTCAAAGCAATCACACATCACAGTCAGGTTTGATTGATCCTAGCAGCGCGTGGGTGGTTCAGCCATGCAAATGAATAAATATTATAAATCACATCAACAGAATAAAGAACAAAAGTACATGGTCACCTCAAAAAATGCAGAGAAAGCATTTGATAATAAGACTCTACACATTAAGTATGTTGGGAATATTACTGAAAATTATAAAGGCTATAGGTGAGAAACCAACAGCAAATATACTTAATAAGGGAAAACCGAAGGCATTTCCTCTCAGATCTGGAGCAACACAAGCGATACACACTTCTGTCATTCTTATTCAATGTAGTACTCGAAGTTTTAGCAAGAGTAATTAGGAGAAAGAAAAGGGTTTGAAATTATCCGTGGTTGTAGATGACATGAGGAACATGTAAAAACCTAAGCACTTCACCAGAAAACTGTGCAAGTTGATAAGCCAATTCAGTAACGTTGCAGGTTAGAAAACAAACACCCAAACAGCAGTTTTTCTGTGCTGATGGTGAACTCACATAGAAATCAAGAAAGAAATTCCATTCACAAAAACCACCAAAAAATTTTTTAGGAATAAATTTAACCAAAGAATTGAAAGCGCTCTTCATGGAAATCCTCAAATATTGATGAAAGAAAACAACTACACAAAAAATGGAAAGCTATTCATTGCTAATGGATTGGAAAAACAAATACAATTAAAATGTCTCTATTACCTAAAGCAACGTAGATCCAGTGCAATCCATGTCAAAACACCAATTACATTCTTTACAGAATTAGAAAAAACAATCTTAAAATTCACAGTGAGTCATGAAAGATCCAGAGTAACCAAAGTGGTCTAAAATAAGAAGAATCAGACGGGAGGCATCGGAATGCCTGACTTCACAGCATGGCAAAGCCGTGAAATCTAGAACGGCACAGACCAATCAGACGGGAGGCATCGGAATGCCTGACTTCACAGCATAGCAAAGCCGTGAAATCTAGAACGGCACAGACCAAACAGAACCAAAGCTTAATCCACTTACAAGCAGCCCACCGACTGTTGACAGAAGCACTCAGACGGTGCAATGGAGTAAGGATAATCTCTTCAATGATGCTGGATATGTATATATATACAAATTAAATTAGATTTCATAGCTGCTCGCCATATATGAAGATCAACGCAAGATGGATCAAAGACCCAGCTTTAAGACCTGAGACTATGAAGCTGCTTCAAGAAATAGTGGGGTAATACCTCAAGACATGGATGTAGACAGCTTCTTGGATGAGACCCCCTAAAGCATAGGCAACAAGAGCGAAACTCGAGTGGGACTGTATGAATCTCAGTCCCACTGTGGCTGTCGAGGGGAGCCAGGATGTCAGTCTCCGGATGCGGGGTGCTGAGAAGGCTGTGGGCGATGGCAGCTGCCTCGGGTGAGCGGGACTCTTCCCCATCCCTCCCCCACTGAGCAGATACCCGGCCTAGGCTGCGGCTTTCTAGTGCAGACCTGGTCAGCTGCTTGGGGATTGTTCTCTCAGTGGTCACCGAGCAGGTGGAGAGCGCTGCTCGCAAGGCATGAGCAGGCAGCCAGAGGCATAGGTGCTTCACCTGGAGGCTGTAGTTGGTGCATGGCCCCGTCCCAGCTGGCACACAGGTACTCCACTGCAGGTGCTGCCAGGCACAGTCTGTGGCCATTTGCTTCGTGGAGCCTGGTCCATGGACCACACTGGATCCCAGCAGCTGAGGCTGCTCCCCTGCAGTGTTAACGTCCCAGACTCCCCTACCCCAAGCTCCTCAGACATTAGCTAAAGAGGCCCTGCTGTCACAGGCTCATGCCCGCCTCCTGTGCATGCGTGCAGTGCTGGGCCTCCCGACCCTGCCAGCCTGCCTGCTGGCCACTGCAACACAATCCAAATGAAGAGTCCCCAGCCTGTCCTTTTCTCCTGGCAGCTGGTTCTCACCAAGCTGATCCCCTGAACTAGCCGTTGCCAGCCCCTTGCCTTCCTGATTTCCACAGTCAGGCTCCGCCTGCCACAGCAGCTGTGGGCAGCAGCCTGCCCCTGACCTCTGTGACAGGGACTCCATGTACTGCCCGCAGTGCTGTTTACTGCCTGTTTGCTCAAGCACTCGGCTCCCATTTGCCTGGTGATAAACAGGACCCATGGTGGAGATGCAATTCCACTTGGCACAAACACCGATCAGGGGAGCCTAGTGGACTTCCTGTCCAACAGTGTGTCATCTTGAACACAGTGGCTCACACACTCAGGATTTATGTCAGAGGAATTCTGGCATTTTTGATTTGAAGCCAGCTCCATACATGCAGGATAGCAGTGTTATCTGGGATGCTGTCCTTCGGGCCACGTGTGGGATTAGCACCCAGCTTTTCAAGATGTAACATGATTCCACTGCAAAGAGGTTATCCTAAAGAGAGAAAGTCATGAATGGAGTTACAGAAGGAAGAACAGGTTCTGACATGGGCAGCAGCTGCCACATGGCTCTCCTTCCTGTGCCCTGGAAACAACTGCCTGAACAGCCCCTTGAAGATCCCGAGAAATCCTTCCTACCTGCTGGCTGCTGTGTCCACTGGGAAAGGCTGGCTCTCACATTTCCTCCTTTCTTCGCTTCACCTCCTCACAGGTGCAGGGGCCTCTCAGATGCTGGGCCGGTCCCCTGGGACAGAAGGCTCCAGTGCAAAGGAGGATGTTGTGAGAACAGCTCCCCCCACCCCCACTGCTGACACCTGGGCTGCCCCGCCCTGGGCATCATCCACCTGAGACCTCAACAGGTGTGGCACAAAGCCAGGCAGGCAGAGTTTCCTTCTGGAGCAGCACTGGGGGAAGGGAGGGTGCAGCTCAGGGAAGGATGGCCACCTTCCTGGGGAGCAGACGCTTCCAGGACAAGCACGGAGGAGTTGGGAGCCATTGCTACAGCTGCTGGCCTTTGAGCTCCAAATAGTAGCAGGGAACAGAGGGGATGGAAGGGGCACGGAACACAGCAAGGGTTTCTGCCTCCAGCACTGGGGATGAAGGAGCAGCAGCCTGCAGAGGAACAGGTGGCAAAAATATCACCACAGCAAAGGCTGCTGGGAATGGACCACCTAGGCTCCAGTGTCAACCAGGCCACAGTTGAAAGCAAAGGCTGGCAGTGGCAACATTGTGACCCTGCCTGTACCTGTGACTGCACTGTTAGTGCCTCCAGAGAGCCTGTAGGGGGGCAGCTGGGGGCACCTGCAGGGTGTCCAGTGCACGTGAGTCAAAGTCATGATGGTTGTGTTAAGGCTGGAGTAGAACCGAGCTGGCAGGCTCAGAGGCTGCTAGTATCCCAGGTTGGGGGGAGAAATCCGACCTTTGAAACAATCTAAGAAACTGCGATGTAAAGTATAATTGTGGCCGCACCTGCTGGCAGGCGGAGTCACTCAGGAGCCAGGTGCAGCAGTCTGGTGAGCTGGCAGTTGGCCAAGCCCACAGTCTAGGGTCACAGATGAGGACCAGGGCAGCGCAGCCCTTGCTGAAACTCAGTATGAATTTAGGCTACTGAGCCAGCTGGTGAAGGGGCTGCCAACGCACACTGTGGTTTCCGCCCTGTCTAGGAGTTCTGCTGAGATGTGACTCCTGCAGCTAAGGCTGTTTTGCTTTGAACCCTGCAGCTCTGCCCTAGGCGGTGTGCCTGAAGAGACAAAGGCAGTGGCTTCTGCCACCCACACAGGCTGGCACGTGTTCCACAGGTGTTCTAGCCTGGACAGCACCTGTGTGTAATACTGAGAGAGACCCTCGCTGAGCCTAGCTAACACGCAAGCCTCTGGCAGCTCTGACTCAGCACTATTGCACCCATTTCCACAGGTGAGTAAGTTGAGTTACAGAGAAATTCAGGGACTGATTGTAGCTCTTCCAATAGCTATGCAACGACTGTCAAATAGCTACAGTGTGGCTCTATGAGCTGGGACTGGGCTTGGCTGTATGTAACAGCTCACATATGATAAACAAGTTACAGTTTGATTTTCCCTTGGAGGTAGCAAGGCAGGAGCTGCGGCCACCCCACTGTGCTGAACACAGCTGAGGCTGCGCATTTTGTTATCCAAAGCCAGGCTTCCCATCGCCTGCCAGGCTCCTGTTGTCCCTATCCTGCAGTCAGGTGCCACGTGTTTAAGCTGCTCATAAGTAAGGTACATGGTATCTCTCTGTGCCTGACTCATTCCCTTCCACAGCGTCCTCTAGTGCCATCCGTGAGGCTGCCACTCTGGGTATGGCAGACTGATGTCCCACAGGACAGTGTGTTGACCCATACTTCCTTTGTCTGTGCCTTCCTGACAGGTGTCTCAGCTGAGTCTCTGACTTGCAGGCAGTACAGCAGTGAACACGATCATGCAGGCATCCCTTTCATGGGCCCATTTCGTTGCCTTTGGGTGCGTACCCACAAGTGGGATACCCTGGTCATGCGGTAGCAAGCATTGGGTTTTCAGAAGTACTTCCTATCCCTGAGATTGGCTGTTTGATGGGCGTGCCCACATACGTTTTGCCTGAGGTCACTTCCTAGACAGGATGTGGGTGGTTGGGCTGGCACTGCTGGAGTGACTGCCATGTTGTCTCGTGACCCAGGTCCACTCCTGCCACTCCTGGCCCCTCTCTAGGGCATGGCATCACCCTCAGGGTCCCGAGGCACTGTGAGGTTAGAATGCCATGCACCCTGCATAGATGTTTGGGGACACGGAGCAAGGTGAGCGCATGATGCGAAATCTGAGAACTCTGCCAGGATTTACGGGTTTCTCTTTTTGGCAGTTTATGTATAATTGATGACAGTCTCTAACCTCATGGGTTTAGTGGTTATTTTAGCCTCTTGTAGTCAGGAGTGACTGCCAGAGTGGCTTTAAAAAACTATGTATTTAATTATTTAAAAAGAAAATGTAGAGGGAGAGACAGAAATGTGCACACGTGCACACACAGGCAGAATCTTCCATTTACCAAGTTACTTCCCAAATGGTCAACAACCAGAGCTGAGCTGAACTGAGACCAGGAGCCTGGAGCTCCGTCCTGGTCTTCCACAAGGGAACAGGGATCCAAGCACTGGGCCATCTTTCCCTGCTTTCCCAGGAGCACCAGCAGGCAGCTGGCTAGGAAATGGACTAGCACAGACAGGACCTCATGGCTTTCTGGGATACCGGCATTGCAGGTGGCAGCATTACCTGCCATGCCTCAACACAAGCTCCACGAATGGTATTTAAAGGAAATAAATTTTTTTCTTTATTTCTCTTCTGAAATTTTAATCTGACATTTTTGAATACACACCCAATGTTAGGACTCCCATTGGTCTTCTAAGTAAATAAAGAAAATGGTTAACTAGGTGTTTTAGAGTTCTTTTTTTTTTTTTTTTAAAGATTTTTATTATTATTGGAAAGCCGGATATACAGAGAGGAGGAGAGACAGAGAGGAAGATCTTCCATCTGATGTTTCACTCCCCAAGTGAGCCGCAACGGGCCGGTGCTGCGCCAGTCCGAAGCCAGGAACCAGGAGCCTCTTCTGGGTCTCCCACGCGGGTGCAGGGTCCCAAAGCTTTGGGCCGTCCTCGACTGCTTTCCCAGGCCACAAGCAGGGAGCTGGATGGGAAGTGGAGCAGCCGGGATTAGAACCGGCGCCCATATGGGATCCCGGGGTGTTCAAGGTGAGGACTTTAGCCACTAGGCCACGCCGCTGGGCCCAGTTTTAGAGTTCTTATGGGCTTTTTAATGCTTGTTTTCCACTGAAACTTTTCTTTGCAAAGGAAAATTGTTGACTTTTGTCTTCCAACATCCTTTCCTGTGAAGATTCATTGTGTAAACTACATTTTGCTCTGGGTACCTGTGCTTAGTTGAAGCATCTGTACCGATTGTACAAAAATGTCATTCCAAGATGACTTGTAAACAGGTGCACTGGTTCACGTATTCATTGGACAGGTGCTTGTGCTGGGCTTGCTAGCTTGGCTTGGTGTACTCCTGCTGCTGCAGCACAGGGGCAGGGACAGGGTGACATACAAGGTCAGGGGGGTAGGAGGTCCGAGCGTGGGCATGGGCACGGGTGTGGCCCAGGGCCTCCTTGCAGCCTCACCGCTCGGTCAGGGTGTAGTCAGGCAGCCTGAGCAAGCTGGTGGCGCGGCACTGCCCGGCAAGGCCACTGTCCTGTGGGTGACAGCTGCATCTTTGTGATCCCACTTACCTCCTGTGCCAGGGTGGGATTCCTCGCCCCCTTCATCTTATTCTGACTGGGCTTAAGTTTCAACATGAGATTCAGAGGGGAAAACCTTCAAGTCTCAGGATGGTGTTGGAAACGTTGTAGCTGACGATTGTGTTTCCCTATTAGACTGAAGGGCTCACATGTAACAAATTGTATAAAGCCTATGAGTTCTTTTATAGTTTAATAGAACATATTTTCATAATGTAAACCAAATTTGCCTTAGTAGTATATCAAAATAAGACACTGAAAATTCCGCTTGGTATTATATGAAACACAGCTATTTTGAACAAACATGTATTACACAGAGATAGATATATTTTATATTGGGACTCTTCACACAGAAGATACTGGAAGACAAATAGTAACAGTTTCCTTTTGATGATACAAGCCACACGCTGTGAATGGCTTTTGTGCAAGGCCAGGCTCTCCCCTCCAGGGCTCATGCAGCACTGGCAGGAAACCTGCTCATGCATATTTATGCGGCTGTATGGCTTATCCAAGGAAATGTTTATAAATATTGCTTCCGTGTTTCAGAAACATGTTAATGGTGGAAGAGTGTTCAGTGGAGACTCAGCGACACTGTTCCCTGATGGATGTTGAAATGGGTGTCTCACAGGATGAGTAGAGCAGAGCCAGTGCTGGGCACTGCCTCTGTTCCTCTGGGGTGCCGTGAGCATGCTCACCTTAGCCCGAGTGAGGGCCTAGCCATAGGGGTGGCTGGGGGCAGAGAGGGCCTCTGAGTGGCTGGGCACTGCCTCTGTTCCTCTGGGGTGCCGTGAGCATGCTCACCTTAGCCCGAGTGAGGGCCTAGCCGTAGGGGTGGCTGGGGGCAGAGAGGGCCTAGCCGTGGGGGTGGCTGGGGGCAGAGAGGGCCTCTGAGTGGCTGGGGGCAGAGAGGGCCTCTGAGTGGCTGGGGGCAGAGAGGGCCTAGCCGTGGGGGTGGCTGGGGGCAGAGAGGGCCTAGCCGTGGGGGTGGCTGGGGGCAGAGAGGGCCTGGCCGTGGGGGTGGCTGGGGGCAGAGAGGGCCTGGCCGTGGGGGTGGCTGGGGGCAGAGAGGGCCTGGCCGTGGGGGTGGCTGGGGGCAGAGAGGGCCTCTGAGTGGCTGGGCACCGCCTCTGTTCCTCTGGGGTGCCGTGAGCATGCTCACCTTAGCCCGAGTGAGGGCCTAGCCGTAGGGGTGGCTGGGGGCAGAGAGGGCCTAGCCGTAGGGGTGGCTGGGGGCAGAGAGGGCCTAGCCGTGGGGGTGGCTGGGGGCAGAGAGGGCCTAGCCGTGGGGGTGGCTGGGGGCAGAGAGGGCCTCTGAGTGGCTGGGACCTGCAGCTGAGTCCAGAAAACAGCATATTCATGCCCATCACTGAAAGCCACTGCAGTCCCCATTGCACAGACTGGAGCAGGTGTGGTGGGCAGTCCCAGAAGGTGAGCATCAGCACAGCAGGCCGGGAAGGGGCTCGTGGTTCTCAGCATGCCATGCAGGAGCGGGTTCCTCTCGGGCCCAACCCTGCCAAGCCTCACTCTTGCCCCGGCAGGGGACAGGCGGACGTGCTGTCCTTGGGCCGCGGGTCTCTGGCTCCTGCTCCCGTGCTGTTTCCCTGCGGGGCGCACAGTGTGTTTTCTGCTCTGAATCTCTTCCCAGCACTCTGGCCCTTGGTGAGGCTCTGTGTCCTGCATGGGTAGCAGGAGTCGGTGATGTGAGCACTCTACATTGGTGCTGTGGGGAGTTGCATCTCTGCCTTGAGCCCTGGCCTCAGGTGCTGGGTGGCAGAGTAACAGCTGGACTGTGCCACTTTGTCCAGAGCTGGGGCGTCCCTGTTTGATCACTGGCCAGCAGCCAACCCTGTGTGGTCACTGCCGCCTAGCACATCCTGCCGTTACCATCTCCATCACGTCACGCACTGCCTGGAAGCAGCAGCAGGAGATCTGAACCCATCTGGCCTCTCTCCGCCTTTCATGCTCCCCTGGAAGCCAGCAACATGACCAAAGGAGAACAGGAAGATGCTCCCAGAGCCACACCATGTCTCAGCCCAGCACTAAGAGGGCTGCTCCTCAGAACAACAGCTAAGGGCCGCACCGAGGCCCGAGGCCCTGAAGCCTGGGAAGCAGGCGAGACCGTGCCGGAAGAATACATACATCCAGGTCCGATGAGGAAGCAGATCAAAGGAGCAAAGACAGAGTGTGGGGTTAAATTATTTACGACAATGCCACAGCTATATCTGTCAGGGACAGTTTTCTCGGTTAACCCTGCCTTCTCTCGTACCAGTAGAAGCTGGCACTGCCCAGAGAATTATGCCCCAGAGAGGGGTCAGCTGGGAGCTGGGCAGGACCTTGGTATGAAGCCAATGAGTCATCCAATATCTTTCACAGTCTCTGGTGACAAACAAGCTGGCCAGCTCGCCATAGATCTCATTTCCCAGGAGAGAAAAGCAATGGATCATGTCACTGTGCACCCAGTGGACAGGAAAAAAAGGTCCTGCCCCTTGCTGCCCACTTGCTGCCCAGATCCCCTTTCCTGAGCACCCAGAGCCAGGGCAGAGTGATGTCCACGTTGGGTGCTGTGAGTGTGGTGGACTGCACTGTGTAGCCAGGGCTCCCTTCCCCGAGGGGCGATGCAGGGTGTGGAGCTTTGGTGCTCGGGCCACAGAGGCTTGTGGCTCAGCTCCAGCAGGAGCAGCCTCTGGCAGCGGGGCTTCCAGGTGCCATGCAACTTGCTAGAAAAACAGCTGCATCTAAGCCTGTGTACTTGGTTTTGTGAGCATCACTTGTGTCTGGAGCATGGCTGCAGCTGAGCAGGCTGCTGCTTCTCCGAGGCAGCTCTGAGCAGCTGTCCTGGAGGAGTGCTGGGATGGCCACCGAAGAGAGGTGGACCGTGACGCTGCTCCTTTCATCATAGCTTGGCCGGCCACCTGCCTCTCTGCTAACCATAAACCAGTGTGGGCTTCGATAGAACACGCTGAGAGAGAAGAGCGAGTGTTAGGGAGGAAGGAGCACCCGCCTCTGGTCACAGCAGATGGAGCAGAGAAGCGAGCAACCTCCACTTAGAGTCCGAGAGGTCACCCTGGCCCACTTCCCCAATTTCTTTTTAGAATTTTTTTCCTTCTGGAAGGTCAGAGTCACAGAGAAGAGAGACAGAGAGGAAGATCTTCCATCCATTGATTCACTCCCCAAGCAGCTGCAATGGCTGGAACTGCTCCAATCCAAAGCCACGAGCCCTGAGACTCCTCCGGGTCTTCCGTGCGGCTTTGGGCCATCCTCGACTGTTTTCCCTTGCCACAGGCAGGGAGCTGGATGGGAAGCAGGGCTGCTAGGATTAGAACTGGTGCCCATATGGGATCCCAGCACTTGCAAGGTGAGGAGTTTAGCCGCTAGACTACCTCACTGGACCCTACTACCCCATTCCTAGAAATGGTGATAAATATTATATCCACAGCTGTACTGGAACACAGCAATGGATGCATTGATTGGTCCAGAAATGCTGGCAGACCTTCCTGAAATGCAGCAGGCAGACGGATGCTGTTAGTAGGGAAAGCTCCTGTCTGGACATGGAGCGGTTCCAAGTGTGCTCCCGGAGACAGGGCCAGGAAGCATTTGCTGCACTTTAGAGATGGGTGGCTGCTTCCGTTGTCCAATGCATTAGCTGAGTGCAGTCGTAAGCCAGCTGGATGGGTGCCGTGCTAGGGTCTGCACTGGAGAGCAGAGCCTGCCTGCCACTGTGTGCTGGGTTGGACCAACCAGAGACATCAAGACCATGAAGGGTGTGTGGTGCAGTTCATCACAGCACCCACTGTGGCTTTTTCCTAACCCAATCAAGGATATTCAACAAACGCTCCTCAGCTACAGAGGGGGCACTATCAGAAGTGCTTCCATTGAAGACAGAAGTGGAATGGGATGGCTGCTACCCAGCCTGTCAGTAGAAATTCTAGCACATACAAGGAAGAATGATCTCCAAATATTGGCCAAAGGGAAACAATGACCTGCATGTGTATTCAGATAAGGCATCTGTCTTCTAAACCATTTCCTGTAAAATCAAGTAACTTAGAAGTAATGAGAGCCTAACAAGCTGACAGACACAAGGTCAACAAAATCCCCAGCCCTCCTCACCGGCAATAGTCATGTAAGGGGTGCATATGAGAAAAAAATTCCAGTAGGTCTGTAACAGTTGTACTCTTCCCTGGAGGATTTAAAACCAAATGATGTAAAAAGCTGTGGTTCTTCGAGCTAGCACTGTGGCACGGTGGCTTAAGACACTGCTTGCAATGTTGGCATCCCATATGGGCACCACTCCAAGTGCAGGCTACTCTGCTCCTCACCCAGCTTTCTGCATTCTGCCTGGGAAAGCAGCAGAACACTGCCCAAGGCTTGCCTCCCTACTACCCGCTGTGTAGACCAGCAGGCAGTGCATGGCTGGTGGCCTTGGCTTGGTCAGCCCTTGCTGTTGCACTGGTTTGAAGACACCTATCTCTCTCTCTCTCTCTCTCTTCTCCCCTACCCCCACTGTCTCTCTGCCTTTTAAACAGAGAAATCCATTTGTAAGAAGCCGTAACTCTCGGTTGGTTCCAGTGATTTAGCAGCTGGCAATGGAACACTTAGACTGAAGACTCAGCTCGGTTTGGCAGAAGCTGCTGGCCAGCAGACTTTACAGGGCAAGGTGAGAAATCCACGTCACGCGTGCCTCTCTGTCCAACACGTGCCTCTCAGGTATGATGATTCTTTACATGTGTTTCTAGAGAAACCCGAATTAGCTCTTAGTTTTGGTTCCTTTGGGGAATGGTCTGACACGAATGCCTCATTTTAATTTTATTATTTTCAAAAAACATTTTTATTTAGAAGGCAGAGTTACAGAGAGAGATTTTCCATCTGCTGGTTCACTCCCCAGATGGCCACAATGACTGCCGCTGGGCTGATCCAAAGTGAGAAGCCAGGAGCTTCATCCAGGTCTCCCACACGAGTGCAGGGTCCCAAGGCCCTGGGCCACACTCCACTGTTTTCCCATGAGCAGGGAGCTGAATGGGAAGTGGGGCAGCTGGGACTACAGCCGGTGTCCATATGGGATACTGATGCAGCAGGTGGAGGCTTAGCCCTGATTTTAACCTTATTTTGTTCCTAGAAGAAAGAGAAATGACATAGCCACATCTGCCTGCTCCCTGTTGGCCATGTAGCCCTTCCTACCACACATGGTTTCCCAGACAAGTCCCCAGTGCCTTTCATCTCTGACATCTCCCCAGGGTCCTGGGTGATTGTCAGGGTCCTTCCATGTGGATGCCAAGGAACTGGCACATAGCCCAGCACACACCCCATTGCTCAGGACCAGAGCCACATTCTGACTCTCAAGGCCACTGTCCGGCACCGCCGCAGCTGTTCCCTGGCTTGGTCGTGACCAGGGTGTTTTTTCTTGGAGGGCATTCTCGCAGCCAGGGAAAGGCAGACACTTTTGATAAAGCAGCTCTTCCAGGAGAAGAGTGGCAGCCAGAGTTAGGGCTCTCCCCAGATCAGATCTTGGCACGAGGAAGCGGGAAGGGGCTGGAGGCCTTTCAGTTCCGGAAAGCGAGAAAAGTTGCCCTGCATTAGAGAAAGCCGAGACTCCCAGAGCCGAGTGGACCTGCTCTGTGGCAAAGCCCAGCAGCTTCCTGCCCACTCTCAGTCATGCTGTCTTCCTCACCAACAGGCCCTCGGGCTTATTTAGAGCGACAGTCTTGCAGGGTGAGAGCCTCTTCCCCAGCCCAGCCTTCCCAACAGCTCAGGCTGGGGCCAGGAACTCGTTCTCATCATGAGGTGTGAGCTGAGCTGGGGGTCCTGGGGAAGGCACCTGCTGGGCCAGGGTCTCTGCTTCTCTCCCTGCCAATGTGCAGTGCACACAGATCACTCACTCATCAGTGGCTAAGATGCCAGCCTACTGCACTGGACACAAGCCAGGTGCCAGCCCTGGTTCTGCTCCCGATTCTGAGTTCCTGCTAAGAGACAGTGGACAGTGCCTCAAGTGCTTGGGTCCCTGCCAAGAACCATGTGGGAGAGACCCAGACAGGCTTCCAGGCTCCTGGCCTTGGCTCAGCCCTGGCTGCTGTGGCTATTGGGCAAATAAGCAGGCACATGGAAGATCTCTCTGGCTGATTTTCCTTCTCCCTGCCTGGGTGTGGCTAGTTCCAACTGCAAAAGTGTCTCTCCTTCTGGCATCCCATCCACTCTGGCTGTTGTCATGAAGTGTCAGAGTCTGTGACCAGAAGCCACAACCTCAGCCCGAATCCCGCATTTTGCTGATGGACGCACAGAGCTGAATGGGACACTCTGCAGAAGGGGAGATGCCTCAGGGACCTGGACTGGGTCTCACCTGCTACCCAGCCCTGGCCTGCGGACACCCAGCCCAGGAATGCCTGCTCTGCCCTCAGAGAGGGGAAAACGGCCAGGAAGAAGCAAAGATCTAGGGAACAGTTAAGGACCACCATGGTACAGTTTTAGAAGTGTGCGGGGGGCGGGGGACAGCATTCTTTTATGATTTGTGGGCCAGAGAGAAAAGATTAGAGAAAGACGGAAGAACAGGCAAGGCAGAACCCCCTCCCCAGCCCGGTCTCCCATGTAATGAGCTCTAAGGCACCCCCACAACAGGAGGGGCGGGGAGAGTCCCTGGGTGCTGCGACAGCGCAGTCCGGCTTCACCAAGTGGTTTTGATCCTGTGGAAAGTCTCACTTCTTGGGCAGATTTTTTTTCTTAAAGAACCCAAAAGTTTATCTGTTTTTTCCTTTTCAAGAAAGAGGAACCTGCCCAGAGTGGGGGGGGGGGGGGGTGCCAACAGACCATGGCAGGCTTTTGTTCAACCCAGGGTGGTCAGGTGGGGACCCGAGGCCCTTTCAGCAAGGGGTGCCGCAGGTCCTGCCTCACGGAGGCGCCCCCGCCGCCGCGCGCATGGCCACTGGCCGAGGACGGGTGCGGTGGGGAGGGAAACAAGATAGTGTCGCCCTGCCCCCTTGAAAGAGCATCCTGCCGCTCACTCTTTGTCACCTATTGGATTTCAGGAAGGCTGACTCGAGTTGCGCCCTGGCCGCTTCCTGGGCCTTCGCTGCTTAGTTTATTTATTTATTTTCCGGCGCTGGCAGTCACATCCTTTGTTGCGCCTCCTCTGCCTTCATTTCCGCACTGGCACCTCCAGCCAATGCCTCGGGATTGGGGGGTTGTTTGTTTTTCCTTTACGGGGTTCGCTGTGCTTAGAGCCGGGCACGCGCCCTGCCCGGCGTCCGACAAAGGATCGCCCTGGGGGGCACTGGATGTCAGGCAGCTCCCGTGCCTCTCCCGGAGCCCGGCGCTTTGTGCGCGCTGTTCTGTCTCAGCAGCGCTGGGGACCCCCGGGAGGAGGCGGGGCTGTGCGGTTGCCGCTGCGCTCGCGCAGGTCCTGTTAGGTCGCGCTCCTTCAGCGTCCCTTGCCCCTATGCCCCGGTGCCGCCCGGCGCGGCTCCGGCTTGCCCATTTGGCCGCTCGACGCCTCTGCGCGAGCGCTTGGCAGAACTCTGAGGAGGAGCGAAGGGAGGAGTGGGAAGAAGGCGCTTCGATGCCCCGGGCCCGGCGCTCTCTAGTTCGTGCAGCGCCGTGACCATGTCCGAGCCAGGGGACGGCAGCGAATTCGGCTACATCATGGACCTGCTGGCCAAGGGCAAGGTGAGCGCGAGGCAGCCACCCGGCAGCGCCCTTTCCTTCCCGTGGGCCACTCGGAAGTGAGACCCGTGGCTCTTGGGTGCATGCGGGGCCTCCACGGCGTGGTGGGGGCGCAGCGCCCGGTGCCCGCACGCCATAACCCGGAGAAGAGCTGGGGGCGCTGTCCAGCGTGGCCACAGCGGTCCACGCGCGGTGACTTAGAGGGGGCGACCACGTCTGGGTCCTGGGTCTGCTGTCCATCTGGCCATGCTGGGGAGTGCAGCCGGTCCTGAAGCCCAACGCCCCTGGGGCTTGGCCACGGCCTTGGGCCAGATGCTCCAAGCGCCCTGCTGCTTCTGCTGGCGAGGGCTGTTGAGCCTCACATCTGTCCGGCCTGTCCCGTGGCTGGAGCTCTTTGGAAGCCGGGAGAGCGGGGCTGAGCTGGAGCCTGCATGGAGAACCGGCCCCCAGTGGTGCCCAAGAGGTTGCCAAGAGGTAGCGAGGAGGGTTGAGCAGGTGGCAAAATGGAGAGCAAACTCCCTGGGTGCTGACATCGCCTAGGGAAAGCCCAAGCCCAAAGCCCCACAGCCGGCCAAGGCCAAATGCGAAAACCCAGTGTTGAATGGTACTGTTTGGGGCAGGGGTCCCCACGAAGCCGGCTCTGCAGCCCTGAACAGTCCGGGGTGACGCCCACGGTGCCACAAGCGTGGTGACTCCAGGACTGGTGGGGGGGCGTTTGTCATTACAAAATAAATGGACCTTTCTTGATGGGATGCCACAGCAGTTGTGGCCAGCGGTGCCTGAGCTGCGCATGCCTCACTTCTCCAGGAGGCCCAGCGAGGATGGCTTCTGGCTGGGCCCCTGTGGTTAGAAGCAGACAGGTGAGCCTGCATCAGCATCAGCTTGGGAGTGGGCCTGAGGGACTTAGGACAAAGGCAGGTGTGAAGCAGGTCACATGCCCAACTCAGGACTGCTCTGCTGCGGCCCTGGATGCACCTGGCGCTGTCCTTGGCCTCTCTGGACCTCAGGCCCCTCAGCTGCATGGGCAGCTGCCTGGTATCTTTCTGTAAAAACCCTGCCTGTTGGTCAGGAAACCATGGTCACCAGCGGCCTCCCATCTCCCGGCTCCCTCGTTCCCCCGAGGATGCCCTGGTGTCCAGCTCCGTCGGACGGCCCTGTGTTTGGGTTAGATGACACTGTGTCTGCATGTTGGGTGTCAGCCACAGGAGGGCCAACCTTGTGCCTTGACTTGCCATAGTTTCCTTGCAGGCGTTAGTTTGCACTTTGCATCCAGGTTTGTGATGTCCTGGTGGAGGGCAGTGGGAGCTGAACAAGGGCCTCTTTTCTGCCAGTCCCTCCTGTCCTTCCTGGAAGCTGGGCCCATGTGTTGGCCACTGTGGTGTTTTCTCTTCTTGTGGTGGTGAACTTTTCCAACCACGCGTTAGCTGATGGAAGTTGTGTAGAATGAATACACAGATAAGGGCTTGTTTCATGGCATGTAAACTTTTTCTTCCTCCTCCTTTTTTTTTAAGATTTATATTTATGGAAAGGCAGATTTACAGAGAGGAAGAGAGATAGAGAGAAAGATCTTCTGTCTGCTGGTTCATTCCCCAAGTGGCTGCAATGGCTGGAACTGAGCCAATCTGAAGCCAGGAGCAGGAACTTCGTCTGGGTCTCTCACATAAGTGCAGGGTCCCAAGGTTTTGGGCCACTTTCCCAGGCCACAAGCAGGGAGCTGGATGGGAAATGGAGCAGCCAGGATACAAACTGGCACCCATATGGAATCCTGGCACATACAAGTGAGGAATTAGCCACTAGGCTATTGTGCCAGGCCCCCTGCATCTTCTACACAGTAAAAAGCAGACTTTCCGTGTGGCTGTTTAGGCTGAGGATGAATACACCCATGTCCCCACTGTAGTACCGGGCAGTGCCAGTGTCCCACAAACACAGATCCCAGGAGGCAGCTGCAGTGGTGCCAGGAGGAGGGTTCCTGGGTTCCTGCCCTCCATGGGGAAGACCTGGCTTGGGTTTCCAGCTCCTGACCCCTGGCCCTACCCTAACCCTGGCTGTCACAGGTATTTGCTGAGGGAACCAGCAGGTGGGAGCTAGCTCTCTTGCTTTCAAAGGTGGGACTTCTCAGTCACCTCTGCCATGTGGGGGCAGCCAGAGTGCACTGTGCTGGGCCGTGAGCAGGGTGCCTTTCATCTCCAGCTAACACAAAACCCACCTGCCAACCCTGAACAGCTCACTGCACTCGGCTGCAATGGCTGCTTTAATATTTAAAGGACACCCTGGGCAGTGCCGTTGTAATCTTCCTGCTCACCCAGAGATCTCCTGGAAGGGCACTTAGTACTTGTGGTCAGTCTCACAAGGTTCCTAAATCAATGTAGTTCCCTATTCCTCATGCTCAAGCTTTCAGCGTTTCTAAAAGTTGCCCTCTATCTTTGCTGATTCTTCTCTTTGGACATCTGTGGTGGATAGCTAGAGTTAGTCACAGCAGGATTTTCAAAGCGCTTTTGTCTTCTGAGGGCTTGGCCTCATTAATTGTTTATCATCTTTGTATACCTTTTCTCCTTGCTCTCTCTTAATGGAATCACAAATGAAGATTTGATAACAAGGAACAGGTCAAAACTGGAGTACGGCATACCTGTTTGTATTTTTTGAGTATTTAGTGTCTTTATGTATAAATAGCCAGAAATACTTCCTGTTCTGTAGCTCGGGGTGGGCCGAACCCCGCTTGTGAGCTAGCCCCTCGGTAATGAACATGGAAAGCAGGGAGAATGCCATGTCCTTGGGCTCTGGCCGCCACGCACAGACCTGGATGCGGTTCCTGGATCCTGCATCTGTTGGGATTTGGGAAATGAACCAGTGGACAGAAGGGTTCCTGTCTTTCCCTCTCGCTCGCTTTCTTCCCCTCACCTTCTTTTTATCTCTTCCTCTCTCTCCTCTTTTCAAATAAACAAATCTTTAAGAAAAATAACAGTGATGGTTCCGGTACAGTCAACAAATACAGCAGATTGGGCAAAATGCAAAAGGCTTTGAAAAGCTCCTAGGCCATTTTGGTCAAGAAACACATATTTCCATTACTTGGTAAATTATTATTTTAACTTTAAACATTTCTTAGGCATAAATGTTTTTAAGAATTTTCACAAACAAGCTTTTTTTTTTAAAAAAACAAAAGGACACTTATATTCTGAAAGAACTAGGTTTAGAAAATTCCCTAATCTAGATTGTCAAGTCTTAAACCACTACCTAGGACCAAAACAAAAAACCACCAAATGACCTGTTTGTGAAGACTGAGTAGACATTTGCTCCAACAACTGAAATCTGAACTGAGTGATAATGGTAAGGTTGTGCCCGCTACGAAGTCTTCTTGGAATAGTTTCATGTGTCTTGGGATTGGTATGTGTTTGTGCTGAGGGAACTTGGGGGGAAGAGGTAATCAGGGGATTCCTACTTTGTAATATCATTTGAAAGCGGGAAAAATTTCATACAGATCACAATTTTTCTCTGTCTACTCCCTACTTCTCAAAGTAATTTGGAACAAAGTGTCTCCTAAACTGCTCTGTGAAACAAAGTTTCCATCGGCTGTGAAGCCCTGAATTGGGGTTGGGTACTTGGTGTGGCAGTGCAGGCGTGGTGCTGCTGGGATACCCTGGTTCTATCCCAGCTCCCTCCTGGCTCCATCCCAGCTCCATCCCGGTTCCGGTTCCATCTGGCTCTGTCACAGCTCCTCGGCCTAGGCAGGTCACCTGAGGGATATCATTGGACCTCAGGGTGGAGCTGAAGGAGCCGTTCTTGGGCCTTCTCTCCTGGGCAGGAAGTGTACCTACTTCACGGGGATGCTGCAAAGATCACATGAACATGGCAGGCAAGGTTTCTAATCCTGCTGTTGACACCCAGTAGGCCCGCAGTGCAGGAAAGCTGTTGCCTGCCGTCTGTGACAGCAGACATGCTCACTGTGGCCGCTAACAACTGGCAGTAGTGTTGTCACAAACAGCATACGGGCTGTGGAGGGCAACTTGAGTCTCAAACAATGCACTTTTTCCTTCTGAGTACATGTACATCCTGGGCACTCGCTTATTCATAAAAAAATTTCATTGTTTGAAGTTTAGACTTCTCTTGGTTATGTGGTGTTTTTATAGGCTCAATCTAGCAGTGCTAAGGGGAGGAACAGTATGGGCTGAAGAAGGATCTGCTGGACCCCTCAAAATACAGCCAGAGTGTTCCCCTCCAGTTGGCCCCGGCGATGCAGCCGGTGCACCACTGCACCCAGGGGAAGCGTCTGTGACAGCTGCCCTGCACCCCACGCCTTGGCCTACGCCACAGTGCACATCAGTGAAACTTAGGAAGCCAAGTCTCAGGCAAGGAGTACACAGTGCTGAGCCTCAGTGCACAGGGGACGGCTCTGGGAAACGGGGCTGAGGGAGGGGGAGGCAGTGCACCTGTGGTTGCACTGCGGCTTGGCAGGTGCTGGCTGACTCCACTTCCTGCTTCTCTGGACTTCCACCCCTCTGTGTTCCCTCAAGGACCTGTTATGACAGATAAGCAGAGGCGTGGGTCAATAATTGACAGCCATTCACTGTCCTGCCTCCTGTGACCAGCCGATGCCCCTGCGTGCCAACCTTCAGTCACTCCCCGTGATTCACTTCAGGCCCGTCTCCTTTGTGCCCCATGTCCAGGGGCTCATCCATCTTCTCCCCAGGGTTGCTCAGTGCCTCAGGACTTTCTTCCAACCAGGGGCAAGCCTTAAAGGAAGACAGCTGCCTTGCCAGGACCTCTCCTCCGCCTCAGCAATGCTGCCAGGCCCTGCCCTCCCTGCCCAGGATATGCCCCAGCCAGGAATTTAACCTCTTGTTGGGTCTCACTAGTAACATGGGAAGAGATTAAGTCAGCTTGGCCTGCAGGGTAACAGGTTTGTATCTTCAGTGGCAGGCAACAGTGTGTGTGTGTGTGTGTGTGTGTGTGTGTGTGTGTAGCGGCTGTTGGCTTTCCTGTAGTAGGTGGCTGTGCGACAGCCTGGGATGAAAGAGGCATGGAGTCGTTACTCCCCTTACTGCAACATAGGATAGCGGGGGGACTGCTGGGGGTCTTTGGACTTGGAATGATGACAGGAAGGAAAGTCATCTTGGTATTGAATTTTGGCCAAGATTTTAAAGTCAACTATCATGTTGGAAAAGGAGCTGTTAGGATGCTGGCAACAGAGGAGGTGCCAGGAATAGCACCTGCCATCAATGCGAAATGGGAGAGTACCAATAGAACAGTACAACCACCTAGATGGTTCAGCTCTCCCAGTTTCAAAGCTTGGTCAGGCTTCCAGCCTGCACAGCCCACCACGGATTCCCCTGCCCTCTTCATCCACAGCCCACCGCGGATTCCCCTGCCCTCAGCATCCACAGCCCACCACGGATTCCCCTGCCCTCTTCATCCACAGCCCACCGCGGATTCCCCTGCCCTCAGCATCCACAGCCCACCGCGGATTCCCCTGCCCTCTGCTCTCAGTGGTTCCATGTTACTGCACATGTCTGCGGCTGCCTGCCTGCCTCCTGACACGCATGCAAACACCCCAACCTGCACACACCGCTCTGCCCACCTCAGCTCCCATGTTCCACAGCTCGCTCTGCACCTCCTGTAAACCGCGGTGCCCACGGTGGCCCACGTGTGGGTGATGGCCTGCTGGACGTGGGCAGCGGGATGAGCAGGGACGGTGCGCCCGCACAAGAGGCGTGAAGACGTGCGTCCCCAGCTGTGGGAGCTGGGGAGGAGCTGAGCCGAAGCATGGCCAGGCGACTGGCAGAGCCCCAGCTCCCACAGCAGTTCGGTCCTGTTGACTGTCTTTGCAGCCACTGCAAACCCCTTCCCAACATTTTTGCTTGCAGGAGTTCACTATTTTAAAGGGATTTGTGTCCACAGAAATAGAAGCCAAAAACAAAAAAAAAAAGTAAAGGCAAGCCACCAGGGCGTACGGCGCCAGCTCCCTCTCCCTCCTCACGGGGGGTGGGGTGTATGTTTGCCTGCGTCAGCCTGTTGTGTGGGAACCCCAGGTGCTGGAAGCCCCGCGTGCCCCGCTCACCTGCTTCGCGGTCTGCCAGGTGGCCGTTCCACACGCGTTCCAGAAGCGACCGGCAGTGGCCCCTCGCGTTTTATGCTGGGTTGTGGTCATGTGTCGCATGGCCTTTACATGGCGAGGAGTGAGTGCTCAGTGCGGTGGCCTTTGCGCCGGGCAAGGCTGCTCGCCTTTATTTTAGCCAACAGCCCTCTATACAAGGCGGATCCTTGAAGCCTGCGGGGCTCCCAGCTCCACCGGCGCCCAAAGGAGTCAGCCGCCGCCTCGGCTCGGGTCGCTGGACGCACGTGGCCAAGAAACCCTCGGGGCGGACAGAGCTGGGGTCGAGCGGGCTTCGGCAAAGCCAGGGCACAGCACCACGAAGCGAGCGGGGCCTGCCGCGCCCCACGACCTTCGCTCAGCTCGGGTTCGCGTTCCGGAGTGACCCGCCGGAGCCAGGGGCTCCAGGTCCCGCCAAGGCCACGCCCCTTCTGTGCAGCCACGCTGTTGCCCAGGCGACGACGACGCCCTGCCCCTCGGGCCCCGCCCCTCGCGGCAGTCGCAGCCCCGCGTCTCTGTGCGGCCATACGGTTGTCCAGGCGACGGCGCGGCCCGCCCTTGGGTCCCGCCCCTCGCGGGCGTTGCAGTCCCGCCCCCTCTGTGCGGCTGGCTGTTGCCCGGGCGACGGCGCGGCCCGGCCCCGCCCCCTCGTGCCCCGCCCCGGCCCGCCGCCGCCCGCCCAGCCGCAGTCCGCAGGAGCCGCGGCTGCAGCCGGCCGTGGGGCGGGGATCGCGGGGCGCGGCAGGGAGCGAAGCTCGACTGTCCCGCGCCTGGGCTTCGCCCGCGGGATCCGGCTGACCAGCTCGCCCTCAGGCTCTGACCCGAGGTGCACGGCCGCCGCAGGGGCCCGCCCACCGGAGCCGCCGTGGGGACCCTGCCGTTGATGACACCTGGCCGGAGGCTGCCATGGAGGGGGACGGTTCAGAGCCGCCGGTGCGTGGGGCGCGGCGGTCAGGCCCTGACCGGGTCCCCGGGACTTCCTCCTTCCCGCCCGGGGCTGGGAGGCGGCGGGCGCGGGGGTCGCTCCGGCGGCGGGTGCTGGGGGCGCGTGCCCCGCGCCCGCCGCCGCCCTTTGTCTGGCTCCGGGCCCGGCGCGGTCGGGCACAGAGGGTGCCCGGGCGCCGCGGTTAGAACCGCCCAGGTCGGTTGTGAGGGAGAAGCCGCACGGTGGGACCGCGGCGTGACCTGCGGGAAAGGGGGAACGCTTGTTCGTGTGACCCTTGGCCGCTTGCATGCAGGGGGTTTTAGCCCCAAAGTGAGTGCGGCGAACGCCCGGGCACCGCGTTCTCCTTTGTGCGGCGAGGGAGGCCGCGCGTGTGCGTGTCTCTGGGTGTGGACTGCGGGGTGTGGTGCTTTTGCTTATCCTGCCGCGAGATGGGTGTGAGGGATGCGGCGGCCGCCGTGCGGCCTCAGTGGGCAGACCCGGGTCAGGTGTGGCATGAGTTAGCAAATACAGGTTTATTGCCTTAAGATGCAGTAATTGCTTCAAGAATTGTGATTTTCTGTGCATTTGCAGCGGTTGGCTAACGCAGCCCTTAAAAAGCACGGATTCCTGGATTCCTGGCTAGTTGGAATCAGTGGGGAGGGTGTGAAGTGGGGGGCCTTGGCGAGAGGCTGTCTTCAACCAGGTTTCCGCACTGGCAGCCAGGGGCTCAGGGCTAATGGACACCTCTCCCGGTCCCTTCCACACCTCCAGGGCCCTCCAAGTGCTGGAGAGCCTCAGGTGGAAACCCGGGCAAGTGGGAAGCCGCTGCTCCCGCAGCTCCCGCCTGGCTCGCTCCAGGATTCCTCCCAGGAGCCTCGTGGTTTTCCTGCTGTTCCTCCCGCTCACCAACCACTCCCCAAGGGAGTGCAGGTCACAGTCACTTTACATCCAAGTCCTCTCTTGGGATTTCACCCAAGTTTCAACTCGATGAATTATTCAGGACTGTTTGAATGACGTTGCATTCAGATGGAGCATTAAGTAAGTTCTTAATACCAAATGCCAATGTTGGCACTGTCTTCCCTCCCCTCCTCCCACCTCTCATCCCTTCCCGTCTAAGCTGTGGATGTGGGCTGGGGGGCACCTGACGGTACAGAATTTAGTAATTCTAAGGGGCCCTTGAGCGGGAAGCTGCCTGGATTCTTTGCAGCGGGCGAGGAGAGCAGGTGCTGGCACAGGAGGCATGCACGTGTTCCTGCAGCCCCCCTAAGGTCCTTTGATGCTGTCCTCTTCCTGATTCAAGGTCACCATTAGGAATATTGAAAGGGAGCTTATTTGCCCGGCATGCAAGGAGCTGTTCACGCACCCGCTGATCCTGCCCTGCCAGCACAGCATCTGTCACAAGTGTGTGAAGGAGCTCTTCCTGACGATGGACGACGGGCTCAATGATGTGGCGTCCGACACCTCCAACCAGGGCAGCCCCCGCCTCCGGCTCGCCTCCCCCAGCATGGACAAAATTGACAGAATCAGCCGGCCAGGTATGTGCCAGGGAGTGGATGTGGTCTGGCCCCGGGGTAAACGTGCAAGGGAAAAGCTGTGTGTGTGTATTTGTGCGCACACACGTGTGTGATTTTCATCATTGGTTTTTCTGGGAGAATGTCTTAGACTGTAGTGGTTCCCACCTTGGGACCATGTCAACGTAAACTTCTGTTCTCGCTGGGCTTGGCACGGAAAGTCTTTGTTTGAGTGTAGTAACCATCTTTGTGCCGAACTCCTTCTTGGTAACTGCGTTTGAGGAATGTTCTGGCTCTGACGTTCTTGGTGGGATGAAATAATGGGCCACTGAAGGGCTTACCGTGGTAACATCCGCTGATGTCAGAAACTGCAGAGGGAGGAGGCGGGGCTACCTAATGGCTCCTCCCAGAAAGCTTCGTGGAGGAAATATTTGATATTATTTCATCTGAAGACTTGCTTTTCTTCAGTCATTTTTTAAAGAGATTTTGAAAATCGTATAGTGTGGACTTACAAACATGTGAAGTTGATCTCACTTGGTGTCTTGTAGGTAAATTACATCTTTGGCACATACACAGCCATTGTTGAAATAGTTTCCTGTTGGGTTCTAGACCTCCTTGGCAGTAGCCACTGTAGGGTTAAAATGCATAAAGTTGGAAGTCACTGGGTGGTGAATTCAGGGCCGAAGGCTGGTGCTGAAGTTGGGTGAGGGCCAGGGCGGGAGGACGGACCCCAGCCTTGAGATGAGCGTGTCCTCCACTGGGTGGGGAGCCCATGGTGGCTGCCAGGCCTGGCTCAGGGCTTGAGTCTGCCTGGCCTGGGGCTGCAGGCTCGCCGCCTCTTGTCACTCTTGACTTTTTCTCCTTGAGGGGCAGGAGTGACTTGCTTGAGTGATGTGTCCTTGTGCTCCGTCAGTGAGTGGTAGTCTTTGTTTAAGGGTGATACTCTGCTTTTTAAAGGGTTATCTTTATTTGAAAGGCAGAGTTAGAGAGATCTCTCCCATCTGCTGGTTCCCTCCCCAGATGTCCACATGGCCAGAGCTGAGCTGGTCTGAAGCCGGGAACCAGGAATTTCTTCTTCCTGGTCTCCCATGACTATGGACCGTCTCCCACTGCTTTCCCAGGCCATAAGCAGGGAGCTGGATAGAAAGTGGAGCAGCCGGGACTAGAGCTCGTGTCCATGTGGGGTGCCAGTGCTGCAGGTAGATGATCAGCCTCCTGCACTGTCCGCCACTCCCTCCCCCGGTGCTGTTTTTAAGCATGTGTGCTTCTTGAAATGCCCGTTGATGCTCACTTGAAGATACACTGTGTACGAATAGGCGTGCTGGGCAGTGTGTGAGGGCTGGGAGTGTGAAGACACAGGCCTAGTTCTGGGAGGCTGTCGTTGCTGTTCCCTCCTCTGGCACTGTGGGGGGTGGGGTACAGAGAGTGCTTGCAGCCCACCTTAGCCTGGTCTGTTGTGAGCATCCTTGACTCACTGGGGAGCCTTTCTGGATGGACCAGGCAAAGCTTACCTTCTAGACATAACCCACCAATTAGATGGAGATCTAACTAAGTACTAGTATTTCTGCATGTAATCGGATTGTGCACGTGTGTGTTTTTGTGAATCTTGTGTCCCATGAGTGGGCAATGCTAACTATGCTTTCTGGAACTTCGCCTTTCATGGTCTACTCTGTAGGTGCTTAGTAAGTGCCTGTTGAGCCTGTTTCAGGATTGATACAGAGGCTCAGCACACTGGCTTTCACCACGAGTGGCTTTTATTTATTTATTTCTCCAGAGTGGGAGCCACATCCCTCCATGTTTTCCTCTGCTGGTGAGACTCCCTTCCTGCTCTCTGGGAGAGCACTGTGACTCGGGGGAAGTGGGTGCTGTCTGCGGGTGCTGCGGGGTGTGCTGGTGAGCTGACAGTCTACCAGGTCAGGGCTCTAGGGAGAGGATGGTGGCTGGACCTCAGCATGAAAGAAGGCAGGTGCACGCCCAGTCCTGAGGTTGGGAGAGAGATGGAGATTCCTCTGTGGCTTCACTCTCCAGAGGGGCCAGGCCAAAGCTGGGAACTTCATCTGTCTCCCCTGTGGGTGCTGGGGCGCAAACACTTGGCCATCTTCTGCTTCCCCAGGCTATGAGCAGGGTATTGGACTGGAAGTGGAGCAAGCCTGGATATGAACTTGTACCCATGTGGGATGCCAGCATCAGGAGGGGCAGTTTCCTTGTTATGCCACAACACCAGCTTCTGGTGTGTGTGTGTGTGTGTGTGTGTGTGTGTGTGTTAAAGGAGAGCCAGGCTTGGGAGCATAACAGAAGGCCTCGTCCAACTGTGTAGCAGTTAAGTTGCTTTCTACTTTTAATGATTTATATGTAAACCCTCCCTCATTTTGTACTTTCTTGTCCAAATGACATTGGCTTCATTAATGTTTATTTGTAGTTTTTAAATCAATAAGAAGACAAACAAAGATGCTTAATTTCACTTTCATTCCTGGTATGATGGTTTAAATGGACGAACACGTAGGACCCATTGCTGTGCCACCAGTGGTGACTGTGACAGGAAGTGGGCTCTGTGTGCTGGCTCCACGCAATCACGTGGCCCAGGAAGAACACGTGTTACTGTTCATTCAGTCCTTGTGAAATGTGGTGGACAGCCGCTGCTCGATCTTCTGTTACCAAGTGTGAATATTCTGTTTGAAAGTGAGTCTGAATCCGGTTTTCTGTTCGTTGTTTGCAGCATCCCAGCGGAGACCCTTGGGGTGGAGAGGTAGCTGTGTGCCTTTGTGCTGTGTTGGCTTCAGGCAGTGTAGCCCTAAGCCTCACTTGGCTAGCCTGGCGGGTGTGAGAGGTTCCTGAACCTCGGTGGTCAAGTGTTCACAGTCACGCCCAAGCGTGTGCTTGCGCGCTCACACACACACACACACACACACACACACACCACACACACACACACACAGCTGCAGTGACTCAAAGGCCAACTTGAGAGTTTCCATACACATTCCGAAGCGTCTAAGGGAGAAGGTGGATTATTCATGTTTGCCTTTTTGTCAATATATGTGATAATGTTTTTTTTTTTTTTTGAAGAAAATGACATATACTCCTGCTGATTCCCTGAAAATCTTTTTGTTTGCTTGGTGGAGCAAAGCTTGATATCACTACATTGTTCTGTTGAAAACCTTGCTAAAAGGTGTTGGGAGTTTTATAGCTAGTAACATAATCTTTGCCTGTTTCATGCACACTAGGTCTTTGTTGCAACTTTGTATGTGAAAATATATTTACTCAAAAGGTAGAGTTAGAGAGAGAGCGAGATCTTCATCTGCTAGTTCACTCCACAGAGGCTGCAATGGCTGGAGATGGGTCAGTCCAAAGCCAGGAGCTTCTTCCTGGTCTTCCATGTGGGTGAAGAGGCCCAGGAATCAGGGCCGTCCTCCACTGCCTGCTCAGGTGCCTTAGCAGGGAGCTGGATCAGAACTGGAGCAGCTGGGACTTGAACTGGCACTCATGGGATGTCAGCACCACAGACAGCAGCTTTACCTGCTCTGCCGCAGCACTGGCCTGCAAGTGTTTGAGAGTCCTGGGCACTTAAGACGAGGATTTTAGCCCTGAGGTCTCAGCTACTTCGGGGGTAGCTGGGGCACCTCCTTTTCCTAACTGTCTAAGTGTTTGACTCCATGTAAAGAGAGTTAGCCTGTTGGACTTCTTTTTACTGTGCTTGACCTTTCAAAGGAGAATTGGCGACTTTTGGTTGATTCTGGTGACAGCGTGCATCTCGTGGTAAAAGTGCCAGCACGCACGTGTCATCCCTTCTCTGGCTTTCTTGCCGCCTTCTGCCTCTTGAGCCGTCGCAGAGCCCCCTAGAAGGCACTCCAGCCCGGTAGGGAGACTCCGAGATTGGTTAAGTGTTGGTAGATTGTAAACTTAGTAATTAGAGGAGAGAGTTTTACAAAAGGTAACTGCATATACCCAGTTTTGGGTTTGGAAGTGGAGAGTTACAAAAAGGTAAAAGGACTTCCAGGTGTCACATGGTCAGAAAGTCCACAGAGCCGTTCGCGGGGCGGCCTCCCTGCTGCCTCCTGCCCGACACGCGGACGGCCGCCGGAGGTGGCTCGCGCCCAGAGTGCTGTGCTGGGTGTCTGTAGCCAGACTCGAGGCTGAGGCCTGGAACCTGGTGGTAATGAGTGGCTTATCTGTCCATATTTGAAATGCTTTGTTTCTCGTTTTGTATTTAATCCTAAGACATAGCCCTGGACGCTGACTTTTGGGGGGAAATTTGCTTTGAACCACTTTGAAAGGATTGGGAGTCTTCATTTTAGAATTGTGCTGTGACTTTGCTTGTAAGGCACATGGTGGGAAGAATTGATTCCACCAGGTAATAGGGCTCACACTGTTCCGAGGTGTTGTTGGCCCCACACGTTCTGCTTGTCCATCATCGTGGTCCTTCCTCTCCATGCTGTGGCAAGAGCAGAACCAGCCGGTAGGAATCTGTAAGCACCACACTGGCACTGGCAGTATGTGCTCGCTAACCACGGCTGGCTCCTGGAACTTTGAAATAGGGCTGATATAACTGAAGAGCTGATTTTTTCTTTTAAGATTTATTTCTTGAATTTTATTGGAAAGGCAGATTTTACAGAGATAGAAGGAAAGAGGTCTTCCATCCTTTGGTACACTTCCTGAATGATCCAAAGCCAGGAGCCAGGAGCTACTTTCAGGTCTCCCAAGAGGGTGCCGGGACCCAAGGCTTTAGGCCATCCTCTGCTGCTTGCCCAGGCCACAAGCAACTGAAGCAGCCGGGACACAAACCAGTGCCCAAATGGTGCCACGGGGTAGAAGATTAGCCTGACGCGCCGTCATGCCAGCCCAGAAGACCTGAAATTGTATTGCTTTAATTTTGGCCGCACTGACTAATGGCTGCTGTGTTACTCGGCTTAGCCCTAGCAGATAGCAAGTTGCCTCTGTTATATTTTTGTCCTTCATTCCTGTCTTTGTTTTTTTATTAGCTTTGTTTCTCAGAGTATCCTTACATCTGTTTTCTTGGAATACAGATTCTGTCATTTGTTTTTGTGAACACAATGGTGGAAATACGACAGAGGAAATAAAATGGGTTTAGCATTCAGAAGAAAATCTTCAGAGCTTTCCAGATCTGTTTAGAAAAGTAGCCAAGATAACTCTTGGAAAAGTTACATGAAAATTCGTAAAAATCTTGATTTAAGTTTATGTGATCTGAGAAGTTTGATGTGAGACTTTCTACCTTCTATTTTGATGCAAAAATAAGCTGATTAAGGTGTGCAGAAAAGGGATGAAGCATTAAAATTTTTTTTTAATAAAATTCTATATCTGAGTGTCACTAGTGTGCATGTCACAGCATGATTTTGTTACCATGATGTAATCTTGTTTGATCATATCACTGGATCACAACCTTCATACAATCATAACCTACTTTATTTATTATTGGCTTTTGGGATGAGTTATTCATTCATGTCAATTTCCATCACCTGGTTCATTTGTGGAAGCATCTATTGTGACATGCCATTTGTTGAAACTTGACCACTGCACTGCCTACTCAGAATTGTTGGGTCTGTTTGCTGTGAGGTTTCCCTTGGCGTGTGTTTTGGAACGGCTTTGCTGCTTGTTTCCTTGCGTGCCTGTCATGGTGTGAAGCACCCTGGGTTGCCCTGCATGCTTGGGGGATCGCAAGGATTTACCTTATGACAGCTGTTCTGTGTGCATTAATGGTAGAACATGTGAAGATTTAAATTTCTTTACATGAAGCTAGTGGCAACCATCCGCACGCTGTGGTGTAAGTAGCCTGTGGGAGCAGGGCTGTCCATTTTGCATGCTGTGAAGTCCCATCAGACGCACGCTCCGTGGACTGACACGTTTCAGCAGCTGGGTGTCATGCTGCACGGGTGAAGTCACTCTGGAGCGGCACTGTTCCCCTGCCAAGGCCATGTCCACGTGGCTGTTAGAGATCCTCTCTGCATGTGCGTGCTGAGGGCGGCCGTTCTTTCTCTGCACTGGATTGTGGCAGTGTGCAGGGGGGGCCAGAGGCTAAGGAGCTGGGGTTGGGGTTGAGGGAGTCATGTTGTGGGCGGCCAAGGACACCTGCTGGCAGAGTTAAGTGGGCAGGTCTGAATTCCAGGGCCGGTGAGGCAGGCCCGCAGGTGTTGACCCTGGAGGAAAACAGACTGTGCAGGTTCATTTGTTGCACTATGTATGTTGTGAAAAGTTACTTGTAGTGCTCTGAGTAACTTTTGATGCACTGAATTAAGTAATCTTAATGGTTCTTTGTTTCAGGTCAAAAGAAGATACTCTATGGTTGGTCCCCCTTCAAGTTACTAAACTCTAGGTCTACGAGTGCATTTTTCACTCTTCCGTAGATTGTGCTTGGCTACCCATGATCCCTCCTTCTGCATTTTCCCAGAAAAGACAGTAATACTACACTGGGGATGCCCTCGTGGTTCTTAAAAACAGTTTGTTCTCACATGCTTCTTTGTGAATCTGGCATTTTAACCAGGAAATGTGTGACATGTGCGATACATGATGGAGAATTTTGCACACAGTTTAAACTCTCTCGCGGACCTGCCCTAAGTCCCCTGCTCTCCGCATCAGCCCAGCTTCTCTCCATCAGCTGCAGCTGGGTCCTGGCAGAGTGGTGCACCCCGCCACCCTGAGCGCTCGCTGCCTTTGGAAGCATCCTGGCCCCATGTAGTGTTGTGTTCTGTCTTCATAACCTGGGATGGTATACGGGTTTCCTCTTTGTCTTGGAGCTGGTGCCTCTTTAGCAGCTTGGGCTTGCCTTTTTGGTTCCAAAGAGAACCCGTTGTTAGAATGCAGTGTTACCGCATGGAGCCAACTTGGGGATCCGCTTTGGGGGATCTGCGTGTAGATGCGTGTCCTCCCTCTTGCCTTGCCCGCTGGTGGGATTTAACAAGGGCTTACTGATCACACAGGCTGGAAGCGCAACTCCTTGACTCCTAGGACAACTTCTTTCCCTTGTCCTGGCTGTGAGCACGACGTGGATCTCGGAGAACGAGGGATCAGTGGCTTGTTCCGCAACTTCACTTTGGAGACGATCGTGGAGAGGTACCGGCAGGCGGCACGGGCGGCCACGGCCATCATGTGTGACCTCTGTAAGCCACCCCCCCAGGAGTCCACCAAGAGCTGCTTGGACTGCAGTGCCAGCTACTGCAACGAATGCTTCAAGATCTACCACCCATGGGGCACCGTGAAGGCGCAGCACGAATACGTGGGCCCCACCACCAACTTCAGGCCCAAGGTGAGTGCAAATGTCGGGCACCCGGCCATGAAGGACTGTGAAAAAGGCAAGTGGAAGGGTGGGAGGCCTCGGGGCTGAATACCCCAGCAGACAGAGCCAAGATGGCGGCTCAGCAAGTCCATAGCCATGGCGTTGAGCACCAGGTGAAGAGCAGACTCTCCGATCATCCTCCAGAGTGGGAATGGTCACCGCTATCTGTGGCTGTCGTGACGAGCCCCATGGTGGCCCGGAAGAGTTGGGTAGGAAGCAGCTTTTCATATGGTGTCAGAGTATGAGTAAACCGTGACTGGTTATTATTTGAAAGACTTGATAGTAATAGTTGCCTTGTAAGGCAAGGTGAGGCCATAGTTTCTCTTAGGCTGTTATGACGCCTCAGAAGAACTGCCACATCACTGGGGTCAGAGGGCCCTCTGGCCTGGGTGGGTGTGCCACTTGGGTCTGATAGAGACAAGTCTGTCATTTTCTTATCACCAAACGAGAAGAGATAACATCTCCAGGTGTAGGATTGTTGAACTGCCATGCTGACTCCCAGGCAGCTCATGGGGTGTCGCAGCATCTGTACCTGCAGGCTTTTCTCACGCGGTGATGAGGGGCCTTTCCCAGGTCACACGACTTTGTTTTTCACCATTAGATTCTCATGTGCCCGGAGCACGAGACGGAGAGGATCAACATGTACTGTGAGCTGTGCAGGAGGCCCGTGTGCCACCTCTGCAAGCTGGGGGGCAACCACTCCAATCACCGCGTCACCACCATGAGCAGTGCCTACAAGACGCTAAAGGTGGGCTGGCTCGACTGGGGAACCGAGGTTTGATTTAAAACAAAAAAAACTCATGTCTCCCAAGTTTTAAATTGATAAGATCATGGTTGATTTTGTGGTACACACCATAAATACTTCACAATGTCAAGTATTTCTGATCGGCCACATTTTGGGGTCCTGCTGCCAGCTGAAGCCTACACTGGGGGCGCAAGAGGTGACCCCCTGCTGTGGTTCCCAAGTGAGCCCAGTGTCTGTGTTGTTGAGTGTGAGGGGGATTGAGGTGCTCCTGAGGGACTGAAGCTATTTTAAGACCTAACCTACGGAATTATTATAGACTTTGTTTGCCTGCTGAGCTGGCATTCCTTCCTGTCTGTTAACTTTACTTTAATCCTTGTGTGTTTGAGGGACAGAGGGATTGAGGAGGGCCAGAGACACACATGGAGGGTCGCTATCTGCTGGTCCATTCCCCAGGTACTGGTGATGACCTGGGGGGAGCCAGGGGCCAGGGACCCGGGGCCTTAAGCCATCACCCATGCCTGGCAGTCTACATCGGCAGAGGCTGAGAGCAGCAGCCAGAGGCAGTTACCAAGCCAGGCGTCCTGATGGGACTGGCATCTGCTTTGTCAACCTTCAGCCTGTGGGAAGTGCACCTGCTCATTGGAAGATGGAACACCCACTCTAGTCTCAGCTTTGTAAGGTGGCCTCTTCAAACTTTAAAACTTGGTCATGAACATGCAGTAGACAGTGGTATAATTAGTTCATCTACAAGCCAGCCACTCATGCTAATCGTTTTCTCCCATTTTAAGCATGTTTGTATACATGTATGTCCCCGTCCGTGTCATGCACATAGCTGTATGTCTCTGTCCAGCTCCATCTCCATTCTGCCTGCGAGCGCTAGAATACAGGTGCACTTGTGTTGTTTTGTGTGCACTCTGTCTCCCTCACTGCCAGGTCAGTTCTGGTCAGTTGCCTTAGTTCACATGTCCCTGCTCCTTTCCCTGCCTGGTCAGTGTTGATGGGCTGCCAGGTGCTGGGATTTTTACCTTGTTGTGGGGACCTTTGTTTCTTTGGGGTGTTGCTCTAAAGCTTCCTTAGCAGGTGAGAGCGGCGTTTAGTTGTGAGCTAATTTGAGCTGTGTGAGATCAGACCCCCTGGACATGAACTCCTGATAGCCAGTGAGCTGGGGCGCTCCCCACCCATGGGAGAGCCCCTGGAATTGCTGCCTGAGCCTCCCGGGCAATCCCGTTCCTGGCCCCTGCACTTGGCACTCACGTAGGTTGATTTGCAAGGTGTGTAGCTGGGGTTCTGTGCCTTCTTGCTTCCTGGTAAGGTCTCAAGCCTCACTGGTGTGGCCCTTGGCCCTGGCAGCTTCATCTGCTGGCTCCCCTCGAGTTCCCAGTCCCAGGACTGGATGCCTCGTCCTGACAGTGAGCCGGCTGGGGCCGCCATGGGCGCTTCTTGCGGGTGTCCTTCAAGAAAGGACCTCTGCTTTATTGGGTGGAGTCTGGTGGTTTCGGCTTTTCATGCATTTGGTGCGGTAGTTTGCATGGGAGAGTAAATCCAGACTTTGCCCCCACAATGGGGCCCCCTCTGCCACTGTCTGTAATTACGTTTTTGAGTCAGTTTCTTGCTGGTTTGTCTTCCACAGACTGTGCAAGGTTAGTTTCACAGAGAAATCTTTGTTGTAACATACACTTCAGCTTTCTTGTAACTGCTGTGTTAATTTGTTGCATGTGTTTCAGGTTTTTAAATCATAGGCTCTGAACTGGGCCTTTCCTTTTACTTAGTTTTCAGGACAGATGCTGTTTTCCAGATTTGGACTTGGGAAGGATCAGTGAACATGTCCCACCTTTGTCAGGGTTTTGGGCCTTAACCCCCAAAGGTGGTTTCTGTGGTCGTTCCTTTCACTTTTGGTCCCTATATGGACAGTAGGTGTCACAGGAGGCTCTGCTGTGTACTGGGTCTACACGGGCAGGGAAGGCTCTGCTCCCTACCTCCTGAGGTCTGGCTTCCGGTGAGGGGTGTGTGTGCTGTAATGGTGGGTATGTATGCTATGGTGTGCATGCTGTGGTGTGGGTATGTGTGCTGTAATAGTGTGTGTGCTGTGGTGTATGTGGGTGTGTAGTGAAGGTCTGTGTGCTCTAATGAGGGTGTGTGTGCTGTAGTATGTGTGTTGTGTGTTGTGGTGTGGGTGTGTGCTGTGGTATGTGTATGTGTGTTGTAATGTGAGTGTATGTGCTCTTGTGAGGGTGTGTGTGCTGTAGTGTGGCTGTGTGTGCTGTGGCTGTTGGCTGTGGTACCTGGTTAGTCCTACCCTGCAGTGTAAGGGTTGCTTAACATTTTACTAAAGAGTATTGCTTGGGGAGATGTGTTTGTTCTCTGCTAGCTTTGTTTTCTGCTTGTATATGATATGCTGTGATGTGATTTCTACTTTTTGTAAGTTGGAATTGAAGAGCGTGGCTGTATTTGCTGTAGTAATCTGGCACCGTGTATCTCTCCTTCGCACGGGTGAACTCTGACTTCATGCAGTGGGAGGGCTGACACCATTGTGGGGTTCCCCCAGACCAAGAGACTCATGGAGCAGATAGGGCAGTCACTGGGTGGATGACACTCTGTCTCCCTCCTTTTTGCTTGATTGATTCACATCTGACACATATCTCAAATGCCCACAACGGTTAGGGCCAGGCTGAAGCCAGGACCCCAGAACTCCATCTGGGCCTCTGCGTGGCTGGCCGATACCCAGCTCCTTGAATTGTCACCAGCGGGCAGCTGGCATTGGGAGCTGGAGCTGGAACATGAACCCGGGTATTCCAGTGTGGGATGCGGGCCTCTGGCTGCTAGGTGTGGCACCTACCCTCTGAGCCGTCTCTGCTGCTGCTGCTCCAGGAGGTCGCAGGGCTCGTCTGCTGCTGGCCGCATGGCACTCGGGCCCCAGAGCTTTCCTCCCCTTGCTCGTGTGTTCAGGGCTGGTTTATGTGTCCTGTCCTTGACATCCTTCAGGGCCCCAAAGTTGTGTCTGTGTAGGAGGCCTTCGTCTGTCCCTGCAGTGAGGTGACATCTGGCTCTCAATAGGCAGGGCTGGCCAGCCCCGTCCCCTTAGCTGTCCCCGGGCTCGTGAGGAAGTGGAGGGTTGTGTGGGCAGGCGCACATGTGCTGCTGACTGCTGCCCGTCCTTTCATCTCCTTGTTCCCTCTTCGTTCCTCATGTTCCGTGAGGGCTGTCATCGGGGCAGCTTCCAGCCTGCCCTCACTCTCCCTTGTGCTCTGAGGGTCTTTGTTCACAGAGACCTTTCTGGGACATGCCCTCTGAATCTGTGGCTAGTCCCCGTGTGACAGCGCAGCATCCGGCCCAGGCAGGGAAGGTCCTGCTGCTGTCCCTGCTGAGTGCGTGCAGGAGGTGGTGGTGATGGACTCAGAGGGGAAGGCCTGTTGTCTGCCCCTCCGCGTGTCTTGGGGGAGGGTGGGGAGTGAGATTGTAGTGGTGGCAGCAGCCCGGTCTCAGCACTGCCACCCTTTCCTGCTGTCCAACCTGTTTCCCACCTTCCATGTATCCCTGGGCCTGTGTCCTCAAGGCCCACACTTCGCACGCCAATGCCAGTGGTCAGTGGTCACCATTGTCGACGTCACGATGTGGTCACAGGTGGTGGATGGGCTGGTGCTGTGTGTTTACCTTCGTGCCCATGTAGCTCCGTCCATCTGCGTCCACAGGAAAAGCTGTCGAAGGACATTGACTATCTCATTGGCAAGGAGAGCCAGGTGAAGAGTCAGATTTCCGAACTCAACTTGCTAATGAAAGAGACGGAGGTGAGTGATGGAGTGGCCCGAGTGCCGCCTGTGGTTTTCGTTTCTTTGCTCGTGGAGCCTGAAGGTGTCATACACACTGTGCCGGGCCTCCTGCTGCCCCGGCCGCTCTGGGGCTGGGACAGTGGCACAGACAGTGAGCTGGAGGGCCAGATGGAGAGCAGGGGCGGGGACAACCAGCTGCTCTGGGATCACAAGGAGAACCTTTGGGGACATCCATGATCGCTTTGAAACTTTGTATTTTTAAATCATTTGTTCACTGGAGAGAGATGCTGACAGGGAAAGAGAGATCTTCCGTGAATTTGTCCAAATATCTGCAGTGGCTGAGGCTAGGCCAGTTGGGAAGCCAGGAGCCAGGAACTCATTCTGGGTCTTCCACGTGAGTGGCAGAGACCCAACTCAGGCCCTCACCTGCTGTGTCCCAGGATATGCAGGACGCTGGAATTAGGAGCCAGGACTGGGAACTGAACCCTGGCACTGCAGTATGGGCCTAACGCACATCTTAGCCACTAGGTTAAGGTCTCGCCCGGATTACCAGATTGCTTTTTGAAAAATGTGCTGCCATAAGGGCAGGTTAGCCTAAGTCTCCAGGTGTTCCTGATACGCACGCCACATGTCTTAGATAAAGGCACATGTGAGAGTGTGCCGGGCCGAGTGGAAGCTGCTCACACACCCACAGTCCCGGAGCCAGCAGAAGGAGCCATCTGCAACTGTGGACAGCCATGCAGCACAACCCTGCAAGGGTGTTGGCAGCAAGATGCCAGACCCAGTGAAGGACACCTCTGTGTGGATGCTGGCTGAGCATCACGGGGCATGGCACTGTGCTGCTGGGACGCTGGTGGCCCCTGCAGGTGCGCTGAGTTCCAGGGTGCCCTGTGGGCTGCATGGGTGCGCACCTGCAGAGGGTCGCTGCTCCCTACACTTGCATGCACACACCTCTGCCTCACTTAGAAAAAATAATGGTCCTTAAGAAGAGTAAGTGATCCCAGGAGGGCGTTACTCAAACATTGTATGCTTTTCATGGCATTGTTTCTCTTAGCTGTTTGTAACAAAATTCAGGACCCTTGCTCTGGTTCTGCAAGCTTTGGTTTGAGGGGCGAGTGTCCTGGCGGGTGTGAGAACAGTACTTCCCCGGGTGGGTTTTGCTGTTTTTCTGGCCTTGGGCAGTTGTGACACAGACAGCTTGTAGGTCTGTGGAGTGAGTGTCCTGCGAAGCAGAGGCAAAAGTGGCTTGTTGTGTCCCAGTGTAATGGCGAGCGGGCTAAGGAAGAAGCTCTCACACATTTTGAGAAGCTCTTTGAAGTTCTGGAAGAGAAGAAGTCATCTGTTCTGAAAGCCATCGACGCCTCCAAGAAACTCCGCCTGGACAAGTTTCAGACCCAAGTGGAGGAGTACCAGGGCCTCCTGGAGAACAGTGGGCTGGTGGGCTACGCCCAGGAGGTGCTCAAGGAGACGGACCAGTCCTGCTTTGTGCAGACGGCCAAACAGCTGCACCTCAGGTACCCGCGTGGCCCGCCTCGTGGCTCTGGCTTTTGGGCTTTACGGGCAGGGGCCTCTAGCCTCGCCAGGGTGTTGTGTTTGCTCACAGCGTTGCAGGTGCTTGGTGTGGGCTGCCCTTGTGAAGATCCACGCTCAGGGAACGTGTGTGTGTCTGCAGGATACAGAAGGCTACTGAGTCCCTGAAGAGCTTCCGGCCTGCTGCCCAGACTTCTTTTGAAGACTATGTGGTTAACACAACGAAGCAGACGGAGCTCCTGGGGGAGCTGTCCTTCTTCTCCAGCGGTGAGTCTCAGTGGCAGGAACCACGGGCTCTGCAGCTGGGCACTGTGCTTGCCCAGCCTGTTGTGTCCCTCTGAATGGGGCGGGGGGCGGGCAACGAAGCAGGGCACTTGAGAGAGCTCCCAGCCACAGTTCTCTCCCCAGAGGCTGTTTGTTGCCCTGGACTTGGTGATGGTGAAACCAGGAGCCAGGAACCCAATTCAGGACTCCCATTGGGTGCCGGGACCGAAGTCTTTGAGCCAGCCTGCTGCGTTCCACGTGTGCATGAGCAGGGAGCTGGGGTCAGTGGGAAGCAGGACTCGAAGCCCAGCGCCCTGGTGTCTGACGCCCTGCCCCAAGCGGCCCCGGCCACTCTGGCCACTCTGCCCAAGGGACACCTCCATGACTGCTTCCAAGCGTGGTGCCGTGGTGTTGCAGCGCACGCTTGCTGAGCAGTTCAAGCTGGGCTTCTGTGAACACCCAGGCTTCTGCTTTAAGCTGTCCTTGAGCCATCCACGGTGTTTCTTGAGTAAGACATTTCCCTGCCAAGAGGCAATTGCTCCTGGTTTTTCTCTGCCATCAGCACAGTCACATTGGGCTTCATGCCTGGGGCTTCTCTGGGCAGAGGGGCTTGTCTCGGGGGCTGGAAGCTGCTGGCCAGAGCTGCTCAGGAGTGTCCTCACAAGTGTCCTGTGCTCATCTGCCAGGAAGTCTCCCCAAGAGTTTTGAAGCCCCCAGGCCTGGTCAGTCCACCCAGTGCCCTGTAGACCTGTAGACCTTTCCCCAACGCCAAGTCCTGTCAGTGCCCAGACTCCGGGAAGGCCCGGGACAGAGTCTTGCAGAGAGAGGCGGAGATTGACAGGCTCGTGGTCAGCTTAGGTACAGGCCCCTGACTGACCTGCAGTGCTCCCATCTTTGCATGGATCAGTCCCCTTGGGCTGTGCCCCGGTCTTCCTGGAGTGGAGTCCAGTCCCATGCAGAGGTGTGGGGAGGTAGGGGGTGGGACTTTGTGTGACGGCACTGGCCTCCCGAGCTTCAGCTTCCCTTGATGGGGTACAGTGGCTGACCTGGCAGTTACGGCCTTGTGACTAGGCCAGGGTGGATGTGGGGATTCGCACATGGGAGAAACCCAGCTCATTAAAAGTTAAAAGCTCTGGTCACTGTGGCCTTTATTTTGAAATCTCTTCCTCAGTCGGGTATGTATTTATTGTATGACATTTGTTTATTTATCTTTTAAAAATATAGACTTATTTATCAGGGTGAGAGAGAGAGACAGAGAGAGAGAGAGAGAGAGACTTTCCATCTGCTGGATCTTTTCACAAACAGCCAGAATGCCTATTTTTGGTCAATGACTGGAAAAAAAATGCGCAAATAGCACAAACCACCAACTATTCTACTTAACATTTACAGATTCACACTACAGCTCTCAATTGGGTTCTACTCAAATTCAGTAAAGAAAACTTTTAGCCAACCCTCTATGCTTCTGTTCTGATGTTCCCAACAGAACTGAATATCCAACAGGTATAAATCTGCCTTTCAAATAAATACAAATAAATCCTTTAAAAAACCGCTTCTGGAGCCATTTGCATCCATCTCAGAGCCTGGGTTGAGTCCAGGGCCAGCTTCCTGCTAATGCGCACCCCGGGAGGCAGCAGGGCTGGCTAAGGGCCCTGGGAGCTGCGGCCCACAGGCGACACCTGGCCTAAGTGCTCGGTCCCTGTGTGTGGCTCAGCAATGTGGAATGAACCAGTGGATGAAAGATTTCTCCCTGTCCCTCTGCTTTTCAAATAAAATGAAAATGAGTAAGTGAACAGTTTAAAGCCCGTGACTAGAGTGGTTTTCTAGGTGTGCCTGTGGCTCCGTGGTCAGCACTGTGTCGGTGTCTCCTGCCCAGATACACTATGTCCTTCTCCTGGTCTGTGACTGCACCTCACAGCCTATTGTATGACGGGATGTAAGTGTGCCTGCATGTGTGTGTGTGCACGCACTGTAAATGTCGCAGCTTATTGTCCCAACCCTGTGATCCAAGCTTAGGAGCTTGGTGGGAAGGATTCTGCATATGCCCGAAGACTTAGCTATGATGTTACAGTCAGTAGAAATCTGTAGAATACCGATTCACCCACCTAGTGGAGTGTCACTGGGGGAGATGCCGACTCAGCTCCTCCCAAGCTGGTGCAGGGAGGACCTCTGTGTCATTTGACATTGTTGTACATTCAAGGTCTTTGTTTTCTTAGCAGTGTAACCTGTTACTTGCTCTGTGGCTGCAGGAGCTAGGGAAGGAAGTGACGCAGACTTCACTGCAGGGTATTTGCTTTCCTCTAGAAGTTTAGATATTAAAATACTAAAGTAGTTATTTACTGACAGGAAAACATAACAATTTCACGTCCATAGCTATTAATTAGTAGGTGGAAGGTGTGTGATTAAAAACTTCGATTGTTAACAATTATTAATTTATTTAGGCCTTTTAAAATTTTTTAACTTTGTTCAATTTAAAGATTTATTTATTTTTATTGGAAAGGCAGATCGGATTTACAGAGGGAAGGAGACAGAGAGAAACATCTCCCATTTGCTAGTTCACTGCCTAAATGGCCACAATGACCAGAGCTGAGCTGATCCAAAGCCAGGAGCCAGGGGCTTCTTCCGGGTCTTCCTCGTGTATGTAGGGTCCCAAGGCTTTGGTCCATCCTCTACTGTTTTCCCAGGCCTAAGCAGGGAACAGGATGGGAAGTGGAGCAGCTGGGACACAAAGCAGCACCTGTATGGCATGCAGGTGCTTGGAGACAGAGGGTTAGCCAATAGAACCAACATGCCAGCCCCAATTGGTTCTTTATCCTCCTATGTTTTATTATTCTTTTTCCTTTCTGTTATAAATCCAAGAGGTAAGTTGCAATTAAATAGCATAATTGCTACCTTGGAAGTTTTATGTAGTGTAATTCTGTATTTTTGGCTCAGTGTATAGAGATCTCTAAGGCATAGAATCTAAGTAGATCTTTCTTAAATGTGTTGATTTAATATCTTTACTTCCTGTGCTTTTTCTTACACGTAGGATTATAGATTGAGGCAGTTTTGGGGCAATGTGGAAGTCGTGAAGTACCGTTCACACCGCATGTGCCCTGGGGAAAACCCGGACCCTGAAGGTCCCGAGTTGTGACGCTGTCCCCTCTCTGTAGGCCTGGACGTGCCTGAGATCAGCGAGGAGCAGAGCAAGGTTTACAACAGCGCCCTGATCACGTGGCAGCACCCCGAGCAGGGGAAGGCCGACAGCTACGTCCTGGAGTATCGCAAGGTGGACAAAGAGGGAGAGATGGTGCCGTGGAACCAAGTGGAGGTGTGTGGCACCAGCAAGGTCGTGTCGGGCCTGGAGGACAACTGCAGCTACGCCTTCCGAGTGCGCGCCTACCGGGGCTCCATCTGCAGCCCCTGCAGCAGGGAGCTGGTTCTGCACACACCGCCTGCCCCAGGTACCAGGCCCGCAAGGTGCAGGAGACCTTCCTGACATGCACCAGTCAGTGTCTCCATGCAGTCCGCAGTGTGTGCTGGAGACTCCATCAGGTGGAGTCCGTACCGAGCAGGCCTGCACGAGAGAGAGGAAACTGAGGCAGGCAGGCATTTGGGGAGGGGGAGTGCAGGGCTGAGGACTCAGGATTTAAAGGGTGTGGCTATGTCTTGGAGGTTTCCACTAGAGTCATGCTGTGGTCCTTGCTGTATTTGTGGGAGTCGCTCCCACATGGCATCCAGCTGGGTGTTTTTAGGTTGTATTACTGCATTATCCCTGCAGTGCGGGTTCCATTGAGCTCCAGGCTGGCTGCTTGGACTCTGTGCCCTCAGCACATGAGTGGGCCCTTGGCACTAATGAACTTTTCATCATGAATTTCGCAGATTTGTGTGTGTGCACACTTTCCCTGAGCTGGGAGGGCAGGCCGCTCCGCTCGGGGCTTGGAGGCTTGCTCGCTCTGCTTTCGACCTCGTCTCCCACCCACGCTTCATGGTCGTGTGCGCGTTCTCTGGCCCACCCTTCCTTCCCTTTTTGTCCAAAACGGAAAGAGACTGGTGCATTTGTTCTCCATTGTTGGATATTCAGTTCTGTTGGGAACATCGGAACAGAAGCATAGAGGGTTGGCTAAAAGTTTTCTTTACTGAATTTGAGTAGAACCCAACTGAGAGCTGTAGTGTGAATCTGTAAATGTTAAGTAGAATAGTTGGTTTGTGCTATTTGCGCATTTTTTTCCAGTCATTGACCAAAAATAGAAGAAGGAAGAGTCCCAGGCGCCTCGCTGGTTTCAGAGCTCTTGGTGGTGGGGAGGGAGCCTGGGGGCCAGACGATCTTCCTGTCCTCTGGCTGTGCCCACCTGGAGGGACGCAGGACGTCTGCCCGTTGGTGGGTGTCACCTGTTGGGGAATGGCGGCCCCTGGGCTGCAGGGCTCTGCGGAAGCTGTGCTGTGACAGACCGTGCCTTCCCCCGCCTTGAAGTGTGTGGCCTGGTGGCTTTAAGTTCAGGGCACACACACCCCTGTGCTGCCCTCGCCACTCAGCCCGCAGAACTTTTGCTTCATCCCCAAGGGGAGCTTTGAACCCTCCTGCACTCCAACACTGTCACTGTTCTGCCTTTTGCCTCTCTAAATTTGTCTTTTTGGGGGCCGCCATGCATCTGACTTTTTGGGGTTCACCCCTGTGGTTACCCAGATTGGAGGTTCCTTTCTGAAGTTAACTGTCCACTGCGGGCATGGCCCTATGACTGGCAGGTGGGCTGAAGCTTAGTGGCCTTGTGTCGGTACGGACCTAGGTAAGTTGTGTCCACTCCACACAAGACGATACTGAAGGCTGGGTCAGGCTTTAGGGCAGTTAGCAAGGATTTGAACCTGGGTCTCTCAGAACCCCAAGCCTGTGTTTTTCTTTCTTTAAAACAACGCACCAAGTTTCTCCTGTTTGCTGTCTGATTGAGAAGGTAAAGTCCTTATTTTCTTTAAAAAATTATTCATTTATATCGGAAAGGCAGATTTACAGAAAGATCTTCCATCTGCTGGTTTACTCCCTAAATGGTCACAACAAATGGAGCTGAGCTGATGCAAAGCTAGGAGCCAGGAGCTTCCTTGGGGTCTCCCATGTGGGTGCAGGGTCTCCACTGCTTTCCTAGCCCACAAACAGGAAGCTGGGTGGGAGTTGGAGCAGCTGGGACATGAACCAGCACCCACCTGTATGAGATACTGGCACTTACAGGCAGAGGACTTGCCAATTGAGCCATTGCACTGACTCTGTGAAGTCCTTATTAAAACAAGTCTCCAGGCCTGGCACGTTTGCTTTCCTTGTCACGGTGGCGAGGCCAGTGACACCTTGCTCTCCCTGTCTCTTCTAAGAAATTTCTATCTGGAAAACCTTATGTGACAGATCTTCAGACTAACATGCAGGTTAATTTCTACTCAGTTTTCAGTTTCCTCTTTGATGAGAAATGCGGCTACAACAACGAACACCTCTTGCTGAGCCTGAAGCGGGACCGGGTGGAGAGCAGAGCCGGGTTTAACATCCTGCTCGCTGCCGAGCGTATTCAGGTGGGCTACTACACGACCCTGGACTACATCATCGGCGACGCTGGCGTCACCAAGGGGAAGCACTTTTGGGCCTTGCGCGTGGAGCCGTATTCTTACCTGGTGAAAGTAGGCGTGGCTTCCAGCGATAAACTGCAAGAGTGGCTCCGCTCTCCTCGGGACACTGCCAGTCCACGGTATGTCCTGGCGTGCTGCTTGCGATTACGTTTGTGCTGATTTCTTTGTGTGTTGTTTATTTTAAAGGACGTGAAAAGCAGTTACAGAGATAGAGTGCGAGCTTTTCCCTCAGCTGGTTGGTCCTGGGATGAACACGGCAACCCAGGCTGGGCCAGGAGGTGGGAGCCTCTTCCAGGTCGTCCACAAGGGTGGCAGGAGCCCACGGACTTGGCCATCTGCTGCCTTCCCTGGCACATTAGCAGGGAGCCGGTTTGGAAGTGGAGTAACAGGGACATGAACTGGTGCCCGTGCACAATGCCAGCACCTCTGGTGGCAGCCTAACCCGCTCTACCACAATGCCAGACCCTTACTTTTTTTTTTATCACTTCTGTTTTTCTCACTTTATTTCAAAGGTAAGCAGAGGCAGGACGGGATATTGGCTATCCTAAATGGCTTAGCTACCGTGCCAAACACCCACCCTGAGCTCTTTATTGGTTGGATTGCCGTATGGACCAAAGTTGGTCATGGTGGGTGTGTTCCTACAGCAAAGGAGTCCGTTTCATGAGCGATGGAATGTAGTTTAGCTTCCTCAGATGGGGTAAGGTCAGTTAGCCTGGACAGTGCTGCAGGGTGTGAGCGAGATCACACCAGACATGTCTAAGGTTTATTAAGGAGTCTATTAACTAAGCTTGGTGGTAGTGCAATAACAAATCACAAGTCCATACGGCAATCCAACCAGTCATAATCCAATGAATCGTAATTCCCAAAGGAACAAATGGTCATTATCTTTAAGTCCATCCATTAAGCTGAAGACCTATGTCCCAGCTTCCCCAACAATATAAGTTATCCTCAGAGACATACAACGAATAACCTGGACACACTTACAAGGAACCTGGACACACTTACACAGAACCTGGACACACTCACAAAGAACCTGGACACGCTTACAAAGAACCTGGACACACTTACAAAGAACCTGGACACACTTCCAAAGCTGCAGACATTCACCTTTCCCTGGCTTCTCTGCCCACATTCCATCACTGCTGGGCCTCACCTCTCCTGAACTCCTGATAGTACACAAAGCAGAAACAACATCATTATAACCATTGCCTCATCTAAGCAGTACACAGGGACCATGCTCAGGGGATTACCTGTCCTGGGTCAGCCAAGAGTCGAGGTGCCAGAGTAATGGAAGCACCTGGCCAGAAAAGAGTGAGAGCCCCTGCTTCACGGGCCTTTTAAAGGGGCTTGTGAGGGGAGTGGTTACACACAACACAATACAGTCCCCTCTCAGTTGATAGGTGAGTCCCAGGTGGGCAGGAGCCAAAACCTAAGTGTTGTGGGCTAAGGAGTTGATTAGTGCTAGTTGGGATGGGCAGGGACAGGAACTGGGCTTGTAGCTAAAAATGCCTAGACTAATTGGACTTGTCTACATCCAACATCCTGGCTAAATTAGGACGTGGGGGAAGTGGTTGAGGATGCATTACCATTCCATTGTGTAGGACCCACCTTCAGGACAGAGGTTGGGGGACACAGCCACATTTCATTTGCCCACTGTCAATGGGTGCTGGCTATCACTGGCTGCACCCCGTAACAGACAGCAGCTTCGACTTCTGTGAATACTATCCCAGTTTAATCTGAAGGAGAGGACAAATTTGGGGGGCTGCTCTTGCAGCATGCAGTTAAGCCACCTGGCACTGCTGCCTCCCATGTGGGTGCTAGTTTGAATCTCAGCTGTTCTTGGAAAGCACCTGCAGATGAGTGAAGTGCTGGCGTCCGTGCACCTCTGGGGAGACCCGGCTGCAGCTGACACGCCTGGCTCGGTCTGACCTGCCCTGGCTGTGGCTGTCATCCGGAGACTGAGCCAGCAGATACAGAGATCTCTTTCTCTGTCATGTGCCTCTCAGTACATTTTAAAAATTAATAAAAAGTTTGTGCAGTGGTGACAATTTTACTTAACCATGAATATTAGAAACAAATCATAGCGGCATGTGCACTTGATTGAATGGTAGTGTTAATTTTTTCGAAGTTTATAGTGTGAGAAGTAGCAGAAAACTCTAACGTCTAGAACGTGGGCTGTGCCCAGGGACGAGGGGAGCAGTGGCCTCTGTGTCCTCAGGGCTGTGGGGGCATCCCAGGTGGACCCTCACCCTCTGATACTGGCATCTCGTCTCATTCCACTGCCCGGAGTGAATGTTTGGATCCTGACCGGGGTGGAGGTCGGGAGGAAAGGCCCTTGAGGCCAAGTCCAGCAGAGTTCTAAATTGTAATGGTCTTTGTTTGTTTTTAAATTGACTACATTTCAGTAGCAGTTTTGATGTAAACATTGTTTTAACTCTAAATCAGTGTATTTTGTCATGTGAAGAGGTTTTGAGGATACCGGAAGACGTGGGTGAAGTGTGTTTTTGTCTTGTGTTTTAGATACGAGCAAGACAGTGGTCATGACAGCGGAAGTGAAGATGCAAGCTTTGATTCTTCACAACCTTTCACCTTGGTCACCGTCGGCATGAAGAAGTTCTTTGTACCCAAGTCACCGACGTCCTCTAACGAGCCTGAAGACAGAGTGCTGCCCATGCCCACAAGCATAGGGATCTGCCTGGACTGTGACAAAGGCCAGGTGAGCTTCTACGACATGGAGCACATGAGGTGCCTGTACGAACGGCCCGTGGACTGCTCGCACACCATGTACCCAGCCTTCGCACTGATGGGCGGTGGGGGGATCCAGCTGGAAGAGCCCGTCACAGCCAAGTATCTGGAATACCAAGAGGTCATGTAGCTTGAACCCCTGAGGTGACTGGGATGAGAACTGCAAGCAAAGCCATGCCTTGTGTAGCCTTGGTAACCAATTACAGATCGTCTCCACACTGTGTGTTGTGTATGATTCTTCTTACCGTGGAAGACCCACCCAGCCTTGTCTCTCCTGGGTTCCATTCTGTGTTTCCCGTGGCAGGAATGAGGACACGCATCCCGTCAGCCTGGGTGGAGGCGGTGCCTCTGTGTGCAAGGGCTCCACCTTAGTGTCATATCGGCTGGTCCTCCTCACCTGTCCTCCTGGGAGGGAGGGGCACAAAAGTATTTATTATGCTTCTTTGGTGTTTGATTTTTCATTTTCTTAATATCATGTGTATGTCCTAAGAGAAGATATTTTTAAGATGCCTTATGGTTAGAAATCAGAACTAAGCAGTCTGTCTCACAGTCGTTTCTTAATACAAAAGCAAGTTATAGATAGGTGAAAAGTAACAGGCCATAAAAATGGTAGTGTATTTAAGTGGAGAACTCCGTATTCTAAAATCTGTAAGTAGCTACTAAGAGTACACTGTGTGGAAAACGAGTACCGCTGTGCTTTCTGACCACACACTGTGTTGTCCAGGACAGTGGGAGAGCTCTGCTGGCCGGGTGGCCACCTGCCAGCTTGCAGAGCGAACACGATTTCCTGCGGGAAACCGTCCTTGCTAGCAGTCTTTCTCTAAACAACTTCATGTTCTTTAGAGAAAAATTTATCTTCAATTTTGTTTTTCTTGCTCTGTGAAAACTTTTGTACTTATGCCAATGAGTTGCTTCCATGAATATTAGTAGATGGGCTGGTGTTAAAGGCTCGTCTCGTTGGCCCTCCTTCTGGGCCCCGACATGTCCCTTGTTTTGGCCTAAGTACTTGTATCAGACATGAGGTTTTCCTGGCTTACGTTTACATGTTGGGAAAGTTCATGGTTGGTAGGTTGTTCAGTTACATGGGCTGTTCTATTGATCACTGTTTGGCAATAAACATTTGGAACAGAAGCAAGTAAAAATACAAGTTTAATTGACATGCATCCTTTTAAAGCTGCCTTTTTATTTAATTCAAAGAATCCCATTTTGCTTGAGCTGTGTGTTCAGCTTTGAAAGATGTCAGCCGATGGTCGCTGCTGGGACACCTGCTTGCCTGGGCTTCTATGATGAGAAGGTGTCCTGTAGGATGCCAGTGGTCTTGGTTTGCAGTGTGATTAGGTGACAGAGGCTCACCTGAGCACAGGTGCAGGGACCCTGCTGAGGTCACAGGCATGGCCTGGGGGACCCTCCAGAGCCCCGTGGGGAACACCCGCAGGCAGACAGTTTTCACTACAAAGCTTTAACGGGAACTGGAAAGCCATTTTGTTTGTCCAGCTGCACATTCGCTGCTCACCTGATTTTTCTTTCATTTTCAATAAACATTGAAAGGAAGTCAAGTGTGACGAGTCTAGTCTGCGTTCTAGGAATTACTTATGGCCGTGGAGCTCAGCTGTCACAGCCAAGGTGCTACACGAACGCTCTTAGACCTCCTCTGTCAGCCTTCATTCTCGCTTTCATTGGAAAAGCTGAAGCAACTGACCCAAGCGTTGACATCTTTCTGACTGTAATGAATTGGATTTTAATCAGATCTGTGGTTGTTCTGTTTACTTTCAGATTCTGGGGCTTCAGCTGTTGGGAGGGGCACAGGCTTGGTGGGTTGCAGAGTTTTCTGTAAGAGTCGCAGCCAGGCCGCGGTCCTGCACGCAGCGCCACGTTCACACCTGCTCCTTGGAGGGTCAGAGGAGGTGGGGGGGTCCTGCCATCATGGCCAGGCCCTGGTGGTGCATCCCATGTGGGGGCGTGAGGGTCCCAGAGCCACCAAGGGGCATCTCGGGCAGGTGTTCCGGGGAGAACGCCCCCGAAGCCGACGTCCTCAGAGGCAGATTTGCATTCATGGTAAGCGAGGTTTATCCATTGGTTTGTGAGAATGTCCTGGGAGTTACAAGTTTTTCTTGGACTCTGCTTTCAAAAATAAACCTTTAAGACTTTAGTATGTTTGAGTTTGATTAGGAACAATTTCACTCATTTTCCTGCTGAGGGGCCAGAGCCAGTGCTATAGCTGGGTGGGAAGTGAACCTGCCAACCTCTGGTGGCGCCTGCTCCCCTGGAAGGGGAGCTGATGTCAGATCTGGTTGTTGGGGCTCCCCTTTGAGGAGATGAAGACAGCCACACAGAAACCTGGGGTACAAGGAAGCTTCAGGACAGCACACAGTGCAGGGCTGTGCAGGAAGTAGAGTGACCTGGTTCCCAGGACGATTGCTTGACTGTCCACAGGGAACACACAGTGCTGAGGCATGGGGACAAGGACAGACAGAGAGAATGGGCCTGCATCTGCTCCTCAGGTTTGGGGCTATTGCCCAGCAGTAAGAGCTGGAGGTGTCCTCCAGTGCCACAGCCAAGGCCTGATTACCAGGGCTGTGTGCTGGCCATGCCTGCTGGACGGCAGTGGCCAGGGCTGGCAGAGGCAGAGGGTGCAGTGACGAACGAGTGGCATGGGAAGAGGTACAAGGGCTGGGGTACAGGATGGTGCTGCTCTGTGGCAGGGGTGTGGTCCTCTGCGTTCGGGAACACAGCCTGCCGAGGGGCACAGCGCTGGGCTGGAGAAAGCCTGCCGCGTCTGGCTCTCGGTGTCTCCCGAGCTCATCTGTGCCGTGTTGAGGCCTCTCTTGTCTGCAGCCTTCTCCCTCAAGTAAGGACTAAGTATGGAGGTTAGAAGGGAGTTCTTGAAAGTTCTGCCTAGACTCTTGCCTGCATGTAAGACGTAGAACATACTGAATGTGCCACGCACCAAGTACAGACTCCACTCTGACTTAACTTAAAAACCACTTTCAATAAAACGTGCAGAAATGTTTCAATAAAATGTTCTTCTCCTCCACCTATTTCTGTTCCCATCCCTGGAGTCTGTGTGACCTTTGTTTTTAGAAGCGCCATCACTGTATGCTTTTGGAACCCCTGGAATGTTCCTTGGTGGTCTGTGTGGGCCTGAGGTTCAGAGATGCTGGGCCTGGGGCGAGCAGCTGGGGGCAGTGCGAGTGCTGGTTCTGTCTCTGGGCAGAGCCTTCCGGGTGCGCAGCCCACAGCCCCTGGGGCACCTGTCGTGTGTTCCAGGGACAGAGCCTCGCCTCACTCTGGTCCTGAGGTGCAGGGTCTCAAGGCTTTGGGCCGTCCTCCACTGCTTTCCCAGGCCACAAGCAGGGAGCTGGATGGGAAGTGGGGCTGCCGGGATTAGAACTGGTGCCATATGAGATCCTAACGAATATAAGGTGAGAATTTAGCCACTAAGTCATCACGCCAGACCCAGTACCTCTGTTTTTAAAAGCAAAGCACACCAGTACTATATGCAAACACTTGTAGTTCAGAAATTATTGCTCTGTTAAGATTTGTAGGTTGCCAATTTTGCCCATAGCTTTGAGGTATGAGTTGCTCCTTGCCGTATAACCAATATGCCTTAATGTTGTGGGGAGGGAGATCCGGCCGTGGTGTGAGTACGCTAATATTCCACCTGTGTTGCTGGTATCCATGTGGGCACTGGTTCATATCCAGCTGCTCTTCGTCTGGTCCAGTTCCTTTTTTACAGCCTGGAGAAGCAGCAGAGGGTGGCCAAGCAGTCCTTGGGGTACTGCACACATACGTGAGACTCGGAAGAAGCTTCTGTCTGCAAGCTTTAGACCAGCACAGTTCTGGCCGTGGCAGCCACTTGGGGAGTGAACCGGTGGATGGAAGCTCTCTGTCTCTCGCTTTCTCTCTCTGTCTGTCTGTCTCTGAATTTCAAGTAAAAATAGGTCTTTTAAAAGGCTTGTCTCCGTGGTTTTATAGGTTTGGAACCAGGGGGAAGACTGAAAGTTTGGATGACAATGCATTGAGCAAAGTTAGGTGCTGGTTTTATTTTTGCCAGCAGAAATTCTCTTAACATTTAGCTTAGCGCTTAATGGATTCTTCTGTGGAATGCATTCGTAGTGTTGGTTAGGACACATGTTGGGAACCTGAGTGGTTTGGATCCCTGCCCGAAGCTTGTCGCGTAGCTGTCGCCATCAGACAAGCTCCCAGGCAGCAGGCTCCATCTTACGTGGAAGACAGCGCATGTAGGCAAATTCGATAACACATACAAGGCATTTCACACGGCACCTGGTGCATAGTGGGGACTTCCACGTTCTGCTTTGAAATTCTTATTTGAGGCAGGGTGTGGCGCAGGGGAAGAGACAGCGCCCTCCTAGTGCTGGCTCACTCAGCCCATGCCTGGATGGCTGGGGCTGGGCAGGGGCCAGCACCAGGAGTCAAGAACTCAGTCAGTTCTCCTGCAGGGGGTGGGGGTGGGAAGCAGGGATTCAGAGAGGTGGGCCTCCCAGGAGCTGCGCTGGCAGGAAGCTGGAGCCGGGGGCCAAAGGAGAGTCAGTGCAGGCACCTCAACCAGGGCACCAGATGCTTTCAACAGCATTCATGACAGAAACGTGTTTGGAGAGAAAATCACCCTGAGAACCTGGAAGCAGTGTGTCCACCTGCTCTATTGTTCCCCAAACAAAACTGGAGTTATAAAAACAGTACATCGGCACATCAGCACTTGCAGGAAAGCACCTCAGGGCCTGGGGGGCTTGCTGGCCTCGGGTGGGGCTCTGGGTACTCAGAGAGCAATGCCTGGGAGGGTGGGGCCCAGTGAGGGGTGGGGAACCTGGGCGGCTGGGACCCGCCTCCTGCCAGCAGCAGGTAAGGCTGGCAGGGTGACAGGCTTGGAGAAGCTCGTTTGTTGGAGCACTTTTAGGAAACAGTTTTCCACCGGCTGCACGGGAGTTTGCTACTGGGGGGCTGGATTTTGTGGTCTTTGTTTTTACCAGCTGGCCCCTGCCAGGGGAGGGACTCGCCTTGCTGTAACTTTTGTGTCCCCGTCCATGAGAGGGAAAAGCTCCCAGCCCTTGCGGCAGAGCCGGACTTTGGTTCTGCCCAGGTGAGCCCACGCCTGCCTGTGCTCATGGCTGCCGCACCTGTGACCCTGCAGGAAGAATGTGAAAGTGTGAGGAGTCTCAGCTGCGTCCCCTCTCGCTCCTTTGCTCTCAATTCGAACCCGGGGCCACACTAACTCCCCGCCCCTGCGCGCTGACCCCGCGCGCTGACCCCGCGCGCTGACCCCGCGCGCTGACCCCGCGCGCTGACCCCGCGCGCCGCTTTCCCAGAATGCACGCGGAAGGAAGACCGGCTGCGCGGTGAACGCGTGAGAGGTAAGTAAACTGTGGAAATGCCACGGGGCTCCCAGGAAGCCCCTCGTGTACTAACCCCTGCTCAAAACGCCCCCTCACGTGTGTACTCGGGGCCTGCCTCGGCCTGTGTCCTCGGGCTTTCCCCTCGTGGGCAGCGCCCTGTGCCTCTGAAGGCGACTCTCCCCCACTGGGGGTGCCCACGCTCCTTCATACCATCACACCCTCAATTTTCCTTTGAATCCTTATCTCGCGGGCTCCAGGACCTGGAAGCCCACGCCTCCCACGCCAGGCCCATGGCTTTCCAAAGCCGAGCCGGCCCTGCCCACGGCGGCTCCCCGCGTGGCCTCGAACCACAGTTGTTTCCTGCCTCCGCGGGCTTTTGTGGCACGGAGCTCCCCGGGCTGTGTTGGCCTTCTCCGTGCCTCACCGTCTCGTCGGGATGGTGTGAGTTTGTCGGCATTCAGCGTGAGGGAAGTCGGGCCTACAGGACAGATAGGCGTCGGGCGCGACCCAGGTGCTTTGCTGAGGCAAATAATGAGTTGAAGCGCAGTTACTGAAATCCACGATGTCAGTCCCCGAGTCCAGAAGTGAGATGGCCGCATCTCGCCTCCATTTTGTGGCTTTGTTAACTGTTTTCAGGTGCTGATGGCCCAGGCGTGGCATCCTCCGCTGGCCCTTTTCTAGAGCTTTCCGGTCTGGGTCCCCTCTGGCTAGGGCGTTTGGCCAACCTCGGATGAATGATTGTTGAACCTCCGTCAGCGCCGGCAGAAGGCACGCGTGCAGCCCAGCAGGGCCGCCCAGCTGCAGGACTGGGCGCTGGCACCCATGGGCTGGTGCCCCGGGAGCCTGTCCTGACCTGCTTTTAGGCCACTCACAGAGGAGGAAGGCTGCAGTTAACAGCCCGTCTCCGAAGGAGATGAGCTGTGTCTTCAGAGGAAGGTGAGAGTGGCCAGGTCATGGCTTTTTTTCCTGTTGACCGTGCGAGATTCTGGGGTCATTTTAGACCATTTGTGTTCCTCTGGGGGATTTTAGGATTTTGAAATTCTGGTTTTACATGGACGTCGTGTCCACCTAGAGCTCCTTGGGTCTTCCCATCCCTGGTTTGTCACTGTTTGCCATTTGTTCCAGAGTTGATCACCGTGGCGTCGCCCTCACCTCTGCCCCGACACCCCTCACCTGGCCTGCCAGCCCCGAGGGGCGTCTGTGCCCCGTCTCCTGGAGTTCTTGGCCGTGCTGCCTGCACTGTTTTTTTTTTTTTTTCTTTCAAGCAATGTGCTTTATTTGTAAATCGTGGGCTTTTTAAAATGTTTGCTTTATTTACTCAATCTCCTGTGATGAACATATGTAGATTTTATTGTATTTGTAATTATACATGCACAACACACACACAGCACTTCCAAAAGTTTGAGGGAAATGGTACTGATAAAATAATTTGTGTTGGTTAAAAAAATTAAAATTTGCACATAATTTCATAGTATAATTTTCTATGAAATTTGGAAAACCCTTGTGTTAATGGATTTCATATTCCTTTTTGCACCAAGACAAACTTATGTTTTAATTTCATTTTCCATAACCTGTTTTAAAGCATCCTTCTATATGTACAATGTAAACTGTTAGTATTTACGTAAATTTTTTTATTAATTATTTTGCATTATGTGACAGTTTCATAAGCTCTGGGAATCCCCCCCCCCACGCCCTTCCCCCCCCCCCCCCCGGTGGATTCCTCCACCTTGTTGCAGTATTACAGTTCAAATTCAATCAAGATTCTTTCCTTGCATACGTATACCAAGCATAGAGTCCAGCTACTTGTTGTCCAAATGGGTTGAACAGTTTCTTGGGGAGACCATTTCTGGTCCGAAGTTAGAGCTGGTAGAATATCATCCCAGTCAATTAAGAGTCCCAATATAACATCAACAGCAGTTTGCAACATTATGGAATTGACTTGGTTGTGGGTAACCAGTATGTTAAAAAAAAAAAAAAAAAAGCAAGTTCTTAACCACAACCTATGATTAGCTCATTGACATTTCAATTTTAGTTTATATACAGGACCGGCTGCTATATACCTTAAAATGGCTATAAGGTACCATTCAGCTGTCTCGTGTCTATTTCATTTTAGTATTTAGCCATTTGTTATGTTGAAGTATAATTTTGCTGATCTTGGCAGATTTTAGGGTAATCTAGACTGGCTTGTAACTCTAACAAGACATTTGTCAACAATTAAGGTGCAGAACATTTTTTTTTGGGGGGGTGGTTGTGCAGGGAAATCCCCAACACCATGGTGAGGAGTGACTAATCTTTGTGTCCCACCCAGCGAGGCATGAGCCAATCCACGCCAGCTCTTTCCTATCAGATTCCAAGCTCTACTTTTTGTTGTTTGTCTATTTATTTTAGGTTTTTTTAGTTTGTATGGTTGTTTGTTTGCTATGAGGGGTTTTCGGAGCGATCCCGATGGTCATTGCGAGGGAGGGTGGGGGTCCAGAGATGGAGCCAGGCTCGGACCAGAGAAAGCTCTCCTCCCTGGTCCCGAAGGACGTTTATCGTTCTTCTGTTTCTGCGAACCGCTCACGGCTTCTGGTTGTCTTTCCGATGATGTTGATTTCTGTGCGGTAGTGTTTGGACTTCTTCCATCCCCTGCGGAAGCTCCGGTTGGGGGTGGGTGACCTCAGAGTACTCGGCCTCCGAGGGCATCCAATTCCCTGTGGCCTCCTAGCTGCCTACACTGTTTTAAGGCAAGGGCTGTGAAAAGTCTGTGAGCCGAAACAGCTGGTCTCAGAGGTGGTTTTCGTAACATCCCTTGGGTGTCCTCTGCGGTTCATCAGGGTGCTCAGGAAAGGTGTGGCTGCTGGGCTGTGAGCACAGAGGAAGAGTTGGGTCCTCCCCTCCCCACGCCCCATTGCCTCCTGGGAGGCCTGCAGCAACTTCGTGTCCCGCTTGCTCTCTGGACGCCCTGCCTGGGGGTTGCTGTGCAGTGGAAGGGCCCCGGAGGAAGAGGTGCTTGGCATGGAGTCACCTCTGCTGTTCTTTTTTTTTTTTTAAATTTGTTTATTATTTTTAATTCATTAATTACATTGTATTATGTGACACAGTTTCATAGGTACTTGGGTTCTCCCCACCCCTCCCCAAACCCTCCCACCATGGTGGATTCCTCCACCTTGTTGCATAACCACAGTTCAAGTTCAGTTGAGATTCCCCCATTGCAAGCATATACCAAACATAGAGTCCAGCATCTTCTTGTCCAGTCAAGTTCAACGGCTTCTTAGGTATACCCTCTCTGGTCTGAAGACAGAGCCAGCAGAGTAGCATTCCGATCAATTAAAAGCTCCAACATACCATCAGCAAAAATTTATATCATTATGGAATTAATTGACATAGTAATGAGTAACCAATATGGTAAAAGTAAATGCGCATTCTTAACCACCTTCTGTGACCACCTCATTGACATTTCAATTTTAGTTTATACACAACATATAACAAACCTAACAACACAATGTTATACATAACATTGTGTCATCTTAAATTAAGGCAAACATGTGGTATTTAACCTTTTGGGATTGGCTCATTTCCCTTAGCATTATGGTTTCCAGTTTGGCCCATTTGGCCACAAAGAACTGCATTTTGTTTTTTTTATTAGCTGAGTAGTATTCCATGGAGTAGATGAACCATAGCTTTCTTATCCAATCCTCTGCTGATGGGCATTTTGGCTGCTTCCAATTACTGATTGTGCTGCTATGAACATAGGAGTGCATGTTGGTTTCTCACAAAACAAGTGTTCTGGATATATTTCTAGGAGTGCTATTGCCGGATCATATGATATGTTGAATTTGAGTTATTTGAATGTTCTCCATACTGATTTCCATAGAGGCTGTACCAGCCTGCAGCCCCACCAGCAGTGGAGTACCTCTGCTGTTCTTTATCCCAGCTGTGACCTCAGCAGAACGAGAGCCCCTCCCAGCCTCAGTTTACTCATCTGCAAAATGGGGACATGCTCCCTTGGAGGTTTTAGAGAATGAGACCAAGCCCAGCCCCCAGGGTGGACGTCCGGGGGTTTCTTTGGACCCTCTTACCATAGGGGTTTACCTGGCGGCTCGTGCTGCTTTGATCCTGGTAGGTGGGGAGGGGTCTTTGTTCCCTTCCCTCTTTGGTGCTGAGCGTTTCTGTCTCCATCAACAGTCATCATTTCTGGGAGAGGTTGGCCTCATGTCTCCTAGCTCTTTGCAGAAGCTAGGGCTTCTCTGAGTTGATGGAAGTGGGCATGTTGGTCAGCGGTGGAGACACCTCGCTAGAAAGCCCGGCCGGTGCAGTAACTGGCTCGGAGTCCTGCCTGCAGCTTCCTGCTAATGCAGGCCAAGGGGCTGTGCTTCCTGCTGCCTGGGCCGGTTGTAGTTTAATGGGCATTTGATGAGTGAGTCAGTGAAGGGGACTGCTCTAATTCACACTCTCCCCCAACCACTGCCAGAAAAATTGACTGTACGTGGATTTCAGTGTTTTGTTTTAATTGTACCAATAAATGTCCCTTTCATTTCCACTGTCCCACCCAGGGTTAGGTTGTGCAGTGCGTGCCTGTCACAGTCGCCCCACAGTCGGCTGGGCACTGCAGTGTCGAGCGCATTCTTGCTTTGGTTTCTGTCATCTGGCCTGCCTGCACGCCTTGCCCCTCTCTGCTCTGGGCCGCTGGTAGCCACTCTCCCCTCTCTGGCTTCCACGGCAGAGAGGACACGCCGTTCTTGCCCTGATGGGCCTGTTTCACACCTGTCTTACACACTCATCACTCCACAGATTTCTCGAGGGGCCACATGAGCCTGGACTGCACCTGTAGCTTCTGACTCACTGTCTTGAGGAGTCAACAGCTGCTTTCTTAGGCAGATGTGTCTGCGATGTTCAGAGTCAGCTGGGACACTTGGCCTGTATAGGCAGTTAACCAGGCTTAACTATGTTAACTAGGATTTAGTGCAATGGTGAGTCTCCCGAAGACATAAGCAGTTTAAAATCTTGCAACAATATGCCTTCTTCCACAAGACTTACAGAATTCTAAGACATGTTTCTTTGGACCGAAACCCAATCCTCTCAGCAGTGTGGATGCAACTGCTTTTAACCGCGTGGGAAGATATGTGGAGTCAACGTGTGTGAAGGGTCTGGGGCACTGGGCCTTCTCCCTGCTCATGGTGCCTGCGCAGCCAGCAACGCAGCCACAGCTGGACTCACGGCTGTCAAGTCTTGTTCCATGGAGATGAAACGTAGAGGTCTCCCCAAGTTCTTTGTTCCTGGTAGCATCTGTTCTAGAATGGCCAGGGTTCCTGTGGCAACAGAATGGTCTCAATGACCTGTGTTCACAGTAACTACACAGCCACTATTGTGTTCGGCTTGCTACTTCCCAGGCACGAGGCCAGGAGGAATTATGCCATGAGTGTGGGTCTTTTTTTTATATATATAGTTTTTAAAAAATTTTTATTTGAAAGGCAGAGAAAGGAGAGACAGAGTAGAGCTGTTCCATCTACTGGATCTACTGGTTCACTTCCCAGATGGTCCCAAAGTCCAGGACTGTGCCAGGCTGAAGCCAGGAGCCAGGAGTTTCCTCTGGGTCTGACAGGTGGGTGTGGGGGCCCAAGCATAATAGGATGCTGGATTGGAAGTGGAGCAGCCGGGACTCAAACTGGTGCTGGCATTGCAGGTGGAGGCTAAAGTTGCTGTGCCGCAGTGCTGGCCCCAGGAGCGTGGTTATTAAAGCTGTTCTGTAGGGAAAGGGAGTGTGCTGATGACGCTGGCATGGCTGTTTCCTGGGGCCATGGCGAAGCTGTTCACAGCCTGTTGTGAAGCTGTAGGGGAAGCTCTCACAGTGTCCAGGGTCCTCACAGCAGGACTCACAGGCAGAGCCGTGCAGTGGTGAAAGGAGATGTGATAATACCTGGGTAGCTGCTGCTGGCACCTGTGCCTTCGTTGTCCTGAACACTGGTTCCTAAGAAAGAGGAGAGCTGGAGATGTGGCCCAAGCACTGGAGAGAGGAACATCACAAGACTGGGAGGCGGAGACGAGGGGCTGCGTGCTTAGACTGGGGTTCCCTTCCCAGGGCTCCGAGTCCCTGGGTCCTGGCTTCCATCTGGCTGGCCCTGGCTGTGATGAACATTTGGGGAGTGAACCCAAAGCGTGGTCAGTTGGTGTCTCTTTGGCTTCATTTCAAATAGATGAAAATGGATGTAAATGAGAGATGGGATCCACAGATGTACCAGCCTGCTAACCTTTAAGGTAGGAAGTTGGCATGTATTGCTAAGTGTAGACCAACAGGAACCATACCTTACTTTCTTAGTTTTCTTGCACCAAAATAAACATAATTTGTTATCTACAAAATACTTAAAGAATCTATTTTACATTGCTGGTGGGAGGGTACATGTTGCTGTAACCATTTTTGGAAAATAGTTTATAATGGAGCAGACCTGAACCCGTGCATACCCGGTGACCCAGCCACTCTGCTCTTGGGTGTAATTACCCCCCAATGCACTGTCATGTCCATGTGCATCCGAGCACTAGAGAGCCCAGGTCCCTGACCTGGCAAACCCAGGGTTCATCAACACCAGAACCAAGACATTGCTGAGGCATGGAGCACCTGCGAGAGCTCAGAAAGTGAACTACAGTTGCGTGTGACCGAGTCAAGGAGCCCCACAGCGACAGAAGAACTAAGGTGCTGTAGGACAGCGTGACTTCTTTGTCAAGTTCAGAAATAGCACTTTAATGTGGCAGAACACAAACCTCAAAGGGAAGTCCTTGACTTCCCATTTTCACATACCTGGAGTAGAGCCTTAGTGAATCTTTGCCAAATGGCCTTTGATACATTGTTCAGGGGTGTGACAGTGGGAATCAAATAACGTGGAGCCTCCATTCTGTGAATGAGTGGTACTTCCCCTGGGAGTGAAGGAGGAGGTTGGGCTGTTCCGTACTTGTGTGGTGAGCTGGCAGTGCTCGTGTGGATTCATTCTTTGCACGCTGTGTATGACCATAAGACCTGGTTGCAATTTTTTGCAGTGTGACGATTAATGTAGTTTATTTGGTTTTGTTTTAATATGCTTATTTTGGAGTGTGGGAAGAAGACAAGGTGTGGTCCTCCCTGGGGCCGCCTGTGCGTCGAGGTACCTGTGTGTTTGCATCAGGGGCTTGGAGAGTGGTGTAGGTAAATCAGAAGGCCTGGGCTTGACCTGGCCCTCGGCTCACAGGCTGTTCTGTGCTGGATGTGTGGAGGCAGATTGTTTCCTGCACTCTGAATTAGGAGCTGGGATAGCAGCCTTAGGAGCACAAGGATGAGTGCTGGGACCTCTGTGGCAAGCCAAGGCCCCTCCTCCAGCCGGACAGCAGATGCCCCTTTGTGTGGGTGACAAAGGCGTCCTTCTGGGCTGAGAATGCCTTCTTACCTCCGGGCTGTGCTGCTCCCAGTCGGCCCCACACCCAGCCAGCAGCTGTGCTGTTTGCAAATAGTAAATGCATTCAGGCGCCTGCCCCGTCTGTGGAGGATGGACTGTCCATGGAGCGTCCGAGGAGGGAAGGCAGGCACGCGGAGCCTCGGCTCTTCCTGTTGCAGTGCGGTGTCCTGGTGTGAGCTGGGCCAGTCTTCACTGCTCCCATGGCGGTTTAAAGGCAGCCTGCCTGGCAGCTGCAGTGCAGTAAGCTGCCGGCCAAGCAGAGCTCTCTGCTCCATTTTCCTGTCCTAGAGCTGGGGCTTGACCTGGAAAACTAGTGTTTACTGCCCGGTGGGTGGAGGCCACGGGTGCTGTGGGTGAGCAGAGCCAGCGGGGTGACAGTGGTTTTCACGGGGGGAGTTGGGGTGCCTGCTTTCACCCCCTCTACTAAAAACACCCTCATCTTTCAATGTTTCATGATTTGAGAATTCATTTGAAGACAGGGTTTTACTGTTTTCTTTTTTTAATTATTATTTTTATTTTTAAAAAGGGAGAGTTCGGGGGAGCAGGGATGCAGGCTGATCTGAGATGCCACCTGGATCCGTCTGATCACCTGTCAATCCTGACCCCACAGCCAAGCCCCTCCCATCACATGCCTGGTTCTGCCCCATGTGCTGAAGCCCCGCCCCCACCTGTATGGCTCCTGGCACCTCCAAGGCCATAGGCCCCAGCTCCTGCAGGCCCCAACTGTCCAGCCCTGCCCATCACATGTATAGCCCAAACCCAGTGCGCCAAACCCTGCCCACCTGCTCAGGTGAGGAAGAGAGGTGTCCACCTTCCATCCTACTGCCTGCTTCCCAAATGCCCACAGCGACCAGGGCTGGGCAAGGTCAAAGCCAGCAGCCTGAATTTCCTTTTCTGCCCTTGGGCTTGCACTGCGTTGCTGTGATTGGCAGTCTTGTCCGGAGGCCGCTGGGCAAGTCTGCAGCGACTTCCAGCATGCTCTTCTGGGCATATGACTAATATGCTGAGCTGAAAAGCAAGTGTTCAAAACCATTACTACTGGGAATTGTGAGGACTCCCGTATAGCACCTGGTTGACTTTGTGTGAACCTGGTCCTCTCCCAAGACAGTTTTCCCTGCGAGCTTGTCCAGTGGTTTGCTGGGCCTGCTGCATGGGTGAGGAGAGGCCTGCTACCGTTGGGGACATGAGAGCAGGTCCCCTGGGCTGTAGGAAGCAGACACCCCCTGCCTCTGGCTCTGCCCGGCAAGCTTGGTGCACAACCCCGCCTTGTTAGGGTTTTGCTGTAAGCATGTCTGGAAAGGTCGGGGAGATGACCTGCACCCCTGGGACTGCGGTGTCCAGATGGAGTTCACCCATGGGAGTCCTGTGTCCATGCTGGGTGACAGGCAGGTGATGGCAGAGGCTAAGGACTCGGGTCTGCCATGCGATCTCATGACCAGCTCTGAGGGCAGGGCCAAAGCCGCGTGTCTAGAGGTTCCTCCAACCGCTGATGAGCAAGTCCTCCTGGTCCCCCTGTGCTCTGTGGTGGTTCAGCTTGTTGCCTTTGAATTCTTCCTGGTTCCAGCAGAGGATGCCGCCCCCTAGTGCTGACAGCTGGTCCTGCCCACCCCCAGCACAGCCAGATGTGTGAGGCGTCCTGTATGCCCCAGGACCGGCACTCCTGCATGTGGGGGTGGGCGCCAGGAACGGGCATCTTACCTGCAGGCAGCAGTAATTGCCCTTAGAGTGGTGGTGGGACGCCTGGCTTGTGTTGGTGCACGTGGACCCATGCCCGTCCCTGCCCTCCAGCTCCGCGGCTCTGTCTCCTGGGGTTTTCCCTTCTTTCCTTCCAGGCCCTGAGTGGCCAACATAGGTGCTTGTATTATAAGATTTATTTTTTATTTGTGGGTTTGAAATCAGACTGAGAAAGCGTGTGTGTGGGGATCAGTCTCCCATCCGTGCTTCACTCCCTGGATGCCCGCAGCCGTCTGAGCCAGGACCTGCACACCATATCCGGGTTCTGCGTGTGTGTGGCCAGGACTGGAGCGGGATCACAAGTGGAGGAGCTGGGACTTGAACCGGCACCCCACTGTGGCTGCCTGTGTCACAAGTAGTGGCCCTACCTTCTGCACCACAACCTTGCCCCCTCGCCAGCCTGGCTCTTTGCCACTGCCCAGCAGTTCCTGGTGGTCCTTCCTCAGGCTGATCTCCGCTCTGTGCTGCAGGGGGAGCTGCACCAGCCGTGGGTACAGTCGGCCTTAGCGCTCTGCCCACGACACTGTCCTCCTCCTCCTTTCTTCCTCCATCTGCTAGTCTTAGGGAAAGATTCAGGGTGAGTTGGGCGTGCAGGAGTTTGCAAGTTAAGCCCCGCACTGTGCCCTGGGCGAGTCTCGGCGCGTAGTCGAGAGCACTCCCACCCGGGGCCCAGGTGACCTTTGACTTGGGTCAGATGTTTGTGCTACAGCCGCTTGACCTGGGGGGTTAGTGTCCAGGCCATTCTCAGGGCTTACACAATCAAAAAATTATTTATTTTTTGTTTTATTTGAAAGGGAGAGAGAAAGAGATTTTCCAGCTTCTGGCTTATTCTCCAAATGCCCACAATGGCTGGGACTGAGCCAGGATAAAGCCAGGAGCCCAGAACCCAGTTAGGTCTCCCACGGAGGAGGCTGGGCGTCAGCAGGAAGCTGCAGCCAGCAGGAGAGGTGGGCCTTGACCCCAGGTACTCTGACACGGGATGTGGGTGTCCGAACAGGCGTCCCCAGTGCTGCTCCAAACCCCCATTCCTCAGAGCCCGCGTTTACACAGGAGGGCCTGGTCCCCTGGCTCAGTGACTGGCCAGTCCTCTGCCAGCTGTGAGGCTCCTGCTGAGGTGAGCACGGTCAGTCCTCTGCCAGCTGTGAGGCTCCTGCTGAGGTGAGCACGGTCAGTCCTCTGCCAGCTGTGAGGCTCCTGCTGAGGTGAGCACGGTCAGTCCTCTGCCAGCTGTGAGGGGCTTTCTGAGGTGAGCACGATCAGTCCTCTGCCAGCTGTGAGGGGCTTTCTGAGGTGAGCAGCTGTTTGTTCTTGCTCTCCTCCACCCATTCTGGCTTTCCCAGAGATTGCATGTGACAAGCGGTGTTTTGGAGGTGGCGTGGGGAGTGCTGTGGAGACGGTGGGGAGGTGAGCTGAGGGAGATGACCGTGAGCCTCCGACAGCCCAGGAAGCATGTTGCTGGGGTGGGCTATGAGGGGAGGGCCACGAGCCGAGGTCTGCTGCCCGTGGTGAAGGCCTGAGTGAGAGGGGCAGCAGAAGGCAGCAGGAGAAAGGGGTGATGCTGGGCATCCGGCCTCGGTGCTGTGTGACGCTGCTGGGTGATGTGGAAGCTGGGCCACTTTCTCAGGCAGGAGTTTTGTGTTGGTTTAAGCTGGGAAAGGTGAGTCAAGTTCAAGGCTAATTGCTCCTGGATGGTAGGAGAATTATGAACTAACAGGCTTCTGATCAGCCCCCATGTGCCCCCCACGTTCCGCTGCCGAGCCCACCCAGCGGGGCACTCTCTGTGAGGGACAGCACACTGTCAGGGCTAGCCTGGCCCTGTAGTCCACTTGTCTCATACTGAGTTGTCTGTGTGAACAGTCGCCCCACCAGTACCAGCTCTGAGGCTAGCTAATTCACTGTTACATTCTAACAAAGTCAGAGCACACTCCCAATGCTGGTTCATTCCGTGAGTGTCCCCTGCAGCTGGGGCTGAGCCGGGACCAGAGCCGGGAGCTGGATGCAGGCCTCTCCTGTGGGCACGGGGACCCCAGTGACCAGAGCTGGCCTGCTCTCCTGAGCTGCGCCAGCAGGAAGCTGGGGCCAGGCGCTGAGCCGAGACGTTCTGATGGGGGCTGCGTGTCCCAACTGCCATTGTAGCTGCTGGGCCAAGTGCTAGTTCCCAGGGCAACGTCTGATATGTGGAGCTAATGTGAAGATGACCACAACTGAGGGGGTTCACACAGGCCTCGCCTCACATAGCTTCGTGTGTGTGTGTGTGAGAGAGAGAGAGAGAGTGCGTGTGCTGAAAACACCTGACGTCTCCTCCTCTGGTGGATTCCACTGTCCAGCAGTGCTGTTGGCACACAGTGCATCAGTGCTAACATACACAGTGCTGCTAACGTACAGTCCAGTGCTAGTAATAAACAAGGTAGCACTGTTAACACACAGCCCTGTTAGCTTACGGACCCTGTCCTTCCTGAAGGAGAGGGGTTTCGTGTCAGTGCAGGGCATGGAGACCGTCGGTGCGTTTTCTTTAGCACAGATGTGGGTCACACTGTGGTGCAGGAAGCCCCCCTGACTGCGCAGCCCTTCCCAGCCGGGAGATCCCACTCCTGCCTGGCTCCTGGAGTCCTGTTCCAGCTTCCTGCCAGAAGGTGGCGAGCTAGGCTTGGGAAAGCAGCGAGAATCGCGGCGAGCAAGGGCTTTCCTTTGGGAACGCCTCAGGAGGGAGGATGTGTTTGGAGCAGTCCTGGATATACTGTGAAGGGTGCCCCACAGGGAATACCGACCCGGGAGCAGGGCCGCGGCTTCCTCCTGGGCTTCTCCCGGTGCCTCCTGCGGTGAACACCTCCCAGCAGGCCACACACCGCAGTGTGTGGATTTCTTCACTGTGCACCATGGTCAGCTTTTAAAGTTCTGACTTGGCTTACACACATCCTGATTTCTAACTATCATCTTTATTGTTTATAAAAGCTATTATTTGAGTCAGAGACAACGAGCTCCCAGCTGCTGGCTCACCCGCTGCCCATTTGCCCACGGTGGCCAGGGCTCAAGCCGGAAGGTGGGAGACCCATCCATGTTGTGCATGTGGGTGGTGGGTGGTGGAGATGTGGCTTCTTCCCACCACGTGCAGGCATGTGGGCATCTAAGCTGCCGGCTGATGCCCACCGGTGCAGGCATGTCGTGCTGCCCTTGGTGTGGTCTGAGAGCAGACAGCGGGGGTCCCCGTCAGCCCGTGTGTGTGACGGGAGCCTGGCTTCCCTTCCCGTCCTGTACGCAGCAGGTGCAGGTCAGTGGGATCCAGACGGGGGCTTCTGCCCTGGTGCCAGGCAGTCTGCATGGCACCGTAGTGGTCATGGTGCCCACCAGAGCCAGCGCTCCCAGTTAAAATAATGCTTCAGCATTGCCTGTTCGTTTTCACGTGCCTGCGTTTGCTGGTTCTGTGAGAACGGCATTTCACATGTATTTATGGTTTGAAAAAGAGGCGATCGCTGAGTTGATGTAAGGGGAGCTTGGGAAGGAGTGACATTTCCTTTGTTCTTCGGATCAGAAATGCACACGGCGAGTTTCTGACGAACCAGACCGCTCTGAGGTGACTGCCTGCCAGCCTCTGGCACGGAATCTCCTGAAACTACAGCCAAACTGGATCTGAAACCTGCGCCCCGCGTTTCCTGTCCTTGAATGCCCGTCTGGCCTCTCTCGCCAGCAGGACCTCAAGACGAAGCCTTGGTTGTGAAAGAATTTCTCACTTCCTTGTCATTTACTCAGCTACCTCTTATTTTACATGCAATAAAATAGTAAAATTATTTAATTATTTGTGTGTTTTGCTGATTATGCAAGGTTATGTGGCTAGTAGAATGCTAAGATTTATGTATATATCTGCATGTGCGTGTGTTATATGACATGTTCCACAGAGAAAGGGACAAAGACAAAGATGTCATTCATCTGCCGCTTCGTTCTGTTCGATCCACCGACCACCCGTGAAGGAACAAATAGGCCAAGTATAAGAAAAATATAGATGACCTGTATTGAAGGAAACGCCAGTTCACGGCCTTTCGCCCTTGCAGTGGAAGGCAGAGTGAAGGCTGCGGAGGCACGGGCCATGAAGGAGCTTGCAGGGGAGTTTTAAACTCCCCTGACGTGCAAGTGGAAGCGGGGGTCGCTTCGGCTCTCAGTTGGGGGTGTTGCTTGTGTCCTTCATTGGTACAGCAGTGATGTCACTGCTGCAGGGGCCCACCGGAACGCTGTGGTCCCTTCCGGGTGGTAACCTGGGACTGGGTTCAAAGCAAGCTCTGCCCTCCTCTGGTTACCATGGCAACCATCACATTCTGCAAATGGCCGCAATGGCTGGGGCTGTGCCCAGCTGAAGCTGGGAGCCGGAGACGCCAGCCAGGTGTCCCACACGGGTGGTATGAGTCCAGGTCCTCGGGCTGTCTTCTCCTTTGCCAGGGTTACTAGCAGGGAGTTGGGGTAGAAGTGGATCAGCCAGGACCCGGGTTAGCGGTCTCACAGGAGATGCCAGTTTGTAAGTTTATATAGGATGCTGGAGTTGTGGCAGCTTAATCCACTGCACCGCAGTGTTGGCCTGACGGCTATGATTTTTTTGGTAAAAGTTTGGTCCTGTTAAGTACTTAGGGTTCAGGAAGTAAAATTCAGTTTGGCCACTAGCATTGTTGAGTGGGTCCTGAATTCTTTCCCTTGCTTTCTCCCTGTCTCCCTTGCAGTGTCTGGACGGGACCACCTGAAACGGCGCATGACCAGGCGTCAATATCATTGAGGCTGCAATTGACAGAAAACCCGTGAACGGGTGATGCCATTGACAAAAAGCATTGTTGTCATGACGATATCAAGATGTGTAGAACTGTAACCTTATCATTTCGCTAATGAAAATAGCAGAGATCTTCACCGATATGACTGAGTTTGCTCCATGCTGGGTCCTGGGCCAAGTCCTTCATGTGCAGTAATCTTACCGTGTTGCAGCGAAGCTGTGAGGTAGGTGACTTGTGTAAAGGCGAAGAAGTGAAGCCTGGCTCCTGGCTTGGGGTGGCGGTGGTGGTGCTCTGAGCTCATGCTGGACGCAAGGGGAGGCAGGTCATTCCTGTGCAGCCTGGAAAATGCTGCTGCAGAGGAGCGCTCTCCGGAACCTCGGGGTCTGCTGCTCAACACACTGCAGCGCGGTGCGGGCTGGATGGCCGCTGGAGAGCCCGCTTCATGCAACCAGTCTTCTGGGGGTGTGGTGCGACTGTGGGGCTGCCACCTGTTTGCTTTTTTTTTTTTTTGAGATTGAATTTTTATTTGAAAGAGTTACAGAGAGAAGGAGAGACACAGAGAGAGACAGAGATCTTCTCTCCACTGCTTGTCTCTCCATGACTTCAGTGACTGGAGCTGAGCCAATCTCAAGCCAGGAGCCAGGAGCTTCTTTTGGGTCTCCCATGTGAATGAGGTTGCTCATGGATTTGGGCCTTCCTCTGCTCTTTCCCAGGCCAGAAGCAGGGAGCTAGATTGGGAAGTAGGACAGCAGGCTCAGACCTGCAGGCAGAAGCCTGGTGTGCTACGCCGTGGTGCCAGCCCAGCTCTGTCAGTCCTGGGAAGAGCAGTCCTTTCCTGCTGCCCGGATGTGGCAGCTGTGCCCACCTTGGCCCCCCGGATCATCTGCACGTACACTTGCAGTCCTGGCTGAGTCAGCCTAGGGGCTTCCTACCGTGGGGGCGAGGGCTGCTCCCTGGGGACTGGCCCATTCTCATCGGGCTGCACAAAATGTTTGTTTGCTACCCAGAGAGAGAGGATTACACAGCAGTTCTAAACCCTGGGTGGTTTGAAACACTCGTGAACCAGGACCCCATGTGCATGAAACAGTTTCTTCTATGCCTGCTCATCTTGCGCCTGTCCCTGGTGGTGGTGGTGACCTGTGCAGCTGGGATCATGTCCCCTCCTGGGGAACCGAGCTGTGTTCTTTCACAGACCACATCTCGCCTCCTCTTCATGAGCCTCTGTCCAGTTCTGAGCGATCCCTGGGCCTTCTGTGCGAGCAGAGAGGAGGCTGTGCATAGGAGCAGTGGAGAATGGACTCTCACCTCCCATCCCGTCACCTCCTCACCTCCCATCCCATCACCTCCTCACCTCCCATCCATCACCACCTCACCTCCCATCCCGTCACCTCCTCACCTCCCATCCGTCACCACCTCACCTCCCATCCCGTCACCTCCTCACCTCCCATCCCGTCACCTCCTCACCTCCTCACCTCCCATCTGTCACCACCTCACCTCCCATCCCATCACCACCTCACCTCCCATCCCGTCACCACCTCACCTCCCATCCCGTCACCTCCTCACCTCCCATCCTGTCACTTCCCGTCACCTCCTCACCTCCCATCCCGTCACTTCCTCACCTCCCATCCCGTCACCTCCTCACCTCCCATCTGTCACCACCTCACCTCCCATCCCATCACCACCTCACCTCCCATCCCGTCACCTCCTCACCTCCCATCTGTCACCTCCTCACCTCCCATTTGTCACCACCTCACCTCCCATCCGTCACCTCCTCACCTCCCATCCATCAGCACCTCACCTCCCATCCTGTCACCTCCTCACCTCCCATCCGTCACCACCTCACCTCCCATCCGTCACCACCTCACCTCCCATCCGTCACCTCGTCACCTCCCATCCGTCACCTCCTCACCTCCCATCCGTCCCCACCTCACCTCCCATCCGTCACCTCCTCACCTCCCATCCGTCACCACCTCACCTCCCATCCGTCACCTCCTCACCTCCCATCTGTCACCTCCTCACCTCCCATCCCGTCACCACCTCACCTCCCATCCCGTCACTTCCTCACCTCCCATCCGTCACCTCCTCACCTCCCATTCGTCACCTCCTCACCTCCCATCCCGTCACCTCCTCACCTCCCGTCCATCACCTCCTCACCTCCCATCCCGTCACCACCTCACCTCCCATCCTGTCACCACCTCACCTCCCATCCTGTCACCTCCTCACCTCCCATCCTGTCACTTCCCGTCACCTCCTCACCTCCCATCCGTCACCTCCTCACCTCCCATCCCGTCACCACCTCACCTCCCATCTGTCACTTCCTCACCTCCCATCCGTCACCTCCTCACCTCCCATTCGTCACCTCCTCACCTCCCATCCCGTCACCTCCTCACCTCCCGTCCATCACCTCCTCACCTCCCATCCCGTCACCACCTCACCTCCCATCCTGTCACCACCTCACCTCCCATCCTGTCACCTCCTCACCTCCCATCCCGTCACTTCCCGTCACCTCCTCACCTCCCATCCGTCACCTCCTCACCTCCCATCCCGTCACCACCTCACCCCCCATCCCGTCACTTCCTCACCTCCCATCCCGTCACCTCCGCATCCCCTGAGCTGGCAGGGCTTAGTGTTAGAGTGGGAGTGGCTGGTTTTCAAGTGACCTTGACCCTCCAAGAGTGGCTTGTTCTCTTCCGCCCAGCAAATGCAGCAGTTCTCAACTAGGGTCCTGCAGAAGGAAGGGCACCGGGAAAATGTGTCTAACCAGCCTGGTTCCCAACCAGGCAGAACCTGGCAAAGTCCAGAGCCCAGCTAGAGGACGGTATCCTTGATAGGTTTTTGTTCCTAGTTCATGGTTGTAAAATCATGACAGGTGAGACAGGAGTTCAGTGCTGTGTTCAGAGTGGGGAGGAGCCGTGCCTTGCCCCCAGTGTCAGGTCCTTGCCCTTCGCTCAGCCTCTGCACGTTGCTTCTATCAAGCAGGGTCTGGGTCTCCACTTCTGCCCCTCACATGACACTTTGCATCAGGAGAGTCTTGAGGCTTGAACAGGAGGGCTCTGGAGGCCTAGTTGGAGACTGCAGGGGCGGAGCAGAAGCTGGGGGTCCTCCTGTGTGGACGTCGGGGAGTGGGCAGACCTGCCCCTGCTGAGGCCTGGTGCCTTCGCACCTTCACCGCCATCCTGGGCGGGCTGGGGAGGAATCCTGTGTGTGTTTGTCACCTGAGGACCTCCTGCTGGCATCTTAGGAGAGCAGAGTGGGCCGCACTTGAAGGGCAGACCACCACCTGCAGCGCAAGCCGGCTTTGCTTCGTCTCCCCTTCAGGTCCCACTCACACCTGTCTCTGCACCTGGGGAGCCACACCTCCCAAGGGCAGGGCTGTGACAAGGTTGGGGACTCTGCCCCACATAGCAGCAGGAATACCAGGGGCCCTGACCAGACTGGGCTGTGGCCTTGGTTTCCTGATAATCTGCGGAATTCAGACAGTGATGTTGTAACTGACACCTCAGCTTACAACCTCCCTGAAGAATGTCTGTGGGTGACAAAGAGACCTTGGAGGCATTTCTGCATTTCAGAAGCCTCGGAAAGCTGTTGGCAGAATTGAAATGTCAGACACAAATAGAATTTATGACGCTAAGTTGAGGTAACAAATACGTCTTGATGAAGCTGCCGTCACCCAACATGGAGGAATTTGTCTACATCTTTTTATTGGATCTTTCAGGAGTTGCTTTAGAAGGCAGAGCCTGGACACAGAGTGGAAGGTTGTGCGTCTATGATGCCGTTATTAGGATGGAAAGTCAGAGCAGGTGCTTGGGAGGTTTTGGTCTGGTCCACGTAGCCAGTATCTGGCTGACTGCCAAGCTTACGGTTCCTCAGGGGATGCTGAAAGGGGTACAGCCTGGGGTCCCCTCAACCTTCTGCATTTCATGGTCTGCTGCTGAGGGGGAGGGGAAAATAAAGGGGGGTTTATTAATACAATGTTTTGGTTTTTGTAATGAAAAATCGAATGAGTCTATTAACTCCCTGAAGAATGCTACAGCCATGCTGTGAGTATGCACAGGCACATCCTGTCTGTTGGACACGGGGACAGGGCAGCCCTCACAGGCTTTCGGGGGCCCAGCTGGGATCATTGGACTTAAGGGCTAGAGCTGAATTGATCCCTGGAGGGATGTCACAGACAAAAGCAATGCAGCAAGGTCAGGGAACTTACTGGAAAGCTTAAGGAAGGCGGTGCATCTCCATGTCTGGATCAGACCACACTGAGGTCAACAAGACAGTGTCCTGTGAGTCCACTGTGCCGAAAGCACCTGCTGGGCCCGGGGGTGTCCGGAAGTCTGACATCCGGGCACATGCATTCCTCCAGTGGGAATGCAAAATAATCATTGGGAAAGTGCCGCCTGTGGAAGAATCAAACACATCTGGCATTCGGCAGGAAGGGAGTCTTCGCTGATGAAGTGAGGCAGGACCTCCCTGTAGGCTGGGGCTGTGGCGAGGGGAAGCCTGACAGAGAGGGTTTAATGGAAAAGGAGGACTGGGCTAAATGAAGAACAAAAGCATCTCGTAACAGGAAACGGGGCTGTTTTGGAAAATGGGTAAAGATCAGTTTGTTTTGGTACAGGAAGTGCTGAAATCCAAGTCTATGGGGAGCCTTTCCAAAGGCCATAGAAAATGTGTACAATGAAAAAAGACTGTGTGGATGTAAAAAAAAAGTTTGGACCAAAATAAGCTTATCCTCGACTCCCATATCCCCAGGCCGTTCCTGAAGCCCCCCAGCTGCACAGGGCTGTGCGGGCCGAGCTCACAGCACAGTTCAGATGCAGCAAAGCCCTGGCGACTTCCTGAGGAAAGTGGTCATGGCGACGACGGTGTAGAGGGACGCTCTAGAAGTGGGTTTTTGGAAAGTGACGTGAAAGTGGGTGGTGGGATTCACCAGGCTCTTGGTGGGGATTCAACAGGCAAATCTGGAAACCAGAAAAAGGCAGTGTTCCAGCAGCCCGTGCTAATGAAGAACCAGGTACTACCAAGCCAGCCCAATTCAGATGGTGATGAAAGGGGTTGACTATAGGGGGCGCATGGAGTCTGTGGTCATTTATACAGCAGGCCGAGAGGTGGACGTCCTAGGATCCCTTTTGGCAGGTGACAAAGGCAAGGCCCAGCCTGTTTGAAATACCTGTCCCAGGCCATGCGGTGTGCATGCCGGGCTTGAATCCATGCAGGTCTTTTCCGTTTCCACAGCTGGTGTTCTCAGCACCTCCAGCCTCCGGGAGCTGAGCCGGCCCCTCTCTGAGCTGTGCACTCGGCCCACACGCTTGCCTCTCCTAATTTCAGGTCTGAGTTCTAAGGAAGCTCGGTCTCTGAGGGTGGAGTGGCTCTCAAGCGAGTTTTCTCTCTCCCCTTCATCTGCATTCTGAATCCGTCTTCTCCATTAGCAGGATTGCGGTGAGGGTGTGTCCTCCGCGCCTGCTGCGCTGGCGGTTTCATTCAGATTCATTTGGCTCCTGAAAATAATTGCTAAGTGCTCCATTTCAATCTAATTCCTCTTCTTCTCCTCTCAATAACCATCTTCCCATGGTATTGCAGTTTATGAAAGTCTGAAGGCACTAACCCTTCACTTGAGCTTGGGAACAGCTTCCAGAACTGTCTAGCATTGTGTGTGACTCTGGGGTTGACAAGACCCTAACATGAAGGGCTTGGACAGTCGCGGCACACCTGGCTCGTCTGCTTGGTATGGCCAGCAGGCCTCACTCCCGGCTCCTACCAGGCCATGCTCAGCAGGGAGCCAGGCCCAGGGATCTCAGAGCAAGGTGGTTATGAGGTGTCAGTACCACAGCTCCCACCCTGCCCCCCCAAGAGAGCTGCCTCCACATGGATGTGGCACTGGACCCATCCTAAGCCCACTGGAGGCGGGGGAACTCTTTCTTCAGAGTCTGGGGTCCTGGGGCTCATACCTGCTCAGTATCCCAATGGAAGAGGCCTGGGTCCTTCCTTGCCGGGGATCAGCAGTGAGCTTTAGCTAGCTGTGGTGGGTGTGTCTGACCTTGTGCTGTGTATTCTCTGTGGTCTGACTGTGAGCTGTGAGCTGTGAGCTGCGCTCGTCCTGCAGCAGTGGAAGGACAGGGGTCAAAGGTGTGGCCTTTAGGGGCCACCGGGCCTAAGTTGGGGTGTCTGTTCTCCCTCCCTCCCTCTGAGCTCTGGTTTCCTCACTTGCGAGGTGTGGGTACCTGGTGGTGCTCCCGTGGACCTGCAGAGAACCTGCAGTTTAGACGGCGCCCGTGCATGGGCGTTGGGGGAGGGGCGTGGCCAGGGCACTGCCCACACAGTGTCAGTGCCGGCCCCCAGCCTCGTGTGAGTGCACAGGGTCAGGCTGGGGCTCAGAAGGCTGCCCAGGCCAAACACGGTTAGAGTGTCGCACTTTGACCCATGGATCTGCTGAGTGTGATTAACATTTTTCATCTACTGGTCCTTTACCAAATTTTTTAAAAAACTTGTCTCCTCATTGTCGGGTCAAGGAAACATAAGATTCTTCCCAAATTTCTTTCTGCTAGGAGCACAGACTCCCAGTGGCGTGCCAAGACTGTGGGAAGACAATGCATAGATGTTTTTTTCGTCTGTGTTCAGGTTTCCCGAGACAGGCAGTAGCAGTCTCTGAAGCCCACTGTCCACCATGAACTTGGCTGTCCAGGGAGGGGAAGCGTCACTGTGGGCAAAGTGTCCAGGCAGACCCTGTGGAGGAGACCCGGGAGACTCCTGGCTTGGCGTTCCCATTACTGTGGGGAGTGAGGAGAGCCAACGGTGTGGTTTGCCAAGGGGCCTGGAAAATCCCCGAACTCAGGCAGAGCTGTGTTGCGGACAGGGCGAGCCGCAGTGGAGCTCTGCCTGGGCTGTGGAGCACTCTGTGGTGAGGATCGCTCTGAGGTTTGACTCCTCTCCGGAGTTGCTCCTAGTTACTGACTGATTCATTGACGGGGAGCCGGAGAGCGCCAGTTGCTGCTTCTCTTCTCCGTGGCCACAATAGCCAGGGCAGGGCCGGATCAAAATCAGGCGTCGGGAGCTCCCTGCACATCTCCTGTATGGCTAGCAGGGACCCAAGTACGCCGTCTCCTACTGCCTGCCTGGGTGCATGGTCAGGAAGCTGGGTCGGACGCAGAGGAACGGGGCTTGAAGCAGCACTGACGGGCTGCAGGCAACGCCAGCAGGGGCTTGGCATGCTGCGTGGAGCACCGCACTCTGGGAGCTGCTGCTTCCCAGGCAGAAAGGAGCGAGTTTGGCTGCAGGAAGAACTTTGTTCTAGGAGCCTGAGGGTTCTCTACATTTTTCTTCTGGGAATGGAGGAAGCCACAGTCTCCTTTATGGTGTTTCCTTGCTGATGTTGGGGTGTTTCCTAGAGCTGTGTCTTCAGCCATGTTCGCCTTGGCCTCACTTGTCTGTACTCCCTGACTGGCCAGAGGTTTCTATGAAATAGGAGATGCAGGGGCCTGTGCGGTAGCCTTGCAGCTGAAGTCCTTGCTTTGTGCTGCAATCCCATATGGGCACCAGTTCTAATCCCGGTAGCCCCGCTTCCCATCCAGCTCTCTGCCTGTGGCCTGGGAAAGCAGTTGAGGACGGCCCAATGCCTTGGGACCCTGCACCCATGTGGAGACCCAGACGAAGTTTCTGGTTCCTGGCCTCAGATTGACTCAGCTCCGGCTGTTGCAGTTGCTTGGGGAGTGAATCATCAGATGGAAGATCTTTCTGTCTCTCCTTCTCTGTATATCTGCCTTTCCAATAAGAACTAAGAGATCTTTAAAAAACATGGGCAATGCACAGAGAACCTGGGGCCCATTGGGTGAGCCACTGGGGCTCTGAGGAAGGCTGAGGAGTCAGCCCTCTATGTGGTTGGGTGCTTATGACTCTAGGGCCTGCAGGATACGATCTCCTGCCTCAGGGCCTCGCTGTGGCAGATTCCCCTGACATGCTGACCCTGGGACCCCACAGGCAGGGTCCAAACTGTCCTGTGTCTGGGCAGACATCCCTGGCTGTGGAAGGTGAGGGCCTCTGTTTTCATGTCGGTCACTGTAGCCTGCTGGACTGACCCCACTCTGCGGTGGCAGAGCTGCCCAGAGCTTGGAGGTGTGGAGGAGAGGGTGGGGCCTAGATTTCCTGCACCCCAGGAGCCCTGGGTTCTCTCACCAAGGTTCTGTGCTGGTCCTGGGACTTGGTCCTGGTGGAAGAGCTGTGAAGGGCAGGCTTTCCGAGCCTGGGTCCTTGGGGAGCCATGGTGTGCTGGGTGGTAGACTGCAAATCTCTGCTCTCCTCAGGCCCCCCTTGCGAGTAGCAGGGGCTCTCCCAGGTCGGATGAGATGATGGAGCCAGGGGCAGCTATGGACAGGCAGGGGCTCTGTGGGGGCTGCTGCACTTGCTGGATGTGGTTTGGGGGAGTCTGTGACACCTGAGACAGGTGACCCCACGGGAGGAATGGATCTTCTCAGGTGCCCACCAAGGGGTCAGCAGGCCTGGGGTTATCCGGGCTCTCTCCTCGTCCCGTGGGTGGCACCTTCTCCCTGGGCCTTTGCATCCTTTTCCATGTGCCGTGTCTCAGGCTCCTCTTTTTACAAGGGCATTGTGGGCTCAGGCTAGCCCTCATGGCCTCATTGACCACCATGAACTCTGTAAAGAGCCTGCCTGCAGTTGAGCTGTTGTCTGCGGTCCCAGGAGTGAGGGCTCACCATGGGTTTTGTGGGATCCCAGTTCAGCCATGACAGCTGTCCGTGAAGGCATGGATCTCAACATGCTTGCTTCTGGATGTTGAGGAGAAAAGCATCCAGGGGCCCTGGGGCCCTGGGGCCCTGGCTCCTCCTGCTTCCTGTGCTCCTTGGTCCTGGCCCCAGGGGTCCTGGTGAGGCAGTGCTCTGCCCTGGGCAGCTGGGCAGTGACTTTTAGTGTCTGTTGTGCTTAGGTGCTTGGAGATGCACTGAGAAAGGGGGTGGAGGGTAGAGGTCGCTTCTTTTCCAGTAACCTTTGCATTGTCTAAAGAAATGGGTGTGAACACACTGGGAGGGAGAGGTGCTCCTTCTGCTGGTGGCAGCAGGGCCAGCGTGTCCTCCTTCGGGCAGAGCCAGAGAGCTCAGGAGCCGGTCGCAGATGCAAAGTATGTGCCCTGGCATCCAGATGTTGAGATCCTGACCCCCAAGGTGATGCTACTAGGAGACTGGAGCTCTGGGGCGTGAGCAGGTCCTGGTTCCTGCTAACACACACCCTGGAAGGTGCCAGCAGCCGGTGCTGTGTCTCTGTGGGAGCCCAGGACTGGGTCCAGGTTCCTGGCTGTGATCTGGTCCAGCTCTATCTGTTGCACATGTTTTGGAAATAAGCTAATGGTGGAGTCTGTGCTTGCTCTTTCTGCTTTCCAAAGAAGACATTTCAAACAACAACAATAAAACATTCCATAGTTTGCTTACATTTTTTAGGAAACACCCTGAGATGCTTTTTGGTTGTAAACTAAAAATTTTCCCCATTTTGAGGGAAAATACATCCTCCTATTTTGCAAAATAAGGAAGGAATGAAAATGGTGGACTTTATTTTTTTGCTAAAAATAGAAGTTTTCACGGAGATGAACTTGTGTTGACTTTCAATAACTGGTATCCTTGAGAGGAATTTTCCGAAAATTAGATGGGCTTGCGGTATCCTAGCCATATTGCCTTCTGGGTCTCTCTTATAAGGATTTATTTATTTACTTGAAAGTCAGGCTTGCAGGGAAAGGGTAGCTCTTCCGTTTTCTAGTTCACTTCTTGAATGGCTGCGGTAGCCAGACCTGCGTCAGGCTGAAGCCAGGCGCTTCCTCCGGGTCTGCCATGTGAGTGGCACCTGGGCCAACTCTTGGGCCATCTGCTGGTCCTTCCCTGGCCTGTTATCAGGGAGCTGGATCAGAGTGGAGCAGCCAGGACGTGAAGCGGTTGCCCATAGGTTACATTGTGTGGCTGCTCTTCTGGATCTGTTTTGAGCAATAGTTTATCTAGTGGGGTTGGTGCTGGGCAGGCTAGACCCTGAGTGTCCATCATCACCAAATGGCAGTTTGTTTCTCAAAGGCAGCCTGTACTCACCATGGGCAGGTGTGTACATGAGGACTCACTTCCCATGGCTGCTCAGAACAGCACTATTGGGGCTGTCAGAGTTGTCTGGGGGATTGGGAAAATCATACAGGATGTGTCTAAGAGCCAGGGCCGAGGACCTGCTGGACTTCTGCAAGATTTGCCAGAACCCAGTCTTATTGCCAGCCACCTGCCGGGGCGTGTGGACGGGTGGTCATCCTGTGCATCTTGGAAAGGGAAGTGAAGTGCGATGGTCTGTTTTTCCAGGGACCGCTTCTGGCCAAAGCATACTCATGTCCCCAAGAGAGAGAATCCAGGACCAGCCCATCCAGGTACCAGCTCACAGCCCCAGGTCTCCGGGGGATTCACTGTGGTCCTCTTCATTCAGATGGATTTCTTCATGTACCAGGCCCTTTTTCTTCCTTCCATCCTTCCTTCCTTCCTTTTTTAAAAATCATACTTCAGTGCCATTGTTTGGAAACTACCAAGAAATCAGCACAGTGTGTGTTTCCTGTTAATTATTTTACCTAAATTTGTGTTGTTTGTGTACTAAACTCTGATTTATAGCTTTTGTGCAAAAGGTGCCATTTTTTCTTAAACTTTGGGGTCTCGACACATGTAAGGAGTTAGATTTTGAGTATTTTTGGATAATCCTGTTGTGTTAATGGGCTTCTTGCCCTGATAAATACTTTTTATTCCAGGGACTCCTGTTGTGGGCCCATCTCAGTGCTGCCTGGTCTGGAGGGGTGCTCAAGGATTCCTTTCTGAAACATTTGCAGGAAATGATTCTGCATCTTCCTGGTTGCCAATAGATCACAGATCTTACCATGCCTCCTTCATAGCAAGCTCTGTTTTTCTTTGCTGTAATATTATCTGTTATCACAGAAACCACCACATTCATGACCCTCTCAGATTCGCTCTTTATCTATATAAGGAACATTACCAAGTCTCCCCTGAGTCTTTTCCTTTTCTAGGTTAAATAAGCCCTTTTTTTTTTTTTTTTTGCATTTTCCTCATGGGGGATGTTGCCTAATCATTTTCATTGTCCTTTTCTGGACCTCCTCCAACTACAAAGTTTTGGGGATCAATTGCTGTGGCAAAAAGAAAAAAAATTGCAATTACTAAAAGCTTAGCCAGTGGTGAGCAGGCTGGGAGGGTGACCCAAAGGCCCTTATGTAGCTAATTATAGATACTGCACTGTCACGTAGGACCAGGCCCCCTGAGAAATCACCTCATTCTAAGCAGTCAAAAATGTTCTTTTTTAAAATTTTTTCCTTCAGAGCCTTAATGATACCCCCACTGGATCCGCTCCATAATTCCAACAGTGCCTGCCAGGGCTGTGGAATGTCTGGCCCAGAGATTGTTTGGTGTAGCTGGGCCAAGGCAACTTCAGGCGGGAGTCAAGACTCAGCAAATCTGTAGCAGGCATGTTAAGTCAGTAGTTTCCTGTGAGCCATAAGTGGTGTTACCAATATCCAGATGGCCCTTGGTGGGAAAGGGGCTCCCCACCCCTGAACTAGGAAGTGAAGCTGATCAAAGGGACCTTGAGCTTGGGGTTCAGTTCAGTACCCTGGGAGCCTTTTGCCGTGCCTGAGTTTTCCAAGTGTGTGTCCTTGCTCATCCATTTCTGCTCTTGTTTTCCTGTTCTGTGTTGTCCAAGGTCAAGAAAGAAAAGAATGGTTTATGGCCTCGTGTCTGTGCCTTTTGGCTAGGACTCGCATGAGCGCCCCTCAAGGCTTCGTAGTGCACCTGACCATGGGGAGACGTGCAGAATGGCTGTGTGGTTTCACTTCCTACCATCTGGAGCAGGTCTGGGGACTTTCAGGGTTCTCTCTGCACCCTTTCCTTGGCAGACAGCTCTGATGGGGCTGGTCAGTTCAGTGCCCTTCATATTGAATGGGCTGTCCACAGAATGCCAGTCACTTTGGATCCCAAAAGCTCTAGGATTCTGGCAATTTCTTTAGCCCTGACTGCCTACTTGCATTCCAGGTAATGATGACTTTGAAAAATAAGACCATGTGTCATTTATAAAATAGCACACAATACTCCACACTGGATTAAAACACAAGCAAACATGTAGACTCTGGGAGCTCGAATTCATAACCCAGTGCCTGCATGGCCAGCATGGGGCCAGTGCTCCACACCCCATGGGGCTGCGTTCCTGCTGCCTGCTCTGCCACGGGTGACTGCGTCTGTGTCTCCTGGGAGCTCCTTGTGGACCCTGCTGTCCACCGTGGGGAGGATGTCTGCCCCACCGTTTGAGCTGCTTGCTGTCTTGATGAGCTCGAGTTCCTTCTTTGGGCTGAAAGCATTATTATTGATCTTTGCCATGATTCCTCCTAGCCAGGGCTCCTTGTGCTTGGGAAGGACATGGAGGTGAGTGAGTATGTCTGCATCAGGGAGAACCTGACTTTCTTCATGGCTCTTTATTGAAAATAGATTTTGTTCTTGAAGGTTTTTTTTTTCATTTCTGGAAAAGAAAATACTGAAGATTCCTTTGTACCCCTTGGGCTTCACTCATGCAATGTTACCAGCACTACCTACCCGAGGGGCACAGGTGTTATAGGGGTGACACTGCATTGGCACAACACTAGCACCCAAGGTGGTTTACCCTAAGGTTCACTCTCAACATTGAACCCCCCGTGGATGTGGCAGTGCGGGTGGGCAGTGTGGGTCTGGTGGGCAGCATCACGCAGAACACGTGCTCTGCCTGCTCACCGGCTTCCTCAGCCCTATTCCCCACCCAAGCCATTAGCAACCACTGATTTTTCTACTACCTCTTTGGCTGTGCCTCTTCTAGAATGAGGTCATGCAGTTAGAATCTTGCAGCCTGTAGCCTTTCAGTTGAGCTGGCTAAATGTGCTTCAGTCTTGTCTTTTTTTTTTTTTTTTTTTTGGACGGGACAGAGAATGACAGAGGTAGACGTCTGCTCACCGGCTCACTCCTCAGACAGCCACAGTACCCAGTGCCAGCCAGGCCAAAGCCAGGAGCCCAGAACACAGCCCAAACCTCCCAAGCAGGAGGCAGGGACTCGTGTACTGGGGCCGTGACTGATGCCTCCCCGAGGGCACATAGGCAGCTGTGGCAGCACTCGGCCGCCGGCACTAGGATATGGGACCAAATGCGTGCGCTGCTGTCCACGTCTGGTCACTCACCTCCCTGGCTGTTTTCAGGTTCAGCAGTTCTGGATTGGGCTGCCCTGGACGTCCCTGCACAGGTGGTTTTTTTTTATATGAACCTCACGTTTTCACAGTGAACACTCAGGAGCATCGCTGAAGGCTGCTGCCCTCCCCTGGGCCCTCAGCTCCTGCTGGGTTACTCCCAAGTAGCAGAAATGCCTGTGGCTCGTGTCACCCGCCATCGGGGGCACAGTCAAGGTGTTCTATCTTCTTGTCCATGAGGAAGCTGAGACTTAGAACAGGCGGCCAAGTAGGTGTTTTATCAAGCTGAAGATTGACGTGGAGAGACCTCTAGTCATTTTGTTTCCACTGAAGTTAGAGCTCCTGCAGAGAGGGCACGTAGCTGGACACCACGTGTCTGAGTATTTAGCGGAGGTTAGTCTGTGCTGCTTTGTGCTCCCACCTGGGCAAGAACGCCTGGAAGACAACACAAGAGGCCAGACTTGAGCCTTGGATTCTCTGATTGCTCCATGTTCAGTGCCAGAACACAGTGGCATAGGAGAGCCACATGCAGCCTCTGCTCCTGCCTCAGTCCTACACCACAAGGGGCATCCAGCGATGGGTGTGGGCTCACCCACCTGGCTGTGTGGACTCTGCCCACACTCTGCAAGCACTGTCCTGGAGCAATGAGTTATCCTGCGGTGCCCAGAGTAAGCTGTGGACTTCTTTAGAGGAGGGGCCTGGGACAGAGGTCCATGCTGGCCCTGGAAGTCAGGTTGGGACCATTTGGATGGGGCATCTGTGGGCTTCAGGGTGTGATTACAAAGTACAGGGTGTAGGTTTCAGATGGGCAGGGTTTGCTGTCCCTATGTGTAGCATCCTTAGCTTGTGTGGAGGGGAAGGTGGGCAGTGGCTGAGAACTGGGGTGGGGGGATGGGCAGTGAGGTCCTCTTGTCCAGCCTAAAGGTAGAAGTGAGTTCAGAGCTCCCTTCAAGGAGCAGGGAGGCCGGAGAGGTGGCACCCTGGCAGTTTTCTCAGGCTCGGCCAGCTGAAGCTGTGTTGTCCCCTCCGTGCACTTAAAAAGCCCGTGCCAGGTACCCTGCTCACCTGTGTAGCCTCACCCACTTGCTCCTGGGTGAACACACCAGTGGCAGCCCAGGTTGGTCAGTACCGCACGACGCTCTCAAAGCGAATTCCAGACTTTTGGGGTATCAGTGATGGAAGAGTCCTCAGCCGGCTGCAGTTGACTTCCTGCAAGGACCAGTTCCTGGAGGTGCCCCTCGGAGTCAGCCGGCCCGCCACGAAGCCACAATTAGACATGCGGTGCACATGATCCGAGATGCAACAGCCAGCAGATGTTCCCAGTGATTTGCATATGAATTAGTCACAGTTTTAGAAATGCAGCTTATTAAGGGTTGGGATTATTTCGTGCGTTTTTCGTTCTGTGGGAATGTGCTGAAGGAAGCCTTCTGTTTATTAAAAGGTCATGTTGCAAATGTCTCCCAGCATTCAGGTTTTCGCTCTGCATAGGTAATTCCTCACATCAAAGTTCTTACACCTTCATAAAAGAGTCCTTCATAAAATTCATGGAAAAGTAGAATTAAATGAATTTGTGCAATAAATTTTGAAATTCGTTCTTTTTAAAAAATGCCCATTTCCATGGAGTCCTAGACTCCTGGATTCCTGTGTCTGTGCAGATGTTGTAACTTTTAGCAGCACTTTTCAACAGTGTATGTCTGTGTGCTGCCCACCCGGCTCTCACCGGTGCCCTTTGAGCTCTTGTGATCCATTGTTTTTCTGCTGAGGCTCACACAGCTGGTGGGCAGGGAGCTGCAGTCTGACGTGGGTCCTCCCTGCTTTACCCCCAGAGCTGCTTCCCCCCAGGACCCTCGGCCTCTCCCACACTCTTGCTCTGGTAGTGTCATGTTGTGAGATCAGAGCAGTCAGTGTGTGGTCCTGGATAGCTCCTCAGTCCCCTGCCTGTCTCCCCATCTCTATGAAAAACACAAGTGGATTCTGGGGCCTTTTATTTTACAATTGGAAATCAGTCAATGATAAAATACAAGACATGATACAAACTAGTAATATTCTCTATTTCTTGAATGATGAATATTTATAATTAGGCATTATATCCCTTGGTATATAATTAATCAATTTCTTTACATGCTGCTTTTTTTTCCAAAGTTACAGAGAAAAACTCACTGAATTTAGTCATGTCTGCTGAGGCTGACACAGAGGCTGAGAGCAAGAGGCAAGGGGCTGCTAGGAGACCAGGGCAGCCAGGAGTGCCCACGGCCACCTCATTTCAGCTCTCCTCTTGAAATACGTGCATCTGTTAGTGTGGGGAGACTGTTGTTCTCCTGTGAGGATAGCAGTAAGGAGAGAGAGATGCTTAAATTTAAAGCAAGAGACCACTGATCTAAACAGTAGGCTTTTTGACCAGCACTTGGGAAAATACTGTGTTAGAAATTCAATCATTTATATTGGGGATCAGAAAACAATTTTCTGTGTAGAGCGAGGTCATGTTTTTAGCCTTGTTGAGCATGCAGTCTCTGTCATGCCTCACATTTGTTGCGGTTTAGAGCAGGATTTTCAAATGAGTGAGGCGGTGTTAGAGTGAAACTTTGTTTCTAGGGTGTAGCACGAGCCTTTGGCACTGTGGTTAGGACACTGCTCCAGCCACCTGCTGCTGTATTGGAGTGTCTGGTGTGAGTCCCAGCAGCTCTGCTTCTGACCCTGTGGATGTACACGCCGGGGGCAGCAGTGAGGTCCCAGGTTGCTGAGTCCCTTCCACCCACTAGGGAAGCCTGGATGGAATTCCTGGTTCCTTGGTGCAGCTTTGTCCATCCCTGGCTGCTGTGGGCATTTGGGCTAGGAGGTAGCAAATGGAAGATCTCCTGTATCTCTGCCTTCCAAAAAAGATAAAAATTAAGTCATTCTTAAAACTGTTTTTTTTTTTTTTAAATTGGAGCAAATAGAAGGCTGGCTTTGTGTGTCAGACAACTATAATGAGATACCCAAAGTGAACTTGCTTTATAAAGAAAAGAGGTTTAGTTTGGCTCACAGATCTGGAAGCACAGTGTCCAAGTGCCTCAGATGACAGGCCTTTCCACTGGCTGATCCTGGGATGGCTTCAAGCATCACAGGCCAAGGACCAGGCCATGTGTGTGTGTGTGTGTATAGACCCTGTGTACCTCTTTGTTTAAAGCCCAGAGTTCAGTGGCCAAGGCCCCATTACGGTGACCTCACTGAATCTTGATCATACCCTGTGGGTCCCACCCCTAAACACTATGGGTGGATTGGGGCTTGCTGGTGCCATAAACTTATGACTTTGGGGTTAAAATTTGTGCATAAGTATGGGGGTTAAATCACTTTGAGGATAAAAAGCAATTTCCCACATATGTATTAACATGCCTGAGCCTTACCTTTTAAACTATTTGTTTTCACGTTACATGTTAACATGCCTGAACCTGCCTTTTAAGCTATTTACTTGTTTTTGCATTATGCATTAACATGCCTGAACCCACCTTTTAAACTATTTACTTGTTTTCACGTTACACATTAACATGCCTGAGCATATTTTTAAGCTGTTGATTTGTTTGTTTCACTTGATTTGAAAGACAGACAGGCAGGGAGATGAGCAATCGTCTCTCGGCATTGACCCTGCCTCTGGAATCTGCTTGTCAACAGTCTAATGTGATGCTGGGATTTGTCTGGGGTTCACATGGGCCTTCAGGTGTCACCTGCTCACTACCCTGCAAGTTTCCCCAAGCCACAGCCTCCTTCCTTCTCTCTTACTGTTCCTGGAGTCAGTCAGTTGTTGACATGCATGTGCTGCCTAGTTCCTGTCCAGCGTCTTAGTGTGGCATAGGCCAGTGCTGGCCAGGTGCCTCACCCACCATGGGGCCAGTGGGATGGGCTGGGTAGCTGCAGGTGCAGTGTCCCTTGGTCTGGTGTGCCCCGTTTCTGCCTGCTTTGCAGGCTGAGCCACAGGCTGAGGTGTGTGAGCAGCTCTGAACGATGCGGGCAGGGGCTGTGAATCCAGGGAGTAGGAGGAATGCGGAGTGGTCACAGCGTGGCTGGGGTCCTGCTTCCCTGTCCTCAGCCTGCTGTTCCCTGACTAACTGCACTTCTTGGCTGTGCCTCTTCCTGCCCCAAGGATGTGGCACAGTTGCTCCTCCAGGTCCCACACTGTGCTCCTGACAGCTGAGCTCTGACAAGTCCATCCCCTGGTGAGAACCACTGCCTTCATGCCCATCGCCTTCTCCTGGAGCCTGCCTTGAACCCAGTCCACGCCTGCATCTCAGTGCCGTCCCTTTCTGCACTTGTTACCTGATGGCTTTCAAACCCAGCTTCCCTTTTCTCATCCCAGCTTTGTGTGAGGTCGGTCCCTGTCACGGTGCTCCTCCAGAAGACCCAAACCACGCCCCCTTCTCTCCCTCCCACCCTTTCTTGCTCTGTCACATTCTGCCCTGGGTGGGGTGGAGGCATCCATATGGACAGTGAGTATTCCTGGTGGAATAAGGTTTCTTCAGGAGGACTTCTCCGTGTCCCATCTGACCTGGGACATGGAAACTGTACCCCATCCTGAAGCAGGCAAGGCTTGGGGACTCAGGACATGACTTGTACCTGTGTGGGCTCTGTTGCCCTCCATTCTAAAGGTCGTAGTCAGCAAGTCTAGGAGGCCAGCCTGTGCTTCTCCAGCAAACTCATTCTTTTGTAGCCTGGCCGCTGTCCGCGGTGCTGAAAGACGCTTGGCGCTGATGCATGTGATCCTGCGTGGACACAGGAGTGTGACTCTAAGGTCACCTCCACACTGACCAGGGATGTCCACCCCAGGCCTCTCGACTCTGGTGGCACTCACCATCTCTCACTGCACTTTTGAAAGTGTTCAAGTGTTGCTGTGCATTTTAGCCGGTGAGTGGGTCTTAAGTGGTGAACTGTGGATTGGAGATTAGACTTGCTTCCTGGCTCATTTCTCTTATTTAGTGTATATATGGGGGGATGAGGCACTTATTATCCCAAGTATTCTCTGTCCTCCTCTCACCCACAGTGTGAGGCAGTGTCCTGTAGAGCTTGGACTATTAGAGCTTGAGTCAGGTCCCTTGCTTCAAATTCCAATACAAACATTTATTGTGTGGAATCTTGATCAATACTCTTAAGCCTGGAAATCAGGTTTCCATTTGCTAAACTAAGAGATGGCATGTGGCTGGTCATCTGCTTTGGACTCTGGGCATGGCTCAGGGACGTTGTAAAGTAATACTAACACTGTTATTGTTTCCACTGTTAACTCCACCCTTCAGCTTTGTTCGATTCTCACATGTGCAAAATTATAATTAGAGTTTTGGCCTTATCTTGGCAACTCTATAGTGAAGAGAGTAAATGCTCTCACTACAACTGGTTGGAATTCCTTCTGCGTGAAATTAGCCATCTAGTTGGACAGCACTGTGTGACAGCTGTAATCTTTTCCCCATTGTGTTTATGGTTTTATTCACAAAATTGACCACTGCCGGGGAGCAGGTGTGGTGGGAGGCTGGCCGTCTCTCACAGTGGCTTCCTGTCTTAGGAACATTGGTCATGTATGTGGTGAGTTTAAGTTTGTTTTTCTGCATGATTTACTAAGGAACACTAAATTGATAGCTTTCAACCTTAAAGTACAGAGCAAAAGTTTAAACATTTTGTGATTAGGAATTTTATAAATAGTTTTTGGACGTGTATTGTTTTGAAATATCATTAAGGAAACTTTGAACACACAATTTTCTTCCTGTGCTTATAATTTTCCATTTTATGGTGAAGGTGTGGTTTTTCTATGTATCACTGCCGCCCCAGCCAGGGGCTGTGCTCTGACTCAAGGCCCTCCTGCTCCTGTGGTGGGACAGGTCACCTGTCAGTGATAGCTCTGTAGGTGGCCTCACGGTGGGGAGAGGCTCTGCTTGTTCTGTTGATGGTTTGAACACAAGAGACGTCCCCTGTGTCCTTCTCCTCCTGAGAGGAAGAAGGAAGAGTGAAAGACATTTCATGGGATTGGGTCAGAATTCCAGTGCTTGGGGAGTATAGTAGAGAAAGCTGACCCCTGTGGTCAGAATGGACCTGTCTGCCTGAGACCCCAACCCTTTCCTTCCCAGTTAGAGTGTGTTACTGAGCCTCATCTACCCCAAATGCTGCCCCAAATGTGAAATTGATCTAGTGGAACTACCATCGGATTTGCTTTTCATCTCCAGAGGAGCGTGGATGTCCTAAAAATAATGGCTGGCTGCATGATGTCACCTTTTACTGACAGGCACTGAAGTGGATTTTTAACCTCCTCTCGTCTCTATCTTTGGTTGAGAATTCAGGAAAGGGACAAACGTAAGCACAGCGTGGGAAGTCTTGGATTGTTTAAGACTGTGGGGGTGTCTGGAGTTGGATTTGGAAGCCGATAATTCTTTAAGGATTTACGTCTGTAAAAACACACGGTTTCTCTTTGGGATTCTCTAAAGCATTCGTCTGCCATCCTGGCCATTACCCACCACCTGCTTTGCAGCTTCTGGCAAAGCTTGCGCCATCTGCAGCATCTCAGGTTCTCTTCTCTAAGCCCCCACATCGTCTGAAGCTTGCAGGGAGTAATTAGACAACAAGCCCAAAGATAAGATGCTTATGGGACTTTGACACTACCATCAGCTTTGGGCAAGAGCCACAGGTGGGGTATGCTATGGAGCCTGTGCAGGTGTGCCATGGCGGCTTCCAGAGCAGGTGCATGGTGCTGTTTCCCCACTTACCTCGCAAGTAGGGTTGTTCATGGCATAGAGCCGCCTTCCAGTGGCACAAGAGCAGAAGTGAGTTGCCTCCAGCCTGGCCCACAAGACCTTCCATAAGGCATTTATTAGAGCAGTTGTTTTTCCTCTACCACAGGTGTCCGTCTTGGTTTATTTCTCTAAACTAAATAAGACAAACTTATTTCTTCTTTCATGTGCCTCTATGATAACTCTAAAAAGCTGAGTTCAGAAGCCCCACTGTTAAAATCATTTTTATTTTATTTGAAAGGAAAAAAGATTCCTCCCCTCCCCTCACATACACTGGTTCACTCCATGAATGCACAGTTTCACTCCATGAAACCTAATCCATATCTCTTGCATGGGTGGCAGGACCCCAACTGCCCAAGCCATCGCTTGCTGCCTCCTGGGGTCCATATGGACAGGGAGCAGGAGCAGAGCCCAGGGACTCTGAAAGGGATGCAGTCACTGTCAAAACCTGACCTTCAGAATGCCTGGGATCACTAGGAGTGCCTGCAAGTCTGTGGGCTTCCTCCCTGAGAGCCCAGCTCAGGGCGAGAGGCACCATGTGGGGACTGCTCCTGCTTCCTTCCAGGTGTTGTCTGCATGGAGAAGGAGTGCTCCGAAGAGACCCATTCATTGTGTACAGTTCTGGGCTGCAGGAATGCAGGTGTTCTTAGCCCAGTGGAAGGAGTAGCCCTGAAGACCCCAAGCTTGCTGCAGGGCTTCTATGCAGTGGGGGATGTGAGCGTGCATGCAGCCTCTTTACTGGAAGACTCCCTTTTGGTCACGGTCAGGACAACTGCAAGATGTGAGGCTGGGGCAAAGGCCTGTGTGTGGCTTTGGTGTCCTTGTTTCCTCTGCAGTGAGACGAGCCCTGTGGTCTCCCCCCTCCTGTGTCTTCACTGTGTCCCTGCACGCCCAGCTCTGAGGGTGGCTCTGCTTCTTACCTGCCATGTGAACCCCATCTTGCTGGTCAAGTCCCCAAACCTTGGCTTCCTCATGTCCAGAATGAGAGAGCTCAGGGGAGGCTCGGGCACAGTGCCTGCCACTCAAGGAGGCATCAGGAAGGGCCTGCTTTTAGGCTGTGCTCTCAGAAGACCCAGGTCTACCTCCCTGTGTTGTCTGTCTTTTGTATCCAGAAACGTCACTGTGGACAAGTAGCTGCACAGCCCGAAGATGCACAGAGCCTCTTTGGCCAAGGGGACATTAAGCAGCCGCGTGGTCCTGGGGCTATTAGGCTGCTGCCGCAAGCGGTTTTCATGGCATTGAAGTGGGACATGCAGCTTTATTTATGAACTTTATTTACTCCTTCAACTGTTGGTCACCTTGCAAGCATTCACTTCTAGTCAGTGTGAGACATTGGGACAAATGTTGGAGACATTATCCAAGTAGATGGGCCTTTCTTCCCATGGGAGGGGCAAACATGTGAAAAATGCACCGCCTTCCTTAAGGAAACAGCCAAATGGTCAAAAATAAATATTGGCAGTATGATAAGTACTCTGAAAGCAACCTATAGGTATCTAATAGGTAGGAGGTGGAGACTCTGAGGTGGGAACAGCTGTCTTACACTTAACAAAGAATGGCAGGAACCAGCTGCAAGTGGTAGAGCAGGACTCCAAGGGAACCTGTGGGAATGTGCAAAGACCCCAACATCGGGGAGCCCCTGGAGGAACGGGAGGGGCCCCACTGGGTCAGGGCATGTAGCATGCAGGCCCTGCAGCCGTGATGGGAGTTGAGATTCTGTTCCACCAAAGAACCTGCTCAGCGACACAGAGGGACTCCACTGCTCTCCATGCACATTAGATGGGGCAGTCAACAGTAGCAGCACGGGGAGGGTTGTGGCAGGTGGTTCAGGTGGCGTGGCCTGGGACGGCAGGGCAGGAACGGAGAGATGCGCACTGAGTAGGCCTGTTGGCGGGGCAGAACTTGCCCAGGGATTGCGTGCTCAGCAGGCAGCCGGTGAAGTGATTCTGGAGCTTGAAGGGGAGTCACAACTGGGACATGAATTTGGGAGTTGTTGAATTATGTGTCAAGATGTTTAAATCCACATTCAGGAAGGTCATCCAGGACATTGTGGAGAGAAAAGAGAGGAAGGGGGAGAAGATGGGGGAGGGGAGCTTGGAGGAGCTATGCACCCTAGAATCAGGCGAAGAGTAGTACAACAGGCGGAGAAGCAAGGACACGCAAGGCCAGAGCAGATCTTGGGGACGCAGAAACCAGAGGTAATGGAGGTGTTCCAGGAGGGCGTGAGCCAGCCGGCTGGCCACTGGCAAGAAGTGGAGTGCAGACACAGAAGGTGCGAACTGTACAACCTGGAGGTCACTGATGACCCTAAGAGCCCTTTCAAGGTCGGTGGCATTGGCTGAGGCAACGCTGCGTGGAGATCATATTAGGAGAGTTAGGAGAATGTGTATGACCCTGTGTACACGTTTCTGTTGTAGAGTCCGTGAGGTCAGAGAGAAAGGGGGTCTCACAACAGGAACACTAGGAGAGCTCGTCTACAAGGGATGGGGGGTCTTTGCAAAAGATTGCCGAAGGTGCAACACCCCCAGAAGGTGAGTTAGATCCTCAGAAAAGTGAAGGCATTGATTTTGTGATAAGCAGAATGGCAGACGTGCTTAAATATATGGAGAGGCATACAGCTTGTCTGTGTTTTTGTAATGCCAGTGAAGAATGAGATAAACCCTTTGGTGAGGATCTGGCTAGAGGAGCTAGCATAGGGAATTTGCAAATGAGCAAATCAGAGAAGAAACCTATCAAAGAAACGGTGCAAGGTTGCCAGCCTTTCTTGCATACACCTGAGTCCAGAAACCTCAAGGGAGACACATCCTCTAGAACATGGGCCCCTGGGAACAGGGCTCTTGGCAGTCCCCTGCAACACTGTTTCTGGTATCTGAAGAGGCTCTGATAAAGAATAGGCTTTGGATTGGCTCAGCTCAGCTGTTGCGGCTGCTTGGGGAGTGAATCATCGGGCAGAAGATCTTCCTCTCTGTCTCTCCTCTCTGTATATCTGCCTTCCCAATAAAAAAAAAAAAATGAATCTTAAAAAAAAATACGCTCAAGAGATGTGAAAGAATGGTTTTAGTTCCTAATGAGTCCAGTAGTTTCAGTAGCTCAAATCAAGGTCCTGAGCAGGGAGGATTTTCCCAAGCAAAGGGAACTGAGGGTCTTAGCAAGGAGTAACTCTCACTTTAAGGATCAGCACAAGGATGGAAGGCTTTCCATGGGAGGACAAGGGATGGTTGGTTAATTCATGGGTAGAGTGGCTTACATCATGAAGAAGTGAGAAAGTTGGGCAGTAGAGATTTCTAAGGCAATCTACAAGAAGAGATGATACCGTGGCAGAGTGGCTGGTGGGATTGGGATTTGGGAAGGAGCAGGCATTGGGGATGACACAGCCCAGGTGTGACCAAGGCAGGGCAGCAGAGAAGGCTGTGGGCTGGTGTCACAGACGTGCAGGAGATGACACTGTGTGGGGGGAGGGCAAGAGCTGGCCAGTCCCTTCCACCTTCTTATTAGTATCATGGGCATCATGTCGGTGGCAACAGCCCGTAATGGAAGAGCTGATGGACTTTCTGATGGCTTTGTGGAAAGGTACATGGAAACTACCCTTTCTGTCCTTGGGAAGTTACACACAACCAACAGGACTGTCAGATGTAAGGGTATTAACATGATCCTTTAGAGACCCCAGGTAGATTTTGTTGGTATTGGGTCAACATAACTTACGTGTTTGTAATAGAGAATGCCTGGAAGGCGGGCCTCACTAGATGTAACTATGTGTGGGATCCCACCAAATGGTGGTTGGTAAACTGTATTGAAATCTGAACAGGCTGTCACTTTTCCACATAAGTGGTAAGAGGCCGCCATTATTCTCAAGTGGATTGTCACGGCAGTTATTACACGCTTGGCTTTTGCATTGAAAATGTTCAGGTGTGGAGGACGAGATGAAGCAGTGAGGTGTGTGGGCTCAGGCAGACAGATTGCCTTGCTTGCTTTGCTCTACCCTGAAAGGAAGGGTACGGTGGGCAATCAGGAATCAGTCAGGCACACAGGGGTCAGTGCCTGGACTCTGGTGACCAAGGCCACAGCTCCCTGTCATGCCTGGACACCGAGCCGACTTTCAGGAGACCAGTGCAAGAGGAAGTGACAAAATTAGGGGAGATAATCCAGATAGTCTTGACTGGTTGAGAAGACTGTGACTTCACTTACTTTTTTCACTGAAGTTGGATGAGAGCTTGAAATACAGATTATAGTGGACTAACGAAAAGTTAATTTGCATTTCTTACACATTTGAATATGCAAATTGGAAATTTCCACCTACTACACAAGAGATACCGCCTCCTGTTTTAGTTATGATATTGGCATGGGTGCTCACAAAGATCCAAATAACTGGCTCAGAGATATCAGAGTCCACTTTGCTTTCATGTAGCAGTCTACACCACTAGAACTGATGCAGTGTCTTCACAGTATTGGGGACTCAGTTTACCCCTGTCTTATTTCTTTGCCATCCTCAATCCAGTTTTCAAACCCCAAATCCGTTTGCCCTGTGGCATCAGCTGAAAGGTCCCACCAAACCTCTTGGTCTTGGTCAAGCTGCCTGGGGACTTTCCCAGTGCAAGCAGAGTTCTGGGTCACACAGAGAACTGGACTGAGTTCACCTCTAGAAGTTGGAGTGCCTTCCTTCCTGGGATCTCCTCACTCGCCATGTGCGTGGTCGCCCCTCAAGCTCTTTCTTCCCTCTGGCTTTTCTAGCCCACAAGTGTGCAGGTTTCCGTGTGCATTTTAGCCACCTTCATTTAAAAACCTTTAAAAAGAGCAGCTCCAAGCGGCATTCACTTGGCACTGTTGACTCTGGTATTGCCCTGGGAGTGTTTCCCCAGCCTCTCTGCGTGGCCACTCCTCAGAGTTGATGATGTTTCTGTGGTTGGGATTGTCCCCTTCCCAGCTTCTCAAACTGGATCCAACCTCACTGGCTGGAAGGAAGAGACCAAAGCAGAAGGGAGCAGAGAGGACCGGCTGTGGCAGTGGGGGCCTCTGGAAAGGGATCTGCATCCTGGTGGCAGGCAAGCCTGGCGGTCACATCCCCAGCTTTCCTGTCCTTGTCCTAGTGGGCAGTGCACACGCTGAAGTGGGAAAATCCTGGCTTCCTGCAGAGGGAGTGGCAGGCAAGCCTGGCGGTCACATCCCCAGCTTTCCTGTCCTTGTCCTAGTGGGCAGTGCCGCAGTGGGGGGCTACCAGGTGCTGCTCCGGAGGGCTTGGCTCACCCACAGGGGAAAACAAGCCTTGCTTTTCTGTGCGTCGCCCCAGGTCTTGAGCTCGTTCCTTTTGGATGAATGCCGCCTTTGTTCAGAATCTCTTTTTGGGGACCTCTGGAATCTCAGTGCTAGAGAGGGTGCTTTACCTGAAAGTTCCTAATTGGGACCCCGAAGAAGGGGTTTTGGGATTCTACAGCTGCGATGCTTCAGGCGTTGGCATCGCTCCCCCAGCTGGTGATGTCTTAACTTCCGGTTCTTTTCTCCTCATCCGTAAATAAATGGCTGTACGACTAGATCCTTATGCACAGAGAGCCTTGTCACCATGCTGAATCCTGCAGTCCCACCTCACAGTAGCTCTGCTCTGCCACTCTCTGTGGGCCCCGAGCAAAGGAGAGATGGTTGCTTGCTGAGACAGCCACAGGGTGTCCTGCGATTGGAGGTCCCTCAGTTCTTACTCACCCTCTGAGAGGTCCCCAAAACCAGGTGCTCTGGGTGTGAGGAAACTTCTCCCAGGGTTGGGGGAGGCAGCAGCTGCTGGCCAGCAGGCAGAACTGGCCAGGGACCTTATGGGCCACACCTTGTTCTGCAGCCATCGGGGAGGAGCTGGATACTGTGAGTGCCGGTGCAGACAGACACATCGCCAAAGACCATGTCTTGGGTTTTGATTCTGCAGAATGTAGATTTGCACACACACGGGCAGGGGGAGCTTAATCCATGTGGGACCCTAGAAGGTGGCCGAGAGTGGCTGTGGGTCTTGGTGGCAGTTCTCCAGGTAGGTTGCATTTCAGGATTCCATGAGTGTGCCCTGTAGCAAACTAGTATCCAGGGTTTTTATTTTCTTCCTTGTTCTCATTTATAATGACCACTTTTGCATATATGCACATATTTGCATCTTAATTTTCCTAGCAAAAAGAATTGAATAAACTCCATCTCCCACCTCCATAGGAGCAATCGGCCCGAACCCCAGCGGCCTGAATGGAGGTCATGTGGCTGCTTCCTTCTGGCAGATCACCGCCAGTGTTGAAGCTGTGGGTGTGCTTTGCTTTTTGGCATTTAAATCACATAACTCAAATTCCCTTATGTTGTTGACAAGTGCTAGCCAGGCAGCCATAACTAAGTCCTTCACTTTGCTGAAGAAATGAGGTCACTAAGGTGACCAAGACCATGTGGTTGGTCAGAGAAACCCCCGGTTTCCAGGGCTTTTCCTTTCAACACCTTTACTTCTGAGGCAGCTTCCTGTCCTCCAGAAGCTGACGTTTAGGGTCTGTAGGACATGGGGCTGGTGTTGTACAGCAGGTAAAGCTGCCACGTGCAATGCAGACACACCACACAGGCACCTGTTCGAGTCTAGGCTGCTCCACTTCTGATTGAACCTCTTGCTAGTTGCCTGGGGAGAGGATAGCCCAAGTGCTTGGACCTCAGCCTGCCATGTGGGAGACCCAGAAGAAACACCTGGCTTTGAGCTGGGTCAGCCTCGGCCGTTTCAGCCATCTGGGCAGTAAGCCAATGGATGGAGAATCTTCTGCTCTGTTCCTCTTTTTTCCCTCCCTCTCTTTCTCTAGAACTCCAACTTGCAAGTAAACAAATACATATTTTAAAGAAAAGAGCCTGAGAAAAGTAGCAAGAGTTTTGTAGTTAAAATACTTTTCAGTTCTGGCTGTTTACGTAGAAGCTGCAAGTGCAGTTTGCAGAGGTGGGGGAGTCATAGGCAAGGCAGAGCGGGGAAGGGAAGCGGCTCCGACCCGCTCCATCCACACGAGCATCAGGCAGCAGCAAGCCAAGTGGAAACAAAACAGCGAAATCTCTAGCTTTGGGTAACTGCTAGGAGAATATCTAACTTATGTTTGCACAAATGTGTTTGTCTGCATTATTAACTGTATCATCTATGTATAATAGCCTTTCCTAGTAGGAATAGGTTTAAATAAGAAATTTTTTCAGCTTCCAGATTGAGTTAGCAGATGATTTAGCAAAATTAAGAAATCAAGGAAGAGAGAAATAAGCATATGGCCTTGAGTTACAGAAGTCACAAGAAGGGACTATTGGTGTGGGGCAAGTTAAGCCGCTGCTGACAATGTCCACATCCCTTAGTAGGCTCTGGTTCCTGTGCTGGGTGCTCCAGGTCCCCTGCAGCTCCCCGCTGGTGCACCTGGGAGAGCAGTAGACAGTAAGTCCTGTGTCCTCGCACCCATGTGGGAGAGCTGGATGGAGTTCCAGGCGCTTGGGATAGACTGTTGCAGTGTTTGAGGGGAATGAATCAGTAGATGATTAATATCTCTGTCTTTCTGTAATTATGCCTTTCAAAAGAATAGAACTTTTGTTTTGAGATTTGTTTTTGAGACGCAGATTTGCAGAGAGGAGAGACACAGAGGGTCTTCCATCCCTTTGGTTTGCTCCTCAAATGGCTGCAATGGCTAGAGCTGAGCCGATATAAAACCAGAAGCCAAGAACTTCTTCCAGGTTTTCCACATGGGTGCAGGATCCCAAGGATTTGGGCCATTCTCTGCTGCTTTCCCAGGGCATTAGCAGGCAGCTGGATTGGAAATGGAGCAGCTGAGACTTCAACTGCTGCCCATATGAGATGGCAGCACTACAGGTGGAAGATTAACATACTACACTACTACACTGGTCCAATAAATCATTTTTTTTAAAGAAGAAAGCAGCACACAGATGGCTAACATTACTAAAACCAGAACACTTCAGAAAAGCTGAGCAAATATATGTTGTAAGGCAATGGAGAAATGCTCCTTCTTTGACATACTTGCCGAACCGCACATTGGGTATTCAACAGTCAATGAACCCTCCTGTTGTGTGCTAATTGTTACTAGTTTTTGAGAAAAATTACTTGAGAGGAAGCACATATACAAACACTACAGAGAGAGACAGAGAGAGAGAGGGAGGGTTGTTCTCTTCTGTTGGTTTGCTCTGCAAATGCCTGGCACATGTGTGACCTGCATGGGCCCGAGCCAGGCACTAGAAATGAGATGCAGGCATCCCGCAGGCATGGCAGGGTCCCTCCCGTTCACCTGAGCCCGTCACCTGTCACCTCCCAGGGTCTCCACCTATGGGCAGCTGGAGTCAGGAGTGAAGAGCTGGGAATTGAACTCAGTTGGATTCCAGCTGAGAGGAGGGTATCTTAACTGCTAGCCTCCATGTCACCCCCCTGGCCTTACAGATGTTTCTGCTAAGTCTTTGATGTGGAAATGAAATGAATACTTTTGAAAGTTTGTTGAAGATGGCTTCACTGTCGCACATCCATAACCAGCACTGGGAGAGGAGTTGAAACACTGCTCACTGCTCTGTTCTCTTCCTCCTTGTGCTGGGGTGTGAAGGGTCAGCCGCACAGGGGAGAATTGTTGCACTGTCATTTCCTATTTGCACAATCCCCATGGGACACCGGGACCCCGTCCCATATCTATGCCCGCCCCCCAGCCACGCTCCTGGCAGCGAAGAGCCTGGTGTGTACGTGAATGCTGTGTGTACCCCATGGAGAGGGTTCATCTGTCTGTCCTCTCTGCTGGTGTGTACGTGAATGCTGTGTGTACCCCACGGAGAGGGTTCATCTGTCTGTCCTCTCTGCTGGTGCCTCCTGCCTCAGCGCTCCTGCTCTCTGAGACTGTTAAGGAGTCAGTTAATCCCTGTGCCCAACATGAAGGGGACTGCCAGGTGGGCAGCACTGTTTTCTAGGACAGGAAGTGGCTCTCGTCGGACCTGTGGGCAGCGGGAGGTTTTGTCACAGAGCTCAATGCTGCGCAGTTTACAGCCTGTCTCTGTTCAGCTCTTGGATGCTCCTTGCACTGCCTTGGGACTGCAGGCACCTGACCCCACAGAAGGTGGGGATGCCAGTGAGGGAGGCCCATTCTCTGTTCCTTGTGACTCACCGACTTGATTGGCAGCACATCAGGATTTGGGGCTGACAGTTAGCACTCTGGTTACCGCAGGCCTGCGGCTCTGCTGGATGTGACCGTGAGCCTTAGTGGCTTGCAGGTGAGGAGGCAGCCATTGAGCCGTCCTCCTCTGTGCTTTGATGGGGACTGCTACCTCCTTCCTGTCCTTTCCTGGGGTTGAGACTAGGGGGGCTGTGCGGACTCAGCCCTTCCCAGCACCCTCTCCCTTGGTGGAGTCCTTGCACCCTGAATCTCATCTTGGGGTTCCCTTTGATGGGACCTGGATGCACACAGGCAGGCTGCTTGCAGTGCACTGATGGCATCAGGAGAGCCATTGTGGGTGCTGCTGTGCTTTGGAGTCAGCACCCCCACAGCAGTTGTGGCCACCGTGAGCACCCAACGATCCACATTTTTCCATCTTGTTAAACTTGAGAAAATCTTTTCTAGAAGTGCTCACGCTGTGCCTGTCTTCCAGAGAGTCGCCGGTCCACTTCTGAGCGAGTCACACGCGTGAAGAGGTGATGGGGGTGTCACGGGTTGTTGCTAAGTGGGGGTGAAGTCATCCATGTCTCTGAGTTCCCTGGCGGAGAGGCGGAACAGCTCCGCTGTGTTGGTGGGCGAGCTGTCTGTCAAGCTCTGGGATGGGTTTTGTCAGATATCAATGTCATCTTTTTAAAGTAAGCTTTGGCTGATATCCTGTGTTCTCTTCCCCACCCCCCCCCCCCCGTAGTTCTTTTTTATTTATCTGTCATCCACAGCAAATGATTGTATTTTGTTTCATTTTTCCCCAATCTGAAAGTCCTTTAGAAAGTAAGATTGGTACATGTGTGTTGGATTATTAATCTAACTGGATTTCCTTCTTTCATTTTTTAATTATGGTTGACTTTTTCATTTTGCCTCCTTTCAGGCTGAATTTTATTTTTTTATCTGATAAATTTTGAAAGTAGATAAAAATAAGAAAATAGCACCAATAAGATCATATTCATGTCACATACACGAACAGTTATCAATGTTTTGCTGTTTATACTCCAGTTAACCCTTTTCCATTTTGCTGAGGATTTTAAAGTAAATCGTTAATAACATATTCCTCTTAAATATTTAACTGTGACTATTTGAATTTTATTTTCTGCTTTCCTGCAGTTGCCTGAAATCGTATTAATATTGTTCATTTTAACATGTTAATTTTTTTTGTCCAACTGCTACATTCTTTTGTAGACATGTAATGTGTTTCTCTTGTTGGCACATATATGGTGAAATTTGTCGTTCTGGAGCAGTAATGAAAATAGGCAAGCGACAGTATACAACTATTAATGCTGGAGGAGCCAGCAGGATGGAATCTGCCGTTGGATCAATCATAGGTCTGTTACCCAAGTAGTCAAGTCATGTGAACCAGTTTCACATATGACCTGTGTGCAATGCCATAAAGTAGTAACATGGGTTAATATAAGATAATGTCCCTCCTTGTTAATTTTCAAGGTAGCCAGTATTCTCCTGCATAAGACAAAGACAGTACCTTCGAATTCTTGAACTTCCTCACTAAAACACGGTTATTTTCTGATTGCTTAATTCTATCTTGATGCATTATTTATGCCAAGCAAGGCTGTACAGTGATATAAATTAATAAATAAATGCTGACATCTCATTTGCTCAATATCAGGGCATTTGCTTGTTCGCAGCCGAGCGAGGTGCGAATTAGGGCACTCTTGTCTAAGCAGGAAGTGTAGCCCAGCCTCTTCCACGTTGCCTCTGGGCCGTCCACAGTGTGGCCCCTCAGGCTGCTGTTGGGAGGGCAGAAGGGGCAGGGGACAACGTGGGGACCATGTCACTGGCACTAACTCAGATGCCATAGTGGTGGCTGGAAAATATAGTTTCTGTTTTTAGAAAAGATCTACATGGTTGATTAACTTATTTAAAATTGTTTTTATTGTTTCTTTCTTGCTTCTTCGCTCGGGCTTTCCTAGCAAAAACACAGTGGGTGGTTTAAACCCTGGAGCTTTCTTTCTTGCCCTCTGGAGGCTGGTCCTGGGAGGCACGGTCCATCTCCAGGCCTCTGCTGTTGGTGGGTGGTCACCAGCACGGACCCTCTGTGCCGTGGTACTTGGGGGGTGTCAGCCCCAGGAGGGCAGGGCCCCCTCCTTGGAACAGCACAGGCAGCGTCTCCTGACACGTGCGCACTGGTGAGCTGGGGCGCTGTGGAGAACACAGGGAGGTGCGACTCAGGAGTCAGCCCTTTGCTGAGGAGCCGGTTGGGGTCACGTGAGGCTATGGGCTGTTTCTGACCAGTTGCGTGCTCTTTATGCCTCAGGCTCTGCTCCACGTCAGTGAGTCATGCTGGGGACTGCTAAGTTCAGGGTGATGGCTCTGTGGTCCGCCAGAGTACCTGTGGACTCTGTGGACCACGGAGTACTGTGGTCCGGATCAAGTACCTGCCAGAGAAGAGAATCGGGTATGGGCCTGGGGGGTAAGGAAAGCATCGCGTTTCCTGTTGACCAGATGCCCCCATTTAATTGTGAGTGTTGGGGAGAAAGCTCTTGGATGCTAGCGTCAGAAAATCCTAACTCCAACTGAGTAGTCAGTAAGGAAATTGCTTGTCTCTTATTTTGCTTCCAGTGTGGCTTAGTGAGACCATTGAGAACCAGGCTCTGGGTGTGACCTTGATGCAGTGGTTACGACAGCACTTGGTTAGCGTCCCATAGCATGGGCTTTGATTGAGTCCTGCCTCTGCTCTTGGCTCTAGCTTCCTGCTCATGTCCACCCTGGGAAGCAGAAGTGATGGCCCAAGTACTTGGGACTCTGCCATCCCTTTAGGAAGCCTGGACGGGTTCTTGGCTCCCAGGTTTGGTGTGATCCAGGCCTGGCTGTTCTAGGCACTTGGGTGATACTATTTCTCTTGCTGTTTGTTTCTGTTTCTTTGGGGTACCCACTGTGGCCATTTGGGGAGTGAACCAGTTGGCAAAAGATCTTTCTCTCCCCTTCTCTTTGAGTTAAATCTGCTGTTCAAATAGGCAAGTCGGTTTTTAATCCTGTTTGCCTTTCCAGACCCACCTGCCTGCTTTTGGCCCAGAAACAGAGCAGGGAAATAGCATTCTCTGACTGAGTGAGAGAGGTCAAGAGCCAAGACTGGTGTGTATCCAGCCAGGTAACTGGCCTCAGGGTGTGTCACCAGGTTTGCCCAGGTGCCCTTTGAAGCAGGTGGTGGGAGGGGTGTGCAGTGGCACAGAACTGAGGTTGTGCTGTCAGTGAAGGAAGAGGAAATGGACACTGCACTGGTCAACTGCTGTGGTCAGGAAAGAAGGACACCGTTCCTTCCCACGGGTCAGGCGGAGGGGCTGATATGGTCTGGTTCCCAAGGCCATGCCTGCAACACATGCTGTATGCTTTGATAGTTCCCTTGGCAGCCTGAATTGGGCAAGTCATCCTTCTCTGTAGTCCAGGAAGAGTGTAATGCTGACCATGTTCTTTGCTGGTTAGTGAATATACCATGCTTCCCATCTTAACGTGGAGCCTAGACTGGCTTTCCCAGCAGCTACAGAGGATATTACATGAAGGACCAGGTTTTAGTCAATCTTTGAGTAACAGCAGGAACAGTGGGACAGACATTCTGGCTGACTAGGCCTGAAAAGGAGTGCTGCAGCTTTAGACTATCTGGCAGCTGGTTGGCAGCTACTGAGACAGCTGCTCTAGGAACTGCCCGAGTAGATAAGTTCATCTGAAAAGCAGGTGCCACCTTGGTAGATACCTGAACTGTCATGTGCTGGTGGTGGCGGGCATCCCTCCCCCAAAATTCGTGAACGTGTTAGACTCCTAATGAGTCTGCAGCAGCTGTTCCACCAAGCTGTCTTCCAAATGGACTTGCACCAGCATTGTTGTTGCTCGACACAGAGGGAAGTGATTTTGGTGTGAATGTGAAAATGAATTCCTGTTGCTTGTCAGGAAACAAGCCCAGTGCCAGCGGATCAGCTCCTGAGCAGCTGAAGGTTGAAAGAGAAAATGCTGGGTAGCCAGAGAGCTGCAAAGACGATGATCCCAAACACGCAGGTGTTGGAGCCAGAAGGACTGTGTTCTCTCAGGTGACAGAACCAACGTTGGCTGAGGCACCCGTGGTCCCTGCAGTTAGGCAAGCTTGGGGGGCTCACAGCAATGCTGGCAGCAAGGTACCCTCGTCGTCTGCCTGAACACCAGGCCACAAGATGGATTTCCTGCCCGTCCGAGCCAAGCTGGGACAGCACTGCCATGTTTAACAAATCAAAATGCAGGATGCCTAGATGCATTTGCATTTTTCAATAAATAATGAATAATTTGTATGTTCCAAATATTACATGGGATATAGCTATCCTAAAAAAAATCATTCATTGTTTATCTGAAGTTCAAATTTAACTGAATGCCTGCATTTCATGTGGCAATTCTAATTTGAGATAATTAATACTCTTACCCTGAATCATGGAACATTGCGGTGCAGTTGCTGATGTTAGACTCCTACTGATGCTGCTTGGCAGAGTGTGTTACCTAATCCACCCTGCGAAGTCCCCTGACAGCACGGAGTGAGTACTTCACGGAGGGGCCAGCTCTGGGTCTGGGGGCCTGCTGCAGAAAGAACCCTGTCCTCGCTGTGGCACTACAGGTGCTGTGAGGTCCACTGGGCACTTGCTGGCTCCACAGTGCCCCATGGGAGCCCTGAGTGGATAGTTAGTGGTGGTTGTTGAGGCTGGACGCAGAGCCCTTGTTGGGAGGCAGCATATACAGGAGTCCGTGCTTCCGGCCCCCAGATGCTCACATCCTCTCTGTGCACACGAGCCCAGCTTTGTGACAACCCAACCTCAGTCACTGACTGTCCCCTGTGGGAGATTGAGCTGACCAGCCCAGCCAAGCCGCTTGGAATTTCTAGCCCACAGAAGCATGTTGGCAAATGTTTACTGTCTCACCCACTAGGTTAGAATTGGTTCATTTTAGCCACATTTAACTTATACATCCTGGTTTAGGGAAAGAAGAATACTACCACAGCTTAGGTTGTAACTTTAAAAAATTCTGTGTTTTGGTGATAATATATTTTTAGCTTGCATCACAGTCACAAACCGACACTACTAATGGAGGAGTTCAACCAGTCCATCAAAACACCAAAAGTGTTGCAGGAAAACAGGCAAGATTGGAACCAAGGGTCAGATGGAAAGGTGTTTAGTCATAAAATACCTTTTGAAATAGTCACAATGTCACTAAAACTGTAGTAGTATGTTATTCTAGTAGATAGGTTATCTTTTTTAAAGAACAGCTTTTGTAAATAAGTGGCTTTGTTTTTGGAGAATTTTGACCAATAGTATGCCCACGTTTTTGGTTAAGCCAGGTTTTGAAGGTTCTGGTTCCACAGACTCTTCAGCTTTCTTCTTTCTTCTCTGTGTCTCTCCTTACCTGTGAGTTAAAAAAACAAAATAACAGGTATAGAAAAACTCATTTCCGGTTGTAGCAGGTGTTCTGGAGGTGGAAACATCTGTCTTTGCCCTTGGGGGGGTCCACTAGGCAATCAGGAGGCAGATGTGGAATTGGGCTGCAGACACCCAAGAAGTAAGCTGGAGCTAGGTGTACCCTTGGAGAGACAGGAGAGCTACGTCCCAGAAACATAGCTCTGAGAGTCTTGCACCCGCATTGCTCAGCAGTAAACAGGTGCTTCCACAGTCACGCCATCCCAGTGCTGGAGAACTCACTTCTGTCCCCACCAGTGGATGGTCGCGAAGGGCGGGCTTGCTCTGACACCAGTGACTCATGAGCGTGTGTCCAGACGATGCATCCGGTACGTGGTGCTCACCGATGTGGTGAAGACACAGTTGATTCCTGAGAACACAACTTCTGGGCCACTGACTAAGCCCCTGGTGGCGAACAGGGAAGGGCTTCCATGTCACCTGCCTCATTCAGCGTGTCTTCCCTAGGAGAGCATTTGATTCAGAGTTTCAGGCAAAAGAGTGAGCAAATCAATTCATCATGGGTAGCTGAAGATGTCTATTCTTTGGAAGTACAAAAAAAGCGTCATGTAAATGGCTTTGGTGGGACCAGCCTGACACCCACTAGTCACTGCTTAACAAGATGTACGAGGGTCATTGACTACTCCCCCCCACCAAAACAGGCAGGGGACACTGTGCCTGCAAGGAGCGGGAGTTCGGATCCCACCTTAGAAATAAGACTGGGAAGCAGAGGACTGTCTCTGGTGTGTGCAGTGTGTGATGTGAAAATGGGTGTTACTTTCCTGCCGAGAGTGTATTCCAAGTAAAAGAACCAGGGAGAGCTAGAGACTGAGCGGAAAAGAGGAGGAAGGACAGTGTCATCCATGCTCAGCATCATGGAGAGGCATGCCTGTTCTGCCTTGACCTTTCCCCTTGTTATCCTGGTGTTGGCTGGTCTGTGTGTTTGGGAGGCTCTAGAAAAGCTGCCTCCTTGCCTTTCCCAGTTCACTCACATCTCAGGGCCTGTGGCGTATGAAGGCAGCCACATGGCCCCTCCCTGGCCCTTTCCTAGCTGGTCTCCCTCGTGCTGCAGCTGGGAAGGCGCTCTGCTCCAGAGGGCTCCGGTGATCATCCCTCCTCAAGGCATGAGCAAGACGAGTCACTTCCAAGGACTGCTCCAGATAGAGAGGAAGATCTTCTGTCCGATGGTTCACTCCCCAAGTGGCCCAATGGCTGGTGCTGAGCCAATGTGAAGCCAGGAGCCTCTTATGGGTCTCCCACGCAGGTGCAGGGTCCCAAAGTCTTGGACTGTCCTCAACTGCTTTCCCAGGCCACAGGCAGGGAGCTGGATGGGAAGCGAAGCCACCAGGATTAGAACCTGTGCTCATATGAGATCCCGGCTTGTTCAAGGTGAGGACCTTAACCGCTACGCTATTGCGCCGGGCCCTCACTACTGCTTTCTAGAGGGCTCGCTTCTCCCAGCCAAAATTGCATGTGTGTTTTTTAAAGGTGGGTCTGGAAGTTTGGCCTGGTTGAGCCATGGCAGATACGAGTTCTGTCCTGTTTAATCAAGTGCTCCTTAGTGTTTGTTATCTAGCACATTTTGAAATTAGCTTCTCTGTGCTTAGGTTGAGGCAGAGGGGACCAGTCTATGGTGAGATGAATTTAAATTTCTGATTCTGAGCTCTTGATAATACAATGTCACACTCCATCAAAGGGATGCATGTCTCTAAGCACTTTCTGCTATCATTTGAACACCAAAAAAATGATAGCGAATAGTACATAAAAATAAGTGATTTTGTTGACAACACTTGGAAGGTTTTGTCACATGGTCATGCCAGTTATAATGAGGCGTCTGGAGGTGCTCTTAGAAGTTGGGACTGAGATTTTGTTGTTGCTATTGTTACTGTTTCTCTTGGTGTCTGGTAGATCTGTTGCCTGATGGTGGGGCTTAGGATGAATTGCTTGGATGTATGGCTCTGCAGGAAACCTGACTTCCCATACAACCGCAGTGCTGAAAGACAGCTTGTAAGCTTCAGAGCCGCAGAGTGAGAGGGAGTGAGGAGGATGCTCACTCTCCACCTGCCCACGCAGCCAAAGCGACAGCAGGGAGAGTCCGGAGTCTCGCAAGCTGGGTGAGAAGCAGGGCGCTCTGTTTCTGTCTAAAGTGTTCCCTGCGTGGGGAAGGTGCCAAGGGAATCTGTGGGTGAGGAGCTCCCCTTCTGTTCTCCAGCTTTTGTGACACCCGGCGAGCGTGCTGCCGTGAACGCGCATGAGTGCCTTAGCTGAGCAGGAAGGACAAACACATCCTGTGCGGGGCCTCCCTGGCATCTGAGATGGGCTCCAGGAGGGAACACGAGTCCCTCCTCGGTGGGTTCTCAGAGGACATCCGTGGGAGGTGCTTCCCGTAGCAAATCTGCCCGTTCTTCCCCGTGCCAAGCTGGGAGCCTGCATGCACAGCCAGCATGACTGAGGGGGCTAGCACTGCCCAAAGGACACTCCAGACCCCATCTCTTGGAGGACGCTGTGTGAAACTGTGCATGGTCTCAAGCACCCGTGGAGAGCACCTGCCGTGGGAGGAAAGTCAGGAGGCGGCAGATGGGAGGAAAACGAAGAATCCCACTTGAGAACATGCCAGAAGCAGCTTCTCGGGGTTGTCCTTCTGAAGACTATGCCAGGGTTAGCTAACTCAAGGAGAAAGGGCAGCCCAAAGTGCAGCAGTGCCCAAGCACCTAGGGGGGGCCTCGAGGCTGGCTTTGCGGAGCATCCCTGAGCCCGCAGCCACTGCTGCCTTCCAGCAAGGAGCCGGGTGCTTAGCTGCTTGGCCGATAAATTTAGATTTTGTTCGCACATCCTCAGCAAAGAAATGCTTGCCAAACCAATTCAAATTGGCTCCAATTAGAGCTTATTCATGTGGATCTTGAACTGGAGGAAATGAATTAATAATAAATGTCAGGATTTTAAAATAATGAGTGCAGCGCCAGGAATGTAGATGAGAAGGCAGCTTTTGGAAACAATTTCTCTCCTTTGAGTGCTGCCTGCTCACTCCACCCTTGCCAAGGGAGGTGGGGACTGGGAGACAGGGCTTGTTTTTTGCTTGGGGAACAAACTTGTCCTTGGTGTGAGCACCAGGTGCCTCAAGCTATGTGAGCTCTGGGACTGCTTTCGTTTGGCAGTTTTGCATTGTTGAATATCTGGAGAGGAATCCTGTCAACCTTCTATAGGTCCAGAACATTCTGACGGCCTGCAGCATGCCCTGGAATTGGTCCCCTCCTCAGGGCTGGACAAAGCCACGGTCAGACCGGCTGTGAACAGCTCTCCTCAGTGGTGAACACTGCTCGGTTCTTCCTTTGTGTCACTTGGACGTTGGCCGTGTGTGTTGCGTGTGTGTCTCCTGGGCCTGTTGCTACAAGCACAGGAGTTTCACTCTTGAGCTAATGAATGAATTCAGCCAATGTCTTTGTGACAAAAATGGACATGTAGGACAGTAAGGTAAGAGGACCAAGGATGAAGGTCAAGGAGCGCAGATACCATCCGGGGCACATGCTATGCTCCAGGCATGTGCAGGGCACTGTGGGAGCACAGCCAACTGGGTTGACCCCAGCCAGGCCCAGGGATGCTACTGGGGTGGATAATGCATAGAATTAGTTCTGATGTGGAGTGTGAACGGGCTCTGCAATGGGTCATCTCTCCATACCTATTCAGATCTCAATAGGCACCTGGCACGTGACTTGTTGTTGGAGAAATAGCAATAACAACAGATGTAGTAGCCCCTCCTCCAACTTGTTCACTCCTAGGGAGAGCAATAGAGCAAGGTCAGATTCCTCAAATTCTAAACAGAACCTAGTCTTGGCTCTGAAATGTCTTGCTTTCCACAGGTAGGTGGAAGGCGGGGGATCCCCTTTAGCCTTTGGAAGTCCCCAAACACAGTTTCTTGGGGTTCTGGGTCAGCCGTTCAGAGCGTTGCCCTCTCCTGCGATCACTCTTTCCTTTGCTGCCATGGGGCCACTGGGTACTTAGTACTCTAGGGTTGAGGGGAGGTGAGTCTGGGTACAAACAGTGCCCTTCAGGGTTGTGTCCGACCTCAGTTCGTCCCCCGCTCTCCCCTCCCTGGTTTCTGAGACTTGGCCTCTGTCATCTGTTCATGTACTATGGTTGCATGCTGTGGGCTCTGGGAGTGAGGATGAGTGGTGGTCCTGGTCTGGGAGCATGAGTGTCCCCCGCTCTGGGTTGGGTGTCTTCTAAGTCCAAGTGTGGCGGTCTTAGCCATTGCTCTGTCTTCACCCTCAGTTCTTCTGTTTTCCTCATCGCTGCCTCTTGGAATATACTGAAACTTCTGTGTCCTTCATCTTAACATGGAAGCCTAGGAAGGCTTGGGGATGCCATTTGCCTTATGCTCTGCTGTGCCGTCTAACCACAGTGCTAGGGTTTTGGCTATCCAGTCTCCCCCTCTCAGATTTCCCTCTTCTTGTCACACCCCCTGACGGAGGGTGCAGGTGTCACCTGCACCCTGGATGGCTCCTCACTGGCCCCCCCTCCTTCAAGAGGGACTCTCTGTCTTGCCCACCATGAGTGGGGGCTGTCTTTGGGTCATACCTGAGCACTCTGCATGGCTTGAGGTAACACCGTGCATTAAAATCCCCTAGCTTTGTTCTTGAAAATTAGAAACCGTTTCATGTTGAACAAAGCCAATCTTTTTCAATGACTATGTCTCTCTGTCCTCAGAAATTATTGCAGGGGAACCTAGGAGCATCAGTTCCTTGCCTGAACTTCTGCCGTTTCAATCTGATCATTTCCCAAGTGTGTAGGCTTGAAGGAGGGTTAATGCATGGAAAAAATAACTACCGAGCGTACATCTGCGCTCAGAGCAAACTTTTCCCCAAGCTTTGCTTGCTCTTCTTGCATTTCTGCTTGGTCCACAGAGATTTAACTTGTAACATGGTTCCCCACGTTTGTAGAAATAATTCAGAAAGTACAAGAAGGAATGGTTGTTTGACCCAGTCCCTGACGTTCAATGGCCTTTGTTCATGTCCCAGGCCTGCTCCGGATCAACAGATGCTGCTCCTGTGCGTGGGTCCCTGCCACCCGCATGGAAGAATTCCTGTTGCTGGCTTTGGCCTGGCACAGCCCTGGCTGCTGTGGGCATTTGGGGAGTGAGCCAGAAGATAGAAGCTCTACCTGTCTCTCTCCCTCAAGGACAGAAAAACATTAAAGAGAAAGCAGAACACGAGAAGTAACATGAAGGAGGAGGACCTAGGGTGGAGCGGGGTTGCAGAGTCCCTTCAGATTGTGTTTTGGGGTGTTGCTCATCAAATATGCTCTGCATATTATGTGCCCCACACTTACTGTGTTATGAAGCTATTGTCACTTTTTCCCACACAATGGCTTTCTGTGTTCTTTATTCATTCCTGCCCAGGAGTGTTTAGTGTGGCATTACTTTTCTTATGCCCAAGGAATTCCTCTTAGCACTCATTTTAGAGTATTATGATAATGATTTTTTTCTGAAAAGTTTGAATGCCATCTGACTGCGTGTGTTGAGTCCCTCTTGGTAGTCATTTTTTAAAATATTTCTACTATGGTGTTGTATTTTCTTCTGACTTGGGTAATTTCTACTAAGCATCGAACTGTTTTTCTCAGGGATGTCTGTGCTCAAGTCTTGGTTAACAAGCTGTGCTGTGGCTTGGCATGGGAGCTAACTCGTTTCGGAGTGGACTGCTGAAGAGCCGAGCTCCAGGCCCTCCCCGGTGGCCAGCAGAGCCTGAGCCGCGCCCGTCTGCGCCCGTCTGCTGTGCCCGTCTGCTGTGCCCGTCTGCTGTGCCCGTCTGCGCCCGTCTGCTGTGCCCGTCTGCTGTGCCCGTCTGTGCCCGTCTGCTGTGCCCGTCTGCTGTGCCCGTCTGTGCCCGTCTGCGCCCGTCTGCGCCCGTCTGCTGTGCCCGTCTGCTGTGCCCATGCCTCACTGCCTTTTCCGTCCTTCAGTGCTGTGTGCCCACACTGAGGCCAGGGTGGCATGGAGCCTGTTCTGAGGGCTGCCCTCTGCATGAGTTGTTCTCTGTTCAACTAAAATTGGTTCAATTGATTTGTCCAAAGTTTTTTTTGGTAATATCCATGTAAGTTTCCTATGGTAACTGTATTTTAGGGTGGGTTTTATTTTGCTAGTCTCTTTCAAAAATGTTCTCTTCAGTATTCTGAAGTTTGATGGACGCTTGGGTTGTTTCCACTCGGTAGCTTTTGTGAGTCATTCTTTCCTCAGTGAGTGGCGTTGGCACCAACTCATGATTGAATATGGATTAGGCATGTTTGGCTTTTGTGTAAGCAACTTTTTTTTAATATTGAATAATTTTCCCTTTGTTTTTATAGTGGTAGAAGAAGATAACAAATAGCATAACATTTTCTATCCTGACCTTTACCTTTCTTAGGTGTGTAGTGCACGTGTTGCCAGCCCCCGCTCTCTCTAGCACCTTCCCTCCCGTCTTGTGCAGCTGACACCTGACCTGTTAAACACTGAGTTCCCATCCCGGCCCCTCTTGCAGCCCTGCAGAATCCACCGTTCCGCTTTCTGTGTCAGGCCTGCTAGTGCAGCTGCCCGATGCAGGTGGAAGCAAACAGTGCGTTAGGTGATTTTGTCTTCCTGGCTTATCTCCTGCAGCACAATGTCCTCACATCCCATGGCCAAGCGAGACTTTGCTCTGCGTGTGGACCACATCCCATGGCCGAGAGAGACTGTGGTCCTCGTGTGGACCACATCCCATGGCCGAGAGAGACTGCGGTCCTTGTGTGGACCACATCCCATGGCCGAGTGAGACTCTGCTCTGCGTGTGGACCACATCCCACAGGCCGAGTGAGACTGCGGTCCTCGTGTGGACCACATCCCATGGCCGAGTGAGACTCTGCTCTGCGTGTGGACCACATCCCATGGCCGAGAGAGACTGTGGTCCTCGTGTGGACCACATCCCACAGGCCGAGTGAGACTGCGGTCCTTGTGTGGACCACATCCCATGGCCGAGTGAGACTCTGCTCCACGTGTGGACCACATCCCATGGCCGAGAGAGACTCTGCTCTGCGTGTGGACCACATCCCACGGGCCGAGCAAGACTCTGCTCTGTGTGTGGACCACATCCCATGGGCTGAGAGAGACTCTGCTCTGCGTGTGGACCACATCCCATGGGCCGAGCGAGACTCCACTCTGCGCATGGACCACATGGTGTTTCTTGCTCACCTGTCAGATACTTGGGTCGCCTCTCCTCTGGCTGTTGCATCTAGTGTGTCAACGGGCAGGGCAAGTCTCTTTGAGACACTGCTTTGAGTTCTTCTGTGTATAAACCTAGAGTAAGGTGGTTGGGTCAGATGGTAGTTCTGTTTTTAATTGTTTTCAAGATCTTAATTTTTTCCCATACTGCTTGCAGCATCTTAAATTTCTAACACCAATGCAAAAAGTTTCCAAATTTTACCAACTTCACCAACGCTTGTTAATTTCTCCTCTCCTCCCTTTTCTCTCCCCTCCCCCATTTGCTGTGGTTCACATTGGATTTGGTTCCAGAATGCCTGATTATCAAAGACTTGAGTTGGTGGTCCCTAGTTCAGCCAAGGCCATGGGCTGGAGGAAGTTAGTCCAGTTGCAGGCTCGGTGAATGCACTCAGAAGGTGATTCTTTTTTTTTCTTTTTTTTTTTTTTTTAAAGATTTTATTATTATTATTGGAAAGCTGGATATACAGAGAGGAGGAGAGACAGAGAGGAAGATCTTCCATCCGATGATTCACTCCCCAAGTGAGCCGCAACGGGCCGGTACGTGCCAATCCGATGCTGGGACCAGGAACCTCTTCCGGGTCTCCCACGCGGGTGCAGGGTCCCAAAGCTTTGGGCCGTCCTCTCCTGCTTTCCCAGGCCACAAGCAGGGAGCTGGATGGGAAGTGGAGCTGCCGGGATTAGAACCGGCGCCCATATGGGATCCTGGGACTTTCAAGGCGAGGACTTTAGCCGCTAGGCCACGCCGCCGGGCCCTCAGAAGGTGATTCTTACATGACGGTTGATTATGGAAGTTGAGCGGGGCCCTGTCTCTCTCTCCCTTGGCTCACCTTGTGGTTCTGCCCTGCAGGAGCTTGACTGACTACTTGCCCCTCCTGTGGCCTTACAAGAGTCGAAGGAACGGGACCCCTGAGCCTGGACGATGAGCCTCCCAAACGTGAGCTGAGACATGTAAGCAGCTTCTCTCAGGTTTTCCTTGCAGAACACAAAACTGATGAATCAGACTTGCACTTCTGTGGGTTGTTGGGGAAGAGCCTGAGGCTGTTCTGCCCAGTTTGGTGGGGGCGTGCCACCTGCTTCCTCTCAGCAGAAGTGGATGCATCCGCGATGGGCTGTGAGGTTGGAACCTGACTTAGGGACAGAGGCCACCGGACTCGCCAAGGGGAGAAACTTGCTGAGAGGTCAGGAGGCTTCCCTCAACAGCTGTGAAGATGGACTGGAACAGCACTGGACACTGAGCTTGATGGACGTTTTAAGGGAAAGAGGAATGAAAGCAGAAATAAAGACATATTGGTTGGCAAGAGCAGTGTTGAACAATTAGGGGAAACTTGGGAGGAAATTTGAGAAATACTGTAGGAGTAGGAGCTGAAGTCTTAAAGAATCAGTGCCTGGGTAGCAGGTAGCAAACACCCTCCACAGTCCACTGGGCAGAGAGCAAAGAAAGGGGAATGAACGTGACAGAAGAGGGTTCCTGTGTGCCTGACTCATCAATGGAGCGGTCCAACAGGGACAACTTTTGACAGTTCCCTGGGCATGGACATGGCAGCCATTGACCAGGGACAAAGGCCGTGACCCCCTGGAGATGGCCCGGTTAAAGCAGGGACAAAGGCAGGTGATAATGTGGGCCCAGACCTCTGGCTGCTTTGTGTTTTGGAACCACTGATTTTGACACCAGACAATTGCCTTGAAATGTGTCGGTTTGAAGGGTGATGATTCTACGTTATTGAAGGACATCTGGGAGACACAACACAGTATGTGGCATGGGTTCTAGGCTGACGTGGGCAGGTCTAGCCGAATACCTCTCCGCCAGGAGAGACCTTAGCTGGGGCTCACTGCTGTCCTGCTCAGTGTTGCTCTGTTACTTTCCGTCCCAGTGCCTTGGACCTCTGTTCCTTTGTACCACCTCGGGAGAAGGCAGTGAATGCTTCTCCCGCCCCTTCTCTCACCTCTGCAGGCACAACTGTTTAAAGCTTGGCTTGGGTTTGCCGACCCTGCTTTTCCGCTGATTCCTCAACCCACTGTATCCTCACTGTCATTACCCTTTCTGCTATAAAGGGTTTACTTACCAGCAACACCCATGGCATTCTCTTGAGTGTCTGTGAAAGTAGACTTTAGTTCCTTATATGAACTTCCTACGGATATCTATTTATCGATATCTATCTAGATATGAAAGACTTATTTATTTTGAAGTCAGCACTTCAGAGTGAGATGGAAAGACAGGGAGGGAGGGACTGAGAGAGGCAGAGAAAGGATCTTCCATCTGTTGGTTCGGTACTCTGCAATGGCTAGCCCTGGGTCAGGCTGAAGCCAGGAGTGAGGAACTTCATCTGGGGCTTCCATGAGGATGTCTGGGTCCCAAGCATTTAGGCCAGTTTCAGCTGCCTTTCCCAGGCCATTGTCAGAGAGCTGGCTCGGAAGTGGAGCAAGCAGACACACCGGCTGTGCCACAGCACTGGCCCCCTAATCTGAATTGTTCAGAGCAAACATTTGGGCCCGGCGGCGTGGCCTAGCGGCTAAATTCCTCGCCTTGAACGCCCCGGGATCCCATATGGGTGCCGGTTCTAATCCCGGCAGCTCCACTTCCCATCCAGCTCCCTGCTTGTGGCCTGGGAAAGCAGTTGAGGACGGCCCAATGCATTGGGACCCTGCACCCGTGTGGGAGACCCGGAAGAGGTTCCTGGTTCCCGGCATCGGATCGGCGCGCACCAGCCCGTTGCGGCTCACTTGGGGAGTGAATCATCGGATGGAAGATCTTCCTCTCTGTCTCTCCTCCTCTCTGTGTATCTGGCTGTAATAAAATGAATAAATCTTTAAAAAAAATACTAAAAAAAAAAAAAAGAGCAAGCATTTGACCATGCCTTCCTTCCCAAAGCTTTCTTTCCTTGCTTTTTTTGGGTGTATTTCTCTTATTGTTGTAAGATCTGTAACATGAAATGTGCCATATTACCCGTCTTTAAGTGTGCAGGTCCATGGTGTTAGTTATGCTGGCGGTATTGTTTGACCTTTTCCAGCACTGATTTCCAGAATTTTGTAGCGTCACTCAGCATGCTCATGGAGGCTCAGCAGTCCCCTTTCCTTCAGTCTGTGGCCCCATCTCTTTGAGCTGTCTCCCCTGCTTCTCGGCTGGTGTCAGGCTCTGCTTCTGGCTTGAAGCCTGCCCTCCATGGGTTCTGTCCTAGACCCCTATGTCATAGTTCTTACCGTGTACGTTTCCTTTGGCAAATCTCAGCCCTTCCTGCCATGTTGGTGAGCATCTGAAGCCCCCTCCTCTCAGGCCCTGGGATGTAACCCCTGGCTTCTCTGTTGCCTCCAACCCAGGCCGTGGTCCTTCCTGTTCCTAGAGCTTCAAGCGGTTTCTTACAGATTCGAAGTTACATTTCCCTGTCCTTGGAATTTTCCCTTTAACTTCATGTTCTTAAGATCCCAGCTCAGAAGAACTTCCAGGAGGCTGTGTAGACCCCCTTCTCATGTAGCAGTGAACCCGTCGGTCTCCCCACCTTAGCCCCCTGCTGTGATGGGTAGAGATAAGAGCTCGTGTTTATATTGGATGTTTCCAGCCCAGTCACGCAGCAGGCAGTTGTTCAGTATTTCCGGACTGTTACTGACTGAAGTTATGAGCAGTAGGGACACCTGACCATGTTTGTGCTAACAGATGGAGAGGCTGCAGATAAGTGGCTCTGTGGGAGCTGTGTTTTTGTATTCAGTGTCAAAATGCTTTGTATTTTGTTCCGGAACTGTAAAAATAATTACAGGACTTTTTGTACTTTTAACTTTAGATTCTTATTTGAGACTTATATTTGATGGGCAAATGAATTTAATTGAAACTTCTTTGTTAAGAGAAAGCACTCTCCAGCATTATGTATAGTGAGGTTCTGCTTTTCTTACTTTTTATTTTCAATTAGAGAGAGAGAGAGAGAACACTATTGTCTGTTAGCTTACACCTCAAATGTCTGCAGTGGTCACAAGTTGCAAAAGTGTAGAGAAGAAATAGCCTAAAGCTTCGGAGAGATAAAAAGGACTGTAGCATTGGGAACTCAATCCAGGTGTCCCATGTGGGCGGCAGGAACTCAGCCACTGGACCTTCCACACTGCCTTGCGGGAAGCTGCAGTAAGGGGCGACAGCCAGTGCCGTCACCGCTGAGTGAATGCCGGTCCTTGGCTCTCCTTGTGAAGGGGGCGCTCTGTGCAGGTGCTCTGGCTCCATGGGTGCAGAGAAGGGCTTGTGGGATAGCAGCTGCACTGAGCAGTGTTGGAAGGGGCAGTGCGACCCAGTATACTGCTGACCTCACCTAGAGGGGACACAGCGCCACCTCCATGTTTCCAGAAAAGGAGAGGGAACTTTTTAAAGTAAAGCAATGAGGCATTAGTATATCCACTCATTTATTTGTCCTTCTTGCATCTTGGATCTTACTTTATGGCCATAAGATTTCAGTTCTCAGTTTCTTCATATTTAAAATGACCTCAAGATTTTGAAACTTCATGGAGTTCTTGTTTTTGCAAAATGCACTGCCTAAACTTTTTAAATTAAGATCATACTTTAAAATAGTCACAAAATTATTAACAGCCAAATAGCATTCTCAGGAAAATATCCATACATTAGGAAGAAGAAGGCCCATAGGGGAAAATGGAGAAGGAGAGGAGTCACTCTCTGTATAAAACTAATGAATGGCTAATGCATCATGGAAAGTGTTCATCTGCACATAAAAAGATAAATGAAAATTAAGGTAACAGAGTGAAATTGGGAACATGGGGGATATGTAAAGACAGGCAAATAAAGACAGTTTCCAGGATTGTCAGTAAGAAAGCTTTCCTGAACTCAGGGCTTACTGCTGCTGGGTTGGGCACACCCAAGACACATGCATGGTAAGAGTTCTTGTGTTACTGGTGCAGTACCAGTTCTGGTGGTCCAAGGTGGGACCTTGGAAAGTGATTGGGTTGTGCTGGGCCATTCGTAGGCATCCCAGAATGAACTCCTGGTCACTAAGAGACAACGCAGGCCTTGACGTGTGATGCTCTGAGTGGCTCTGGGATTCAGCCAGCAAGAACAAGTAGAGGCTGCACCAAGGGGCCTGTGTTTGGCACTGTTGGTAAGATGCTAGTTGGGATCCCGGCATGTCGTCTCATAGTGCGTGGTTCGGATGTTAGCTCCACTTCTGGTTCTAGCTCCTTGCTGTTGTGCGCCACTGAAAGTAGCGGGTGATATCAGGGAGTTGGGGCCTGCCAGTTAAGTTGGAAGACTGCTACGATGGTGTAAAAGTGTTGCATAGTTCGCGACCACCTTGGGGGTGGAGCAAAGAGGAGGGGCACAAAATTACCACCAGTGTCAGCCAGAAGACATTTGCTCAATTGTGGGGTTGCACAGGAACTCCCATAGGTGTGTGGGTATTTGCTTACATGGAAGGGGGCCCAGGTGCCCCTAAAGGTGCATTTTGGAGTAACTTGGGCCATGGTGGTTTCTTTACTTTTTGACCTTAGTTTCTAAGCTTCGTTTATGAACATTGTTCATTAAAAAGTTTGAGCAAAAGAACAGAATTTAAAAGAAGTGGAAAATATATTTAACTTGTATTCAGAATTTTAAAGACTCTTAAAAAAGATTTATTTATTTTACTTGAACTAGTTAGAGAAAAAGAGAGACAAAGAGATCTTGCATCCAAGTAGATCTCTCCCCAGATGGCTGCAATGGCCAGAGCTGGTCCGGTCCAAAGTCAGGAACCAGGAGCTTCTTCCAGGCCTCCTATGTGGGTACAAGGGCCCAAGGACTTGGGCTGTCCTCTGCTGTTTTCCCAAGTCATAAGTAAAGAACTGGATGGGAGGTGGAGCAACCGGGACTCAAACCACTGCTCATATGGGATGTTGTATCCTATAGTTTTTTTTTAAACCATTGCATAAGATTACACATTTAAAAAGAATAGTCTCTTCCCACCCTTTAGTTTTGAAAAATCTAAATTTTAAGTTGTCTATTTTGTTTCACCTCTTGTAATAAAATCTGAATATTTAGCAATACCCTAGTTCATTGTGTATTTTAAAAGAAGCATCAGCAACATCACACAGATCTCGGTAACTTGAGCCTTGACAGTGAGCAAACCCAGCCGCTGACACCGACACGCTTGCGCAGTTTCCACATGGTGGGTTCCCAGCACGGAAAAGGGAGTACGTGCCAGCAGATAGGCTTGGCTCATAGCCCTGCGCACTGCCTGCTTCTGAGCGGTCCGCAGCACACCCAACACAGTTGCTCATACCTGCTTCTTGAAAGGAAGCTTCTGACTCCTAGCTGGCGGATTCAGCGTCCTTCTCTCAGTCCCGGCCAAAGGCTAAGGAGTGATGAAAATTCAGCAGTCTTACCTGTGGTCCCCACACAGCATACATTAATGCTGATCTACTGCTCCTTAGGACATTGTCAGTAAGAATTAACTTGTCAAGTCAAAACAGATTGGTATCTTAACTCCATGTTTTCACTTAGATTCGTCTGATCCAGTTAACCAAAGTTGTGTTGGAAAACTATCATGGAGCAATTCTGTTTCTAAAAAAGATGATGTCCTTCACAATTCTGTAGAAAAGATACTTTTAAAATAAAAATTATAAACCTCTTATAGAAGTTACTAGAGACTTCAAGGTGATGATTCACAGCCGATAACACCAATTGTGTATGTTCTAACCGTGCCTACTTGTGGGCAACACCTGGTGCTGAGACACAACGTGGAGGTGTCAGCTGCATCACCAAAGAGTCTGGCGACAGCTCTGAGCTGAAGATGCTCCTGGGTCTACCAGAATGAACACCCTGTGTATTTCAGTGCAAACGATGGGTTGGTGTATCCTTTCCAACAAGAAAAATGCTGCTATTTACCTTTAAGAAAGTTAGTCAAGCCTGGCACATGGGCTCAATGGTACAATGGTTTGTGTCCTGGCTGCCCCACTTCTCAGGCAGCACCCTGCTTGTGGCCTGAGAGAGCAGTAGAGGATGGCCGAACGCCATAGGACCCTATACCTATGTGGGATACCTGGAGGTGGCTCTTGGTTGCTGGCTTCAGATCAGTTTAGCTCTGGCCATTGCAACTACGTGGGGAGTGGACCAGCGGAGTGAATCTCTCTGTCTCTCCTACTCTCTGTAAATCTGATCTGTTTTTCTAGTAAAAACAAATCAATCTTTTTAAAGAAAGTTAGTCTTCATCAGAATATAGCAGTACTATCAACATCAGGGACCATACTAACAGGAAACACATTCAAAGTCAGTCTGAATTCCTACAGAATAACACATGTTGGCTAATAAAACACTGACAGTATATTAAGATCTTGCAATATTTATAAACTGGGTGGTGCTATGCTGTAGTAAGTTAAGCCTCTACCTGTGAAGCCATCATCCTATGTTGGTGTCAGTTTGAGTCCAGGCTGCTCCACTTCCAATCCAGCACTGCCCTAATGTGCCTGAGAAAGCAGTGGAGGATGGCCCGAGGCCATGGATCCCTGCACCCACTTGGGAGACCTGGAGGGAAGTGTGTGGCTCCTGGCTGCAGACTGGCCCAGCTCTGGTGGTTGTAGCCATTTGAGTGAACCAGTGGGTGAAGGATTGCTCTTTGTAACTGCCTTTCCAATAAAAATAAATAAATCTTTAATAAGTATTTGTAATCAGAAAATGTGGAGTCATGCATGTCTTTCACAGCCCGGTTGTGGTTTAAAGGGTTCCTTCTGGCTGGGAATTGAAGACTGCTACAGCGCAGACTCACAGCTCCTGGAGGGCAGTGTGGTCATGAGCTGTGGACCCATCCTGACTTCTGCAGTCTGTGGTGTCAGTGGACTACAGGGGCTGGCCTGGCTCCTGCACATCCCAGCCTGTCTCGCAGATGGCAGCTGCAGAACTGGGTCCCTTGTCTGCTCAAAAACTGGAACTCCAGTTCCTTCTTACTGCACCCACACCCTTGAATGTCAGCTGGCAATTTGCTGTTGTTAATAGCTGCTGAGACCAGGCAGGTGTCAGCCTGTCTCCTTGGGCGAGTCATCCACACATGCTCAGTGCACCCTCACAGATGCTTTTTCAGACACGTGTTAAACTTTTTGACATGTGCCTGCTCACTGTGTTACTGATGTCCTTTCCTGACAGTAGGTTGATGTGGCAGTCTGCTTAATGGCTCTGTAGGATTTCTCGTTGCGAATTGCATGGCTAGCTTAGCCATTCTCAGACCCACCGGCTCTTGGATTGTCTTTAGGATTCTTGCCTTTGCTGAAGCTGGGGCAGAGAACATGACTTGCACATTTCCTGTTGTGACACAGCAGTTTTCAGGAGTCACTGGATCTCTGAGGCTGAGGCACTTTGAGTTTTGACCAATGGACATATAAGGGTAACCACTTCAGTGTGCAGTCCCCGACGACGCAGGATGGCAGGCATCTTTCATGCGCTCCTTGGCACCTGTGTGCAGGGTTTGGGGAGACGTGTGGTCGAAGGTTTTGCCCCTTCTTGATTCTTTTCTCCTTGTTGAGTTTGAGTTCCTTGTCCGTTTTGTGTAACAGGTCTTTATCAAGTGCATCTCCTGTAAATGTTTTCTCTTCATCCGTGACTGAGTTTCTCATCAGTTTTGCATGGATTTTCTTAGTAGAAATTTTGAATTTTAGCAAATCTTGCCTATTTATCAGTTATTTATTTTATCAGCTGTTTTTGTTAGGGGTTGAGCCTTTGATGTATGTAAAAAGAATTCAGCCCCCAAATGAATTGTCATGAAACTGAAGATCGTCTAGATTTTTTTTCTTGTATTATTTCCTACACATTTTATGATTGTGTGTCTCACACCTAGGACTGTGTTCATGTTGGGTTCCTCTTGTGAAGGGTGTCTGGAGTCTTTTGTCTTTTTGCATGCAAGTGTCCAGTTGTTCAAAAGCGTTTGTTGAAAAAGCTTTCTCTCTTGCCTTGTACTTGGGCTGGTCTGTCCCAGGTCAGCTGGGTATGTGTGCCGCCTGTTTCTGGGTCCTCTGGTCTGTTCCATCACTGTCTTGAGCTATTCTGTAGCTGGCCACGGCCAGCCTGTCTTGATGACTGTGGTGTTATAGTAACTCTGGAGTTTTGATGTTTCTGCTCCTCCAAGGCCAGCCTGGGTCCTCTACAGACTTGAGAATCCATTTCCAGACATTTAGAAATCAAGTAGATGCAATTTTGGTTTGGATTACATTGAACCTGTAGATTATGTTGGAAGGAAATGTCTGTGTTCGCCTATATGTTCATAGAATATGCCTCCATTTCTGTAAGTGATATCTTTTACCACAATTTTGTAGTTTTCCTCAGAGATTTCACACATACTCCGTTTGATTTGTACTGAAGTATTTCATTTTGTTGGGGGGTTGTAGCAAAGCAATTTATTTTTGCATTTTGGCCTGTGTTTAACAGTCTTGCTATAATTATTCACTGGTTCCAAGAAGTGGCCTTTTTTTTTGGATTCTCTATATAAATCATGTTATCTGTGAACAAAGTTTTACTTCTTTTTTTGTATATAAATACTTTATTCTAACATTTGCCATGGATATTAGAAGTAGTGATGACATAATGGGCTTGTGGCTGTCCGTGAAGGACATCCATTGTGAAACTAGAGGGAAGTCAGTGTGGGGGTTGCGGGGGCACTTTGGGAAGGGCACGGGCAGCCCCAGAACCCTTGGAACTATATCATCAGACAAAACAAAATATGTTAAAATATAACGGACAAGTAGTGATGAGAAGGACAGTCTGGCTTTATTTCTGATCTCCGTTTTAAATTTTTTGGGTTTCTCACCTTTAAGCCTGATTTTAGTTGCAAAGCTTTTTGGGAGCTGGAGGAAGTTGTTCATCACATTGAAGGCTTTTCCTTTACTCTCTGATTTTTTTTTTTAATTGGAAAGGCAGATTTACAGAGAAGGAGAGACAGAGAAAAAGATTTTCCATCTGTTGGTTCACTCCCCAAGTGGCCGCAATGGCCAGAGCTGAGCCGATCTGAAGCCAGGAGCCAGGAGCCAGGAGATTCTTCTGGGTCTCCCACGCGGGCACAGGGTCCCAAGGCCCCAGGCCAGGCCGTTCTTCACTGCTTTCTCAGGCCACAAAGAAGGAGCTGGATGGGAAGTGGAGAAGCTGGGACATGAACTGACTCTCATATGGAATCCCAAGTACTTGCAAGGCGAGGATTTAACCACCAGATCTAACTTCCTAATTTTTTTAAAGCTTTTTTTTTTTTTTAATTGTGAGGGGTTGTTGGATTTTGTCAAATGTTCACTGTGTATTTTGATATTATGACTTCTTCGGCCTGTTGCCATGATGGCGTAGGTTAATTGACATTTTTAAGCATGAACTAGTTTTTTTTAAATTTTATTATTTTTTCCCATTAATTACAATGTATTACGCGACACAATTTCATAGGTACTGGGATTCTCCCCCCCTCACCCCAAACCCTCCCCCCCCCGGTGGATTCCTCCATCCTGATGCATAGCCACAGCTCAAGTTCCGCTGGGATTCCCTCATTGCAAGCATATACCATACATAGAGTCTAGCATCCTATTGTCCAAATTCAACGACCTCTTAGGTAGGCCCTCTCAGGTTCGAAGACAGAGCCAGCAGAGTGTCATCCCGATCAACTAGAAGCTCCAACATATCATCAGCAACAATCCAGGTACAATGAGGCTGGTGCAGAGTCCACTGACTGATATAGACCATCATAGCGTCTTCCCTTGTCCTGTATTTCGCTGCCAACATATAACTGAGGTGGTTGATTGATCTATTCCATCTTCCGTCTTTTCTTGGTTAATGTTCTGATTCCTCCATTATGATTAAGGGAGTTCCCAAACCAGAATGGGTTGAAGAGCGGAGCTGGCCCAAGGAACTGCTGGTATGCGTGAAGCCTGACACCAGGAAGGGGTCTGATGGAGGAACCTGAACAGTTCCTCTGACAGGACACTGACCCTACAAATAAACGCAGGAAGCAAGGAGGTAAACAACCCAGAAGAGGCTTTGGAAAGTAACCCACTTGCATACATTGGCTCAGTTTGGGGGCGGATCAGGCTGAGTTAGCTCGTGTTATCCACTGGCTAGTCTGTGTGCTGGGGCCGTGCGGGGGTCTGGCCAGGTTCGGTTCTGATAATACAAAAAAAAGTATACAATACAAAATGCCAAGGCAAGGCTGCCTGTGCCGGTTAGGAATGCAGCACCCAACCAGCACACCTCCCACTGGTTTAAGTGAAGGATGAGTGTGTGATGGCCAGAACCAGGATGGGCTGCAGTACTCATTGGTTCCAGTGGAGGTCGGGGCTGAGAATAGAACTAACCCAGCAGTTGCAACCACCAGCTGATCGGGGTGATGGATTGTGGCGGGCACTGTGCTTACTAGTACATGTAGGAACCTGGTCTGGGAGCATGAACTAGTTTTGTGAGTAGGGGTAAAGCCCAGCTGTAGCCTCACTGTGTAACGCAGCATCTTACACTGGGTGGTTTGGGAACTGCAGCCGTTTCTCATGGCCCTGTAGGGAGGGAACCAGCTGAGCTGGAACCCGGGTCACAGGGCCTTGCTTGGCAGAGGAGAGAGCAGGAGCCGGCTCTAGTGGCTTCGACAAGAACTCTGGGCTTGCTCATGAGGCTCCGCCCCACGGCTTGGCCGGGCCTTCTCATCAGTGTCCCCACCTCCCGACACCATCACACTGGGGGCAATGGAGTTCCAACGTGTGAATTTTGGGGACAGAAACATTCAACCTGTAAGAGTTACGGCGTATAACCCTTTTCACACATCACAGATCGTGAGATTGGCTGGTACCTTGTTGGAGGTTTTTGCATGTCTGTGTACACGTGCGCTCACATGTGTCTGCAGTATTCGTGTTGAGATAGCACTACCCTTGTGAGTTACAAAGTCTGCCTTCTGTGAGAGGTCGTAGAGAAGGCCTCGACTTTCTTCTTCATGCTTGGTAGAATGCTCCAGTAAAGCCATCATGGCTCTGCTGCTGTTGGCTCCAGGAGGTTGAGCATTGATTGCATTTCCTTAAAGATCTGTTCAGTCTGATTTGTCCTGTGACTTTGGCAGATTGGATCTTTCAAGAAATAGCTCTGTTCCACCTGATATCACTTTCGTGTCTGTGGACTTGGGGTTCTTTGAACCCTTCCTTGTTACCTTTTCATGTCCCTGATGGTTACGATGGTGTCCTTTTACTTTCTGATAGTAATAATTTTTTCTCTCATTAGGTACTTGTTGAATCTGAATAGAGTTTTTTTCCCCAATCATGTTTTGGTTTTGTTCACTTAAAAAATAATTTATGTTTTTTGATTTGATTAAATTCTTTATTATTATTCTTACTATTACTTTTAATATTATTATTTATTACTATTACTTTATATCACTATTATTTATTACTGTTACTATTATTACCTTTATTATTACTATTATTATTTTTTATTATTATTACTTTTCCTTTGCTTCCTTTGCATTTTACTTCTCTGTTTTCTTCGGTAGGCACTCAATAATATAATATATATTATATCTTCCTTTTTCCTCTGATTTATCTTTCCAATGCTGTAAATTTCCCATATCAGCATTTAGGCTGCATCCCACACAGTCTGATAAGGTGTAGCTCCATTTTCATTTGGTTCAAAATATTTAAAAATTTTTGGTTGATATTTTTCTTTGATCTATGTGTTATTTTTTTAAAGATCTATTTATTTTTATTGGAAAGACAAATCAGATTTATGGAGAGGAGAGACAAAGATATTCTATCTGCTGGTTCACTCCCTAAATGACTACAATAAATGGTTGAGCTGAGCTGATCTGAAGCCAGGAACCAGGAGCTTCTTCTGGGTCTCCCACGTGGGTGCAAGGTCCCAAGGCTTTGGGCCGTCCTCAACTGCTTTCCCAGGCCACAAGCAGGGAGCTGGATGGGAAGTGGCGCTGCCGGGATTAGAACCGGTGCCCACATGGGATCCTGGCACCTGCAAGGTGAGGACTTAGCTATTGTCCCATCACGCCAGACCGGATGAATGATCTTTCTTTCTCCATCCCCTCTTCTCTCTGTAAGTCTGCCTTTGAAACCAGTAAATTAATCTGCAAAAATCCAACTTTGTGTTTGGATTTTCCAGGTTTATTTTGGTTACTGATTTCTATAATTCCACTGTGGTCTGAGAGCAGATATTTTATGATTTCTGTTATTTTAAGTTTATTAAAGTGTGTTTATGGCCCAGAGTATGGTCTGTCTTCACGAATGTTCCATGTGAACTTGAGAAGAATATCTAATCTGCTCTTTTTAGATGCGGTAGCCTGTAACCAGCAGTGATGTTTAACTGATTACTCTGTTCAGTTATGCCTTTGCTGGGTTTTCTGCCTGCTGGTCCTGCTTCTCATAGCTCAGTGTCTAGTCGCTGCATGTGGCAGTGCAATCTTGATTTCTCTTGGGGTTTTCTCGGCTCTGGTCTCATGGATTGGACTTTCAGAGTTCATCAATGGGCATTCTGCCCCACTGTGCTGACCACTTCATAATGTCATAGCTTCTTATCCCTCATCCAGGCCCTGCTCTAAAGTCAACTGTCTAAAAGAACCCCTCCTGTTTAATTTTGACTTGCATTACCATTGTATATTTTCCTCTTATGTCTTCACTTAAAAATTTTATTTTATTTTTATTGGAAAGTCAGATACACAGAGAGGAGGAGAGACAGAGAGGAAGATCCTCCATCTATTGATTCACTCCCCAAGTGGCCACATCGGCTGCAGCTGAGCTGGTCTGAAGCCAGGAGCCAGGAGCTTCTTCCTAGTCTCCCAAGCAGGTGTGGGGTCCCAAAGCTTTGGACCATCCTTGAATCCTTTCCCAGGCCACAAGCAGGGAGCCAGCTGGGAAGCAGAGCAGACGGGACATGAACTGGTGCCCATATGGGATCCCAGCACGTGCAAGGAGAGAACTTCAGCTACTAGGCTACTGTGTCAGTTCCTATGCCTTCACTTTTAATCTAAATGTTTTCTTATGTTAAACTGCTTTCTGTAGCAATATAGAGTTGATCCTTTTAAAAACCAGCTACTAATTGGTACACTTTGTGGATGTTGGAGCCGGCATTGATCTCGGCGTAGTCTCTGCTTCTACTTCTGTCACTGCTTTTGGCTCGCGCCTCGTGGTCTTCAGTCCCACTTCTGTCCTCCACGATTTTCTACCTTTTTAAGTTTAATTGAGCATTTTATGTGATTTTCTCTCCATGTAGGCATTCCTTCCATCCTTTTCCTTCCTTTTTTCTTTTTCTTTTTTTCTGTAATGCTTATCCTACAGTTTGCAAGATACATTTCCACTGATCCAAACCCACTTGCACACAGTGCTGCACTACCACGGGAATAGTGCAAGCACGTTATAAAAGATTCCTGCTTCCTCCACTTGTCTCTTGTGTCAGTACTGCCGTTAATCTCACTTGTGTGTGAGCACATGTAACATGTGCACACATGTGGAATGCCTTGTTGCTGTACTTGTTTAAAACGAACTCGTGGGGGGCCCGGCGGCGTGGCCTAGTGGCTTAATTCCTCGCCTTGAACGCGCCGGGATCCCATTTGGGCGCCAGTTCTAATCCCAGCAGCTCCACTTCCCATCCAGCTCCCTGCTTGTGGCCTGGGAAAGCGGTTGAGGACGGCCCAGGGCTTTGGGACCCTGCACCCGCATGGGAGACCCGGAAGAGGTTCCTGGTTCCCGGCTTTGGATCGGCGCGTACTGGCCCGTTGCGGCTCACTTGGGGAGTGATACATCGGATGGAAGATCTTCCTCTCTGTCTCTCCTCCTCTCTGTATATCCAGCTTTCCAATAATAATAAATCTTAAAAAAAAAAAAAAAACTAACTCGTGGGAATTAGCCCAATTTAAAACAGGAATGATAAAGACCTTGCCCGTGATTGGTGGTGTTCTGGTGTCTTCGTTTCCTTGTGCCGACTGAGTTTCTGTTCTGTGCTGCTGTCCCTTCAGCTGAAGAACTGCCTTGGACCTTCTTACGGAGTCCTCTTGGACGGCCGATCTCCTCGGTTTGGTCAGGGAGAGTCTGTTTGCTTTATGTATGAGAACTAGTCCCATAGGAGGACAGGTCAACATTCTGTTCTCTGCTTGTTTGCATAATTCCTGGGGAGGAGGCCCCTCCTCGTCCCCCGGCTGCTGTCGTGCTGTGTGCTGGGCTGTCTGGGACAGGACGCAGAGCGGCTTTCGGTTCCTCTGCCTGCCTAGTTTTCGCGGTAGACTCTGACACACGCCCCTCCAGGTTTTGGTTCTGTCTCTTTCTGTCTGGCTTCTCTTCTCTACCTTCTCTTAGTCTGGGGACATTCTATCTTTTTTTCCTTATTCAGTGAGCCAGGAGGTCAGGGGGAAAGCTAGCCGTGGTGGGTGTGTGTATATGTATGTAATGTATGTATATGCAAGTAAGTTATATGAGGTATATGTATGCGCATGGGTGTGAGGGCATCTCTGTGTGCACATGCATGCACAAGTGTGTATATGTGTGCCCACACACATGTGCACACACTAGCACTGCACATACATGTGCAGTGTATTCATGATTGGTTCATGTGCATAAATGTATACATGCATGTGTGTGCATGCATGTGTTAGCGTGTGCATCTCTGTGTGTGCACATGTGCTGCCCTCTGCCTCGGACTCCAGTGTGCAGGCAGCTGCATCCCCTCGGGGATGGTGACGGGGTTCGAGGTTCTGGCTCCAGCAGCAGAGTGGCTGATAGCAGGTGCTGACCTCGGACCCAGCAGCTGAGATCCCAACCGTGGTCGCCGGGCCCTGGGACCCTGTGGTGGGTGCCTGGTGCATGCGGACGCCAAGGCCCAGCTGTGGCCCATCACTTGCCAGAGGCACATCCCCAGGAACCCACCATGGGCCTGCCTGCAGCTGCTCAGTGCTGGGGTAGCCGCTTGGGGTGGGCCAGGGGTGAGAGGTATGTGAGGGCTGAGGGTGAGTTGGCAAGGCTTTGTTTTACCTTTTTTTTTTTTTTTTTTAAATTATTTTAAGGGAAGAATTACACACACATACACACACACACAGAGACAGAGAGAGACAGAGAAATCAGTAGCTTTTCCAAGCACTGGTCACTTCCCAAATGGCTGCAATGGCCAGAGCTGGACAAGGCTGAAGCCAGGAGCTTCTTAGAGGTCTCCTGCACAGATGCAGAGGCCCAAGGACTTGGACGTCTTCCACTACCTTCCCAGGAGCATTAGAAGGAAGCTGGATTGGAAGTGGAGCAGTCGGGACTCTACGGGAGGCTGGTGCACAAGTGGCAGTTTAACACACTGAACCACAGTGCCGGCCGCCGTCTTGCTGTTTGGTTGTTCTCTAGGAAAGTTTGCTGTTACTCTATTTTCATCTCACGGGAGCTCTTTAAGAGGACGAAGGGGGAAAGCCAGGTAGTGTGGGTCTGAGTAACCTGTGAGAGGTGACCTGGTACTGGTTGAACAAGGGCTTCCCCAACTCTGAGGTGCCGAAGAGTCCTCTGGGGTCACTTAAACACTGGGGTCCTCTGTCTGCCTCCAGATTCTGATGCAGCCTGAAAGTGCATGGTTCAATCCCCACTGTCTCCCTTCTCCCACTGTTCCCCTCCCCGACATTGTCCTCCTCCCCTGCCCCACTGTCCCCCTCCCCCCGCCCTGGGGAGATTCTGGTGTGTGGGGCCCGAGGGCAGCATCCTCTGATTGCAAGCCAGAGGACGTGGGCTCCTGAGGGCTGGCTGGCCTCCCGACCTCCAAGTGGGCAGTAATGTTTCCATGATGGACTCGTGCCCAGTGTGGATTCACTGCATCTCCTCTGACCTCAGCATTCTCCACGCCGCTTGCTAGAGTGACTTAGGTTTATTCATTTCTTCCTTGGGTTTAAAAAAATTGAAGTGCTCAATGATTAATAGACTTCTCATTCATTCTCAGCCAAAACAATGATACAAATCAAATTCCTGCTAACCGGCTGGAGTTGCTTGGCCTGGTGTGTTGAGCCTGGCATGTGCTCAAATGCTGTGACTCCAGTTGACTTCAGCTCGGGTGAGCCCAGGAGGTTTCCAGTTGGCCAAGAGGTGCTGTGCCTCTTAAACTTAGGAAACATCCTTGAGGCCACCACTGTGGCATAGCAAGCTAGGCCTCCGCCTGTGGTGCTGGCATCCCATATGGGCTCCAATTTGTGTCCTGACTGCTCCACCTGTGATCCAGCTCCTTGCTTATGGCATGAAAAGGCAGTGGAAGATGGTCCAAACCCTAGGGCCTCTTAACTCATGTGGGAGACCCAGAAGAATCTCCTGGCTCCTGGCTTCAGATTGGCTCAGCTCAGCTATTGCTGCCATTTGGAGAGTGAACCAGTGGTTGGAAGATCTCACTTTCTTTCCTTCTCTTGGTAACTCCGTGGTTCAAATATAAATGAATATTTTAAGAAACTAAAGAGTTAAACAAAACAAAACAAAACTAGAGGATCCTTCTGCAGAAGGAATCCTGGCCGGAGATGACATTCTAGTTTTTGTTTTTGAAGTTTACCCTGCGACCCAAGCCTTCCTCGTGCGTGGGGACAGGCCAGCTTGCCCGTGACGGGCCTGGTGGTTTACCTGCAGCCAGGGTGACCATGGCTCAGTGGTGCAATCCCAGGGCAAGAAGCTGGGGCCAAGGGAGCTGCTACTCGAAGCCAGCCCTGTGTCCCACCTCGTATTCTAACATGAGCACCAGATCAGCCACGGCCTTGGCGCTGTGTCAAGCCCTCAGGAGTGGGGCCTCTGCCTCAGGGAGCCCACTACAGCATGGCTGTCAGCCATGGGGTGTTACTAGGACACCAGACACTGCTCCAGTGTCTGCAGTTAATTCCCAGCAGAGAACCAAGAGCTTCCTGGGTAGCAGGAGAGACGAGGAGCAAAGCTCCGTGCTCCAGCCAAGGTAGAGGAGCCAATGCCAGTGAACACAGTAAGAAACAAAAACTGCTCCAACAGCACAAAGCTCGTTTCCACCTTTCCACCTGAACCATCTACACTTTGACTGCTCTGCCCAAAGCAATCGATCCAGAGTGTTTTTCACATCTCCGGAGTCTTGGCAGAGAGCTAGAGAGAGGATGTTACATAAAGTTGGAGTAGGGAGCAATGAAGGCCGACTCGCACCATGCCACTCGGCAGCTTTCCAGTGGGATCCCCGTTTCAGAACCCAGAGGCAGCAGTTCAGACAATGGCTTGGGACAACTCCCTGACACAGTCATCTGTAAACCTGGGAGCGAGCGCACGGTCAAAGCCTGTGTGGGGAGGCTCACGCCGCTGGTCTGGGGTGAACGTTCTGTCTACGCTTGCACCTGCTACCCACACTGCTTGCACATGAAATGCAAGCCGTACCTGGAATGTGTCATTTGTTCAGTACTCGCCTTAGCGTTTTGTGGATTCAGCAACTCAGCTTCAAGGGGCGATGGATTCTCATTTTTCTGCATCCAGGGAGTTGAGAATTGTGTGCTTGTATCTTTATTCCACCCAGTCACACTGAATTCACAGCCACTTCTTGGTCTTCTGTTTGTGCAAAGGAATCCAGGCTTCCTGTGAGCGTGCTTCTCAGGGATTGTGTGAGGGACAGCAGAGATAAAAACCGCTGCCCACAAACCCCCAACAGGAGAGCTCGCTCTGGAAAGTCCAAGGCACAAGTAACTTTTTCAAAATGATTTATTCCTTTATTTGAAATGTAGAACAAGAGACAAATGGCAGTAAGAGCTGAAGCAAGGAGCCAGGAGCTGCGTCCAGGTCTCCCATGTGGGTGGCAGGGGCCTACAGGGTTGGCCCTCTCCTGCCGGTTCCCAGGTGAGTCAGCAGGGAGCTGGATGGGAAGCTGAGCCACCGAGACTCAACTCAGAGCCCTGACATGGGGCGCTGGTGTGGAAGCACATGGCTTGTCAGTGTGCCGCAGTGCCAGTCCCCCGGGCACACAGGACTTAAAACCGTGGGCTTGCACGAACAACAGCATCACACAGGGCCTGTCCCAGTGCAGGTGGAACGGTGCTGGCCGGAATCACTCCAGAACTGGGGTCTGGCCGGAATCACTCCAGAACTGGTGCTGGCCGGAATCACTCCAGAACTGGGGTCTGGCTGGGATCACTCCAGAACTGGGGTCTGGCTGGAATCACTCCAGAACTGGGGTCTGGCTGGGATCACTCCAGAACTGGGGTCTGGCTGGAATCACTCCAGAACTGGGGTCTGGCCGGAATCACTCCAGAACTGGGGTCTGGCCGGGATCACTCCAGAACTGGGGTCTGGCCGGAATCACTCCAGAACTGGGGTCTGGCCGGAATCACTCCAGAACTGGGGTCTGGCCGGAATCACTCCAGAACTGGGGTCTGGCCGGAATCACTCCAGAACTGGGGTCTGGCTGGGATCACTCCAGAACTGGGGTCTGGCCGGAATCACTCCAGAACTGGGGTCTGGCCGGAATCACTCCAGAACTGGTGCTGGCCGGAATCACTCCAGAACTGGGGTCTGGCCGGAATCACTCCAGAACTGGTGCTGGCCGGAATCACTCCAGAACTGGGGTCTGGCTGGGATCACTCCAGAACTGGGGTCTGGCCGGAATCACTCCAGAACTGGTGCTGGCCGGAATCACTCCAGAACTGGGGTCTGGCCGGAATCACTCCAGAACTGGGGTCTGGCCGGAATCACTCCAGAACTGGGGTCTGGCCGGAATCACTCCAGAACTGGTGCTGGCTGGGATCACTCCAGAACTGGGGTCTGGCTGGAATCACTCCAGAACTGGGGTCTGGCCGGAATCACTCCAGAACTGGGGTCTGGGCTCCAGCTCCCGTTCTACCCATCATTCTTGCTTTTGTTTTGATTTTAAAGATTTGTTTGAAAGGCTGAACGTTAAAGAGAAAGGGAGATAAAGAGGCAGCAAGGAAGGGAGCTGACGCCAGGAGCCAGGAACTCTGTCCTGGTCTCCCCCCGGGGTGGCAGGGTTCCAAACACGTCTGCCACCTGCTGCTACCTCGCGGGAGCATCAGCAGGGATCTGCATAGGAAGCATAGAAGCCTGGACATGTATGAAATGTTGATGTCCCAACAGTGGCTTAGCCTGTGGCGCCACGACACCCTCCCCTCTCGCTCTTAAGACCCTGTGCCTTGGCTGAGGTGGACGTATGTGGTCTTCCTGATTTCCAGGCCTTTTTCTTTCTCCCTCGCCCTTCTGCTCCGCCTCCCACTCTCCCCTCTTTTTCTTCTTCCCCATAAGCATCCATCTTTACCTTTGTCTTTTCTACTTCTGAGGGCCTCCTTTTTTTAGGGTGGAGTGGTGACATGGGATCAGAAGGGTTGAGCACGCAGGCTGGGGGTTTGAGAGCGTGGTGGCAGCGTGCCTCTGCTGCTGAGTTGCTCTCTATTCTGTCCTGTGTTCCTCGCTGTACTCACGTTCCAGGGCCTGTGTTGGCTCAGGTATCTGGAGCCTCTCTCTGCTTTAGCATGTGGTCACAGTCTCTCTTCTGTCATGTGTTCGCAGCGTCTTGCATGTACTCCTAGTAGGTCTCACGGGCTCGTAGTCTCGGCCCTGTGTGCTGGTCCCTCTTACGTGGTGGGAGTCTCTCTTGTGCTTTGTCCTGGCACTCCTTGTGGACAGTTGGAGTGCACAGGAGTGGCCTGCAGTCAGACCATGTTTTGATTCCAGTGTGCAGGCAGGGCGAGGGAAGAGCTGGCATGAGACCCCTGCGCAGCTCTTCCACCCGGGCTGGCCCAGACACATTGCAGTCTCTGCTGCTCAGCCTGGGCAGGGTGACCTCCCCAGCGTCCCAGAACTTGAGCTGCTCAGAACATAATGATTTGTTTAATATCAATAATGATCATAACAGTCTTATAACTGACTCTGTCTTAAGGCAAGGAGACGGGGTCCTTGTGACTCCACTGGGCTCCACATTCTCAGCTTTGATTTTGCGACCGAAGGTGACCTTGCACAGAAGTTGTCAAAATTGCAGAAGCCTGAGGCCTTGTGCATGTGACAGATAGCAGCACAGCCAGCTGCTCCCGGGTCTCGTGGCGCTCAAGAAACAAAGACAACACAGCCTTGACCTCAAGAGACATGCTCTTGGAACATGCCCCTTATGAGACAACTCCGTGTGCGTGTGTATTTCAAAAGATTTTAACAATAATTATCTTTTATCTCCACTTCCATGGGCTTTTAAAAGTACTCTTGAAATTAGAAGTGCATTAAAATGAATTTTGGAAAGCAGTGCTTTCGAGGCTCTTGCGTGGACATGTTGAAGCAGAGCCCTGGTCTTCCTTGGGCCCAGCTCTGGCCTCCCTCAGCTGGCTCCGGCCGCCTCCTGCTCCAAGGTGGCCTGGCTCTGTGTCCCCGGCTGCTCCCCCTGTGGGGCCTCAGCCCAATTCTGTGTCCCGCCCCCATGCTGCCCACATCACCTGCTTTCTGCTCCTTGCATGGGCAGTGCCGAGGCCTGGACAGTGAGGACTGCCTGCTTTGTCCTTCCCAGGTCCTTGGCCTCTGACTGCAGAGAGCAGGCCTGGAGGTGGCCACGCTGTGGGAGAAGCCCTCGGTGTCCTCGGGCCATGCCCAGGTTGCACACTCATGGAGGACTGTGGGAGATCCCTGTGTGGGCTCATTCCTGGTGGGACCATGCTCTTCCCTCCCCCTTGAGCCCGTGTCATTGGGGGGGGGGGCTTCTGAAGCAATCCTGTTCTCCAGGGAGCCTCAGATGGACAGCACCCTGTCGTGAGAACTCCAGAGCACAAGAGAGCTACTTCAGCCCTTGGTGGGCATGTACCCCCAGGACCCCAGGACCCCCGCTAGGTCCTTCCCCTAAAGACTCCATAGCTCTTCTAGCACCACGACTCCTCTGGGGACCCAGCCGTGGAGAGAGCCCCAAGCCGTCTCCAGTCCACAATGAGTGTGGGGGACAGTGACAGCCTGGACAGGATCCGGGACCATCCTCTCAGGGCCTTGGGATGGGTCCCCCAGGTCGGAAGATGGATGGGGTGCTGTGTTCCTCAGCCCCACAGCAGCGCTGGCCTCAGCAGAGCCCTCGCTTGTCGCCCATGTTGAGTGAGGCACAGAGGAGACACCACGCCTGTGGTGTTGACTGGCGTCTCCGTCTGTGCGTGCCTGAGTTACTGCCTAGTCAGTGACGGATGTGGATTCATGCTCCGTGCTCAGCTGCAGGTGCTGTGAGGGGCTCCGCGGTGCTGTTGGTGGGATGGCACTGAACAGTTCTTGATCTAAGCTGTGGATGGTGCCAGTGCCCAGGTCTGTGTCCACTGCCTGTGCCCTGGCTCCCACGGAGAGTGGCTCTGCTGTGAGCTCAGCTCCTCTCTTGGCACAGCCGGCCTCTCTGCCTCCCCTCCCCCAGGTGCAGGCAAACAGACTGCCCACGCCCACGCGGGTGTGCTCCCTGGGGCTGAGCCACCAGCACCGTTCCATCCGTCTCCCTGTGGAGTGAATGTGCAGGGCTCCTGCCCACATGTTGCCGCACAGAGACCATGGAGGGGAAGGGGCTGGACATGGTTGCCAGTGCAAATCTGGGGTGTGGTTCCCTTTGAGGAAAACCTAAGAGGGAAGGAGTGTATTTAGCAAAGCCAAAACACGGATTTTTTTTTAAATGCCGCCTAACAGGGCCTCTGGGCAGCTTTCATGAGGAAATTTGATGAAAACATTGCTGAATTTCGGGCCCGGTGGCGTGGCCTAGCGGCTAAAGTCCTCACCTTGAAAGCCCCAGGATCCCATATGGGCGCCGGTTCTAATCCCAGCAGCTCCACTTCCCATCCAGCTCCCTGCTTGTGGCCTGGGAAAGCAGGAGAGGACGGCCCAATGCATTGGGACCCTGCACCCGCGTGGGAGACCCGGAAGAGGTTCCTGGTCCTGGCATCGGATTGGCGCAGCACCGGCCCGTTGCGGCTCACTTGGGGAGTGAATCATCAGACGGAGGATCTTCCTCTCTGTCTCTCCTCCTCTCTGTATATCCAGCTTTCCAATAATAATAAAATCTTTAAAAAAAATTGCTTAATTTCAACAAGTTCACTTTTTTTGTTTTGTTTATCCTTTTTTCCTCCTTTAGCACAATTTCCTTTTCCTGCACTTGTTCTCTAACTTGGGCTGATTTCTTGCAGTGCCAGTGTCACTGGGGAGGGGGAGGGGAAAGAAGGGAGGGTATTCCTGCCCTTCCCAAATACCCCAGCCCTGCCCCCCACACGCCCCAGCCCTGCCCTCACACCCCAACACCCCACCCCCATATGCCCCAGCCCCCCACACCCCAGCCCTGCCCGCACACCCCAACCCCACACTCCATACACACCCCATATACACCCCAGCCCTGCCCCCACACATGCCCCAACCCTACACCCCCACACCCGCCCTTCCCTGTTTGTGCGTTTCGTCAGGAAGTGTCCCCAGTGGGTGACATTTTTTATAGTTGCCACGAAAGCTTGTGCAGCCTGTTGTAGTGCCTGGTCCGTTTTGCTGTGTGATGTTGCCACCATTTGCTGACACTATTGATTTTATTGCAACCTCAGTAGACACACAACGGTGCCTCTTACTTTCACTGTCTGCTTTCATAACTGGTGAGGTGATACATTTTCTCACGCATTTACTTATTTTTTTGTATCTGTCGTTTAACAAAATGCCACGTATATGCAAGTGCTTCCAGAAAGTCCATGGAAAATGGAAAGGCAAGCATGAGTTTGGGTGCCAAGATTGTCTTCATTGCAGAACGTTTGTTTCCATGCTGTGTGCATTAGGGAATCAGAGCTATCGTGGAGTTCATACTTACTTTTGCAGCAGAGTAATTTACTCTGTGTTTTAATTTTTTTGTGCATGAGCCTCTCAAGGTGCCCTGGTATGAGTAAATGTTAGCTCAGAAAATATTGGGCTTTCTGAGTGTGTCTTGGCCTGGGGTGGGATGGGAGGAAAGGGGAGAAAGGGAGGGCTGGGACAGAAGAGGTGCTGGGAGCGGTTGGGTGACCTTGTTTGAGGAAGAGCCCATCCTACAAAACCTGTCCTGATTTAAAATTAGACCTCCGGAGGGGACAGTCCAGGTAGACAGGCATGGGAAGGCACTGCCTTCTGTCGCCCCGCTCTTTGCTTCTTTGTTATGAATGTGTTTGGTGTCACCATATGCTCCCCTCCCTGGGAGATGGGCGTTTTGCCACGTGGGTCCTGTTCTGTGGCTATTAATTACTCCGTATGAGATCCCATGTGATGGGGAAATTCTCTTCTTGGGGGATTCCGAGTTGCAGCATTGCTGGTCTGTGAGTGGGCTGCTACTGGCTCCTGCCGCGGTGACTGTGGGCGCGGCTCTGCCTTCCTGGGTCTGCAGTGTTTGTGGCAGACGTTTGTCACCACTGACACTGCTGGGGGCGCCAAGTGGGAACGCCCAGCATCTCTGACACATGTTTGCTCATCATCCATTGCAACAGATTCCTGAGCCGTGAGCCCATCTTGGTGTGCCCCTGAGCAGGACAGCCGCAGGTGGCTCTCCAGGTATTTGTTGACTCTTTCATTAGTTCTCACCAAACCCAGCTCATGTTTATGGAAAGACTGCAGTGCCAGGCACCCAGCTAAGATTCATATTGAGGACGGCGTGGGGAAGCAAATGCAACCACCTGGTGCCTGCCGCTCCCCATGCTGCCATCCTGATGCCCGTCAGTCAGTCCTACAGAAAGCGACCTTTCTCTGGCAAACTCACTTCGGCCAAGCCACCACACTCCCCCTCCCCACCAGCTCACACCAGCAAACAGGGAGCTGGGAAAAACCTCAGAAGGCATTGGCTCAGGAAGGGCAAGGGCAGCCCAGGGACACCCGCCAAATACCAGGCACCTGCTACTCCCGTGAGCACTCTAGACGAAGGCAGTCCAGCCTGCAGTGATCTGACCTGCTTTTTCTGTGGGCCTATAGCTCCTATGTTTGTGCATTGCAGAACGAGCGGAAGCCGAGGGGTGTCCAGGAGGATGACGGATGGCAGCAGCTCAGCCAGGCTGCAGGAAGGGGTCGGTGCAGAGCCTGCTGCAGCCTGGGAGCTGACATGACAGCGGTTGCTCAGTGGGTGTGTAGACGAGGAGGAACGGGGATGATTTTGGCCGGGTTCTGGATCCTGGCTGATAGCACACAGGTGTTGCCACCTGCAGGACCAGGTGTGGGTAGGAAGGGCGTGTGCCTGCAGAGCATCCAGGGCAGTCAGGCTTGTGAAACACCGTAGAGGAAAGGGTTGTCTGCAGGAGGAAGTACACTGGTTATGTACGTGTGAACCATCTTCCTCAGACCCCTCCTGGTTGGAGAGGTGATGGCTGCAGACGCTGTTTGCGTAGGTGCTGTCGCAGGTACTGCCGTGATGCAGAAAGCCTGCGTCTTGGCTGTGTAGTCCTCCCCGGCATCCTGTCGGCACTACTGCTATTACCCCTAGGTGGCGCTGTCTCCCCGTCCACACTGCAGACTCACCCGGAGCCAGGGGAGCATCTGAAGCAGATGTTGTTCTGGTGTTCTAGGGACTCGGTTCTAAGGCTGCGTCATTACCCTGGCTGGTTGTCTGCTGTGCTCAATCCATCGACACAGGTTCTTGTCCAGGTGCCCCATGACAAAGGGCTCCAGGGCCTGGGAGCTGCTGACCTGGAGCCTTTGAGAAGCTGGGGGTGGGGTGGAGGAGGTGGGTGTGGGGGTGAAGCACCCAGGGCACTCAGGCTTAGAGCAGGAGGCCCATGCAGTGCAAACCTGTTATGTCCAGCGCTTTACGGAAGGGCTGGCCCCGGTGACTGAAGAGGGCAGAGCAAAGGACAGGCGTGGCCATGGGGGGGGAGAATGTTGGGTGTGCATTCTGTGTGTAGAGAGAACAGGAGATGGGTAGGGAGGTGCCCACCCATTCTGGCAGGGTGCTTGCTAGCCTGGGGGGCTTGGAGGAGGGGCCGCTGCATATCTGGAAGCGGAGTCCTGTAGGGATGGGGTTGTGACTGCTAGAGTTAGTGGAGCAAGGGGAAGCCAAGGCCACACCTCACCCCCATGGGAGGATGTCCCTACAGAAGGCTGGTGACCACTGGCATGGGGGCAGAGACAGAAGGGCAGCAGCGGGGCGGTACCCTTAGCTCACGGCAGGCCTGGGGGGTTGGTTCTGAGAAGGGGTTGAGTAGAGGCCCCAGCAATGACGCCGGTGGCCCCACTGCCCCTGTGCTACACTGTGTGGCCTATCCCAGGCATTGCCATATCTTATCTGTTTCTCCTGGCCTACAATTAGGCTCCGAGCTGTCTCCTAATTGTCATGCTTATTTGATTTGCTTTTAAGAAAAGTTTTTTTTTTTTTAAAGATGTATTTATTTTTATTGAAAAGGCAGAAATACAGAAAGGAGGAGAGACAGAGAAACAGATATTCCATCTACTGGTTCACTCTCCTAGTGACTGTAAGGGCTGGAGCTGAGCTGATTCAAAGCCAGGAGCCAGGAGCTTCTTCCCAGTCTCCCATGTGGGTGCAGGGTCCCAAGGCTTTCGGCCATGCTTGACTGCCTTTCCAGGCCACCGGCAGGGAGCTGGATGGGAAGTGAAGCAGCCAGGATTCAAACCAGCATCCACATGGCTTAATTGGTGTCTAAAGAAGCTTCCCCTTCGTGGCTGGCCCAAGGTTCCTTTGGAGTCAGCAGCCTCTGCACACTCTCTTTGGGTTTATTCCTTGCAGACTCTGGGTTATCATGGTGTTCTCATGGCTATTTGAATGTGATGGAGACTGGTCACACATGCACCCAACCTGCTCCTGGCTCCTAGACACAGTGCCAGTGTCCCAGCCTGCATTGCAGAACTCCGCCCAGTGGGTCATGGACAGTGTCACTCCAGCCTGACAAAGGCTTCCCACACACCTTTTCATGTTCTTCTCATCCCCACGTAGAGTTGGGGGAGGAGCCTTAAACCTGCTGGAGCTTCAGGGCAAAGAGCCCTCGTCTCTGGCAGGAGCCCAGCACCTTTTGCACGGCACAGAGGTGGCAGGCTTAGCAGGCAACATCAGTGGGCATTGCCATAGCAGGTGAGGTTTTATGGGGTGGTGGTTCTTGACGTCAGGTGTGTGTTGCAAATGCTGAGGGGGCTGTGGGACCAGACTCAGGCCCGGGCTCTGACCTGGGCCTGTGAGCCCTCAACTCCTTGGGGGCTGGTGACAGGGCCAGCCCTGGGTTCTGGAGTGGGCGCTGACGCAATGGCTCGGGTGTGGGGCCCGGCCCTGCCTGGCCCTCCGCCTAGCCACTTGAGCCAGGAGGCTGAGCTGGGGAGGTGCCGAGACCTCTTCTCTTTGGCCCATGTGAAGAGCAAAATGGGGCAGCTGGTGCCAGGCTTGCCTTCCCGCCTCTGTGTGTGCGCAATGGGGTACATTGGTGTTGGCCTCCTGGACGGGGGCCCTGGCAGGCTTTTGCAGAGCTACAGTTCCTCTGTGTGTGTTCAGAGAGCAAGCAGCCTGGACCGGAAGCCTTTCCAAAGCCTGCCCTCCCCGCTGGAGGCGCATGCAGGGGCCGGGAGCATATGTTTCGCCCTGATCTGCGTTTGCTCACTTTCCTACATCCATTATCTCACCTCATTAGGGCTTGGAAGGGGAAGTGGAGCCGAGGGTGGCAGCAGCCTCTTCCTGAGCCCTGTGGAGAATTGTCCCACACGGTAAATGAAATAGTTGCAAGGGCTGGCCAGGAGCCTGTGGTGGGCCGGCATCTCCCGGCCCTGGGCCCAGCAGTGCCTGGCCAGCTCTGAGGGGTCTGGCTGCATCCAAGTCATGTGGCCCAGGCCGGGAGCATGCCAGGCCAGGCAGCTCTGTAATGGATAATCCTGCCTGAGCTCAGAGCAGGCACCAGCAGGAAGGCCAGTGGTCAAGCAAGGCCACTGCATCCCTTGTTTCTAAGGGGAAGGGCTCACCTTGACCCCTTTGAAGTGGGTGTGGATGGAGAACTTGTTGCTCACAGAGAGCCCCAAAGTTACACTAGGTGGCGTGGTGGCAGAGCGGAGGTCCAAGTGGCCTGGGTCCCTGTGAGTGTGTGTGTACTGTGTGTACATGTATGAAAGCATGCTTGTGGTGTGCACACACATGTGTGCATGTGAGTACATGAGTGTGATGGGGTGTTCGTGTGTGGTATGTGTGTATATGTCATGTGTGCAGTGTGCGTGTGTGGCCCTGGCCCCTGAGACCCTCTGACTCCCCGTCTTTCCCCCTCAGCTGGAGGCCTGCTTCCACAGCTGGCCCTGTCCCTCTCCAGGTCACCAGACCTCCTGCTGCTCAGTGTCCTCAGCTGTCAGTGTCCCCTGCCTCAGATGGAGCCAGCCTTGTCGTTGCAGTTTGGTGACAGGTGACACCATGGTCACTTGCATGGGGACTCCATGCTATGTAGATGAAGAGCCGGCTCTGGGCTGCGTGAAGCGGTTGCTGACTGCAGCTGAATCTGCTGCGGGTGTGTGGGCTTGCTTGGGGGCTGCTGCAGCCAGAGCCTGGCCAGGCAGAACGCTGCTTGTTGGAGCACAGAGCAGGCCCACTGCAGAGGGTGTGGGGCCACTAGGGGCTGGGTGCTGGCCTTGTCCCATCCAGAATGGCAACTGGGTACCTTTTGCTGACCAGCCTGGCATCCCCGGAGAGAGCTAAGGGAAGACTCCAGGCTGCAGGAATACAAAGCAGGTGATTGTGATTGGAGCTGAGGCCTGGCTGGTCGTGGGGCTGCAGCATCACAGCCGGGGCCCAGCGTGGGAGATCTTTGCTTTGTTGACTCTGATTTCCACTCTACAGGCCTGGAGCATTGGGGGTGGCTTTGCACTCCAGTTTCCTTGAAAAATGTTTCTCGGGATTTGTAGCTTCTCAGCTCCTAGTTGCACGAGTCACAGTGTCCTTGGCTTTAAGGTGACTTGAGAGCACACAGTAGGGAGCAGGGGGCTGCCATGAGGTCAGGCATGGGGATGAAGCAGTTGACTCATGGGGAGGACACACGGCTGGCCATTGCCCAAGCTTCTCCTTCAAAGGTCTGCTTGTTACCAGCTCAAACCTGGGTGGTCCAGCTGCCCTCAGACGCTGCAGCAGGCCAGGTATGGTTGGGGGCTGTTTGTCTTGGGGGCAGGAACGCTGGGTTGTTAACAACTCAGGAGGTAGAGAGGTGTAGGGAAGCAGGAAGGAGGGTATGGGTCCCTTGTAGGATCCGTGAGCCCAGCTCCTTATCCATGAATGTCCATGGCCGGGGGAGGCAGGGAGTCAGTGGATCATGTGTGCTGAGCTTGCTGTTCCTGGCGGCAGGATCTCCTGGCCTTTTGCTTGGCAGAGGATCCTGAGGGACCCCAGGGCAGAGTTGGGACCCTAGTCAACACACACTGCATCCTGGCTTGGGCTTAGGGATTGAGCAGAGCAGTAGGCTGAAGCGTGGAGGCAGCCAGTGTCTGTGTCTGCCAGGGGCACGGGAGACAGAAGGTGGGCCCTAGGGATGATACACCCACTCTGGGGTGTTCTTTGCTGTTGCGTGGGCATGGTTACGAGGCGAAGGGAGTGGCCGGCACGTCTGCAAAGCTTGCTGTTTTAGAAGAGGGAGGCTTTTGTGTGCCTCCAGAAGCAGTTTGCCTTCCTACTCCCTCTGCCTTGGTCATTGTCCTGAGTGGCTGCCTGGCATCACATGCAACCAATCAAATGGCTTCCCCTGTGATGCAGCCAATCAGATGGCTTCCCACAGTGTGGGCCCCACTATCCCGAAGCTTTGCTGGTTTGACCTAATGTGTCTTTACCTCCCCCTTGGGGAGATGGTGATGTCACAGCTGGGAAAGGCACAGGGACACCTGTGGGATGGACGCTGACACAGTTGTAAGCATGCTACAAAATGCCAATGGCCACTGTCTGCCCTCAAAGATGTTTGGGGAAATAACAGCTTTTCCACAGGCAGCAGCTGAAAGATGGATCACAACCTCTTTCTAAAATAAACTTGGAGGCGTGTCAGAGGGCAGAATGTACTGTTAGAGTGGCACCGGGCTGGCCTTGCTGCGGTTTTCATTTTCGGGAGATGGTAGGGGCATTCTTCTCTCTATATGGCAGGCGCCCTTGAGGGCAGACCTCCAGGCCATGCACAGAGCAGTTTGTCCAAAGCCAAGGCTGTGATGGCAAGGTTCAGTGGTTACAGCTGTCTGCAGCCTTTCCTGTGTGGAAGGTAGAAAGTGGAGAAAGGCTGGGCAAAATTGTTTCCTGAAAGCATGATTGTGGGAAGTGTGCACATCTAATGGTGTGTGTGCTCACAAGGCCATTGACCAGGAGCGTCTAGAACAGGCCGCCTCACAGTTGCACCTTGACTGTGCCTCCTGCCTCCTGGGTAGGGCTCAGAGGCCATGTGGAACCGGCTGTCTCCATCTCACAGGGGCCCCCACAACTGGGCAGGCTGAGCATCAGAGCTACCCTTGGTCCTTGCCATGTAGTTCCTGGCTATCTCAGGATGAGTGCTCCCTGGGTCTGCTATCCATAACCTTTTGTTTTGGAGAGTTTCATCTGCCAGATGGGTTTGTGTAACGTTGCCTTTGTCATGTGTTCAGATTGCTTGTTGTCTCCCTGGTTTGATATTTTGGCCCAAAGCAACAATGAGGAGGAAATGAATATCTTTACCATAACGTCGTCGTTCCCACAGGGCTTTCCAAATCCTTGAAAACAACTCAACGTGTTGATCCAGTCTCCTTGGTCACCCAGAGACTGCTGGGAGCCATGATCCTGGGTGGACTCCTCTCCCTGATGGCTGCTATGAGATTGCAGGGCTTTGTCTTCAGGCAAAGGATCATAAGAAACGAGTATAAACAGTGTTCAGGGGCCCAGCGCAGTAGCCTACCACAAAAAGGCCTCGCCTTGCACACACTGGAATCCCATATGGGTGCTGGTTCGTGTCCCTGTGTCCCCGCTTCCCATACAGCTCCCTGCTTGTGGCCTGGGAAAGCAGCAGAGGATGGCCCAAAGCCTTGGGACCCTGCACTCACGTGGCTGATCTGGAAGAGGTTCTGGACTCCAGACTTCAGATTGGCTCAGCACTAGTCGTTGTGGTCACCTGGGGAGTGAATCAAGGGATGGAAGATCTTCCTCTCTGTCTCTCCTCCTTTCTGTGTATCTGACTCTCCAACAAAAATAAAATAAATCTTTAAATAAAAACAATGTCCACCAACAAGCTGAATAACCTAAAGGACACAGAAGCAGCCCTGGAAGTCACCAGTTACCAAGGCTGGTTATGAAGAGACCAGAAAGCTGAACAGATGAACAGCAAGTGAGGGGAGTGACTCACAATAATAATATAAAAATGTTACAAACAAGGAAAAGCCCAGGACCAGATGGCTTCACTGATAAATCCAAGTCAACACGAAAGGATTAACCCAATCTGTCTCAGACTCTTCTAAAAACACAGCTGACAGAACACTTGCAAACTCATTTACAAGATCAACATGACTCTGATACCAAAGCTAGGCAAAGGTGCCACAAGAAAGGAAACTATTGGTGGGTATGCCTGGTGGGCATAGTTGCAAAGGCCCCCAAGAAAATACTAGCAAGCTGGATCCAGTAACACATGAAACGGATTGTATACCGTGGCCAAGTGGTTGTCATGTGAAGCAGGGAAAGTTTAACATGTGCAAAACAGTCAAGGGGATACTCCACAATAAAGGAATGAAACTAAATGAAGAAAAAAGCCCGCATTTGGCCAGATTTAACTATTTTTTTGTGTGATTTTTAAAAACAAACACACCCTGAAATTAGAGATAGAAAGCCTTAGAGCAGGAAGGCCATCCCGTATACGAGAAGCTCACAGCTAATCTTGTGCTTGATGGGGAAGAGCTAAGAGCTTTTCCTCAAAGAGCAGAAGTAAAACGCTTGTATCCACCCTGGGACCGGAATCCTAGCAGGAGCAATTAGGTAGGAAAGCATCTAACAGGCGTCCAAGCCAGAAAGCACGAAAGGAGATTGCCTGTTTGTGGAGGATGTGATTTTAGATGTGGAACACACTAAAGATCCACCAAAAAGACCTTTTAGGACTAATGAGTTCGTACAGTTGTGGGGCACAAAATCAACATACCAACTTTAGTTGTGTTTCTGAATGTTAAAATAAACTTTTTGAAAGGTAAGAGGTATTCTCATTTACTAAGCAACGAAAACTATATAGGGATAAATTTAACCAGGCAGGTAAAAGTTATATGCCGAAAACTACTAAATATTGGTGAAAGAAACTGAAGAAAATACAAGTTAGCAGAAAGATGTCCCATGTTCATGGATTGGAAGGATTCATAATGCTTACTTGTCCATAATACCCAATCTGATCTTTATCAAGATCCCCATGGCAGCTTTAAAAACAATTCTGGGGCCCAGCACGGTAGTCTAGTGGCTAAAGTCCTCACCTTGAACACTCCAGGATCCCATATGGGCACTGTTTCTGATCCCGGTGGTCCCACTTCCCATCCAGCTCCCTGCTTGTGGCCTGGGAAAGCAGTCGAGGATGGCCCAAAGCCTTGGGACCCTGCACCCTTGTGTGTGAGACCCGAAAGAGGCTCCTGGTTCCCGGCTTTAGCTCTAGCTGTTACGGCCACTTAGAGAGTGAATCAATGGACACAAGATCTTCCTCTCTGTCTCTTCTCCTCTCTGTATACTGACTTTACAATAAAAATAAAATAAATAAATAAAAAACAATTCTAAAACTTATGTGTGAACCCAAGAGATCCTCAATAACTGAGGCAGTCCTGAGCAAGAGCAAAGCTGGGAGTGTTACAACTGGATTTCAAAGTACGTGACAGAAGTGTAGTAACCAGTGGCCTTAACACAGTCACACAGGCCAGCAGAGCAGAATGCAAACCTCAGTCAACAATAGTTAGAGTTGAGCTTTCACGGAGTTGTTTAGAACATGCATGGCAAAGGGACAGTCTGCTCAACAAATGGTGTGGGTGTCACAGAGTATCTGCATGCGGAATGGAATTTGACCCCCTTGTCAATGCGTTTACAAAAATCACCTCGGGTAGCTTCCAGACTTAAAGGAAAGTATGCAAGTATTAAAGTGTGAAGATAAAGCACAGGGGAAATACTCTGACGTTGCTTGGGCAACTGGATTCAGGGTGTGATCTCAGAGGCACCAAGAGCAGAAGCAGAAAGAGGCATGTTGGGTTTGCATCCGAGTGAAGCGCTCCTGGTTAGCCAAGTGGGAGAGGGTGATGGGTTTGCAAATGCTGCATTTGGTAAGAGATTAGTGCCCAACACACATAAAGAACTCAAGCTGTGAATTACAAAAACACGTGCATAGATAAATAAAACGGGGCCGTGTGTCTGTTTCTCTGTGTGAAATGCCATGTATATATCCCACATGACACACACTGTCATTCAGTCTGCAGCAGGTGGAATCCTGCCATTTGTAAGTCCACGGATGAAGGTTGGGGACGTCATGCTGCGTGATGTGAGCCAGGCAGAGGGAGGCTCTGTTCTGTGGGGTTCCAGAGTGAAGAGTCCAGTTCAGGGAAGCAGAGAGAGTAACAGTGGCTGCTGGTGGTCAGAGGTCAGGAGGACAGGTCACACATGGGGACACCATCGTAGCTGTGTGTGAGGAAGTTGTGGAGATCCATGGGTTGGGTGGTGACTGCTGTTAATCATGGAGCATAGTAGATTTGAAGTTTACTAGGAGACCGTGGCTTAAATAGTCTCCCCGCCACCCACAGATGTGGTAGATGTGTGAAGTGATGCCTGTGCTAATTGGCCTCATTGCAGAACGTATTTCGCAGTGTACATGTATATTACGATGTGCCTGTGGGTGTTGATCTCATTCGCGCTCATGGAAAGGGTGGGGGATCCAGTCCGGTGCAGCATGGTGGTGTGCCACCCTTTGTCTCCAGGTTCTCTGAGGAGCTGCCTCAGGGATTTCTCATTCATGCTACATGCAGTGTCTGCCTTGGTTCAAGTCCAGCGTGCTAGGAAAGGCACTTAGGTTAAATGTGACATTGCTTTCTCCTGGAACATGCACTTGGCAAGGATTTCATTAGCTAGACAGGCGTGTATGTCGCTGCTGAATCATGTTTGCCCTTTCTTTTCTTTTTGTTTCTCCTTATGGGAATAACCCAAGGTTAATCAACAGAACTAACTTTCGGTGACCTGTCCTGGGCTTAGGAGGTCACAGAGAGATAGCAGGTATCATTTCAAGGATAGCAGGCCATCTTGTCTTGTTCTCTCTGCAGACTTTAAAGGCCTGAGCCCATGGGTAACCAGCAGTACATTTGCTGAAGATAATGGCTGAAAACTCTTTGTTGAGAGTGAAAAAAGAATCAGTACCAGAGGCAATTAGAGACCTCGCCTGAGGAGGAAGAATATCAAATAGCGCGTGGAGGAGGTGACAGTTGCTTTGAATTATATGTGGTTTGAAAGGGGGAAAGGTAAGATGGCCAAATTAGCAAGAAAACTGGAGAAACTGCTGCACAATTTCTGAAACAAAGGAGCAGGAGGATTCTACCAATCAGCAGTTGTTGGTATCCTTAGGCTAGTTATGACACCGAAACAAAACGACCAAAAACATTACAGACATGTCTCTAAGGTTCAAGCGAACTGGAAGTGCCAGCAACTCTGGGGAAGACAAGAAAGTCAGCAAAGAAATCTTACTAACTTTGAGTGGTGGTGAGACAGTGAAGGGGAAAGCCGGGACAGGAGGAGCTGGAAGCTTCTGGATCTTTCTCACTGCTCATCCCGGTGGTAAGGTGTCTGGAGCTGCACTCTGACAGTGTACATAGGGAGCAGGGCCAGAATGTTGCTGCTTTATAAGCAGGTGTGCGTGCGTGCCAAGGCATGGCTCCTTTACAAGCATGTGCATGTAGAAGGAGGATTCAGTGCAAAGGATGCTGGGGAAGACCATGGCCCAAGCTCCCGAGTAGGTAGATTGTACAGTGCTGGTGGTTCTTGGGGCTCTCCAGCTGCAGGTGGAGCACAGGTTCTGGGGCTGTTGCTGAGCATGCTCTGGGAACCTGTAGCATACCTGAGTGTGTCGCCTCCCAATAGAGGACCGGAGTGGGTGATGTGTCACAGTGTTGCCTCAGGTGCATCAGCTGCCCATGTGACTATGAGCTGGGAGGCCTTGGGGACTTCCCTGGAGCTCCCAAGTAAGATCAGAGGAGTCTCTGGCTCATGGGTTAGTCTGTGAGCCTGTTTAAGCTAAGGTCAGCTGTTGGAGGGTCTCTCAGGGGAAAACCCTCTGCCATGAGCTGTGGCTGAGCAGAGCCTACAAGTGTGCTTAGCAGCTCCCAGCCAGCTTGCCCGGACTGGACCACCTCTTGACTAGAGGGTCAGCTGGGACTGGCTTCTAGGCACATGGGCCTGCTGGAGGGTGGAGGCTGGGAACTATTGGAGCTGGTTCATACGCTTGTTGAGAAGACAATTTTAGAGGTAGCCTACACCAAGTGGGGGAGTCCTTCACTGACCCAGCCCCACATCCCCTCTGAGTACTTGCCTCTGGGGGAGTCCTCCCGTATGACTCAGCCCTACATATCCCCTCCAGGGGCCAGGCAGTAGCACCCCAGGTGTGTGTTTGGAGGAGTGACAGCCATTATTTATGAGAGTTTATGAAGCTGCCAACCACAGGATTCATTGTTACTTGTCGCTGGTCACCCAGAGTGTGGCATCTCAAGCTATGTTGTGTGCCATGGGTGTCCCTCGGGCAGGGTCAGTGGTCTCCTTTGCCATCCTCTGCTGGGTCACACTGGTGACAAGCAGCTGGTTGGCATCTGGAGAGGAGATGCTTCAGAGCTGGCAGAGAGTAGAGCTTCTTGGAGGGTGCCACATGCAGAGCCAGCTGTGCGCTCCTCATGCCCTCCACGTAGCTCGCAGTCCCTGGGTGCACAGTGGACATCGGCTGCCTGTGTGGCCAAGGCCACAAACAGTACTGGGGTGGATTGGCACCTCTGAAGGTGCTCCTGCTCTTTGGTACTCTGGGGCTCAGGGAAGCTTCTCCCCCACATCTTGTCTCTTTGCCCTAGAGCTGTGCAAAGGCTCCAGATGCATGTTCTCTCTTCCATGGTCCTTGTGCGATGCAACGTGAGCGAGTGGAAGGAGCCAGTAAAGGGTCCTAATGGTGGAAACAAGCGACAGGCCTGCTTCCCAGGATGACAGCCCTGCCTCCCTCAGGTGCCTGACATCAAAGCTTTCCAGCAGCAGCCACAGCACAAATAATAAATTACAAGGGAAAAGATCAAGCCTGGCTGTGCCTCATGGAGGTGCTGAAGAGGAGAAAGAAGGCTGTTTTTACACCTGCCTTTTCATTGCTTCCTTCCTCGGTTAAGGAACTCAGCTCCACTATTGCTGCAAAGGCATTTTCTTAGAGCTGAATGTGTTCGGGCTGTGGAAATGTGTGGGTGCACCTGCTGGGATATGACTCATTTCCTGAAGCATGCAGCTGCTAGGAGCTCGGGGTGGCGGCACGGCACTGCAGCTAGCTGCAGCCTTGGGCCCGCTGTATGCCACAGGTTGACAGCTGGCATGTTTACGTACTCCCGGGGTTTCATCCTGCTGAGTCCTGAGGCACACAGGGAGAGCAGTTGTCAACTTTCCAGTGGTTTTATTGCTGGGGTGAATTCTAGGAAAGAAAAACGTAGGGCCGACAAGTAGGAAGGATTTCTTAGACTGAGGATAGAATCTCTGGAGGACTATAGTTTTAAATAAATTTCAAGCCCATTAAAGATGTGAGTCTGCCTGCAGACCCCTTTACCCTCAACACAAGGACACAAGTAGTAGGACATGGTTGAGTTCCAGGGCACTCCGTGGTCTCTGGGCTCAGATGGTCTGGCTTTATGACCTCAGTCGAGTTTATGAATGCCCCCTAGCCTCTTTGGTGCTGATCTTACTCGGTTGTCAAGGTGAAAAGATGAGGCTCCTGCAAAGGAGTTTACCATGGGTGCTCCCTGGCTGCCAAGGAAGGGGTGCCAGGAGAGGTTGGCGAGCTGCAGGGGCACTCTGGCTGTTGGCTCCCTCAGGCTGCTGTTCTACTCCACACACCTTCCCGGAGATGCGGGCTTCTTCATGCCAGAGGAAAACCTGCAGGCTCTTTCCCTGGGAAGCCTGACTCAGAAGGAAACACTGCCCATCACTGATGAGACCACTGGAGTTCACTCCAGATTATCCTAGCTGAGCCCCTCTGTGGTAGGTGTGCAGAGTTGTTTGCTTTTCCATTTCCCCTTCTCAGAGTGAGGCAGCTCAGGGACAGTGTGTTCCTCAGTCTAGTTTTATCCCAGTGTAAATATGGGTTTTCTCAGATAGTAAGAGAAAGCAGGAGTCTGCGTGGCGGCCGTGTTGGGTAACACAGCATCACTGTGAAGTGCTGTATGAAGGGTGGGATCCTGTGAATCCAATCAATACTCATGCTCTCCCCAGGGACTGGATTTCCAATGCCTGCTGGAGCCGCACCGCTTAGCACAAGTGCTTCCAGCTCCCTGAATGTCAGCACGGGTGCTCTGTTGGCTATCCCCATGTTAGGTTCCTGGGTCGACTGCAGCATGATTTTCCACCTAAGATTTCTGCCCTCACGGCTTCTTGAGTCCGTGTAGCTGCAGCTTGGAGCAATCCAGGTGGGTCCTCCTGATCCCCCGCCTGTGGAGGCCCGGGTGGTCAGGACGTCATCTTCGCATGTCCCTGCAGCGGCCACAGAACACCCCCATTGGAGCACCTGGCAAATCACAGAGGTTCATGGCTTACAGTGCCTAAGAGAGGTCATGTCTGGCTTGCGGCCAGGCTTGGCTGCTGGTCCACTCTTGCGACAGAGATGGGAGGACCAGGAGGGGCAAGCGTGTATCCTCACCTGCTTGAAAGAGCACTGCTCACAACCATGGGGTGGAGGGCTCAGGCTCCAGCACTTCCTGAAGGCCCCACCCCTGTCCCCAGTGGCATGGCTCCCTGTGCGTATGACCTGGGGGGGGTGGGTACACGTGTTCTGGTCATGCCTTTGTCCTTCCTGGGGTCTGTGGCACAGGAGGTGAGCGGGGTTCCTGGGGTCTGTGGCACAGGAGGTGAGTGGGGTTCCTGGGGTCTGTGGCACAGGAGGTGAGCAGGGTTCCTGGGGTCCACGGTGTACTCTACATCACCTTCCACACGTCCTCCTGCTTCCTTTCCTTCCTCCTTTGCAATACCTGGCTCAAGACAGAAGTGTGGACCTCTCTGTGAGTCAAAGTGGCTTCCTCTGGAGCAGACTGGATCCTTGGTCAGGAGACAGGCAGAGAGGAGGGTCCAGGATAGAGCCCCAGCCCCTGGAGGCTGATGGCCTAGTCATGAGATAGGCTACGTGTGTGCTTCCTCTGCAACATTAAGAGTTCCTGCATCGGGCAGTGGTTTGCAGAGGGGTCCCGGGGAAGCTGCTTATGGGGATTGGCCCAGCAGCAAGGCACTTTGCAGCATGGTGGACTTGACTTCATGGAGACCCCATGCCTGCTTCCCCCAGGGAGGGCTCCACTCTGTAGGGAAACCAGTACTTCCTCACAGCAAGGCAAGCTGCTCCCCACTGGGGACCCTGGCCCCAGGACTGTGGCATCTGAGAAGCTGTCTGCTTGGTTCATGAGGAGTTCCACTGGCTCACATGTGCTCTGTGCCCTGTCCTTCCTGGGCTCCTGAGGGCAGGACTGCTGGAGGAGCTCCGCACGACCCGTTGGCACATCCACTTTGTTCTTGCTGAAGCACTGGTGTTTGTGCGGTCTACAGGAGGGGCTGTTGGATGAGAAATTACAAAAGGACCCCAAGTCCGTGGTCATCTGCCTCTTACTAATGCAGACATGTGGGCAGAGTGGGGAGGATGATGGATGCCTCCTGGGGCTGTTGAGTTTGCTGCCTCCTTTCCTGCTGGCTCTCCCTCCAGTTGGTTGCCTTCTCCTCTTTTCCCCGCCCCTGGGCTTCACCAGGTTCTGGATGTAAGAAAAGTGCCCATCCTCGGATGCACTTACCCACCCCTTTTGGTCCATAATGCTCCTTTCCCACCAAGACACCCAGAG